>NC_087520.1:7801485-8123152 GCF_963921805.1 Phalacrocorax carbo | reverse complement strand
TAGATACATCTCCCCAGCCATGGAAAACATTGCATGAGTCTGGATGCTGAGCAGACTCTACCATTTAGAAAGAAGACCAGTGATCTGGATTTAGGATCACCTGCAAAACCCAAACTGTGCCACAGTCTGCCTTCAGACTTGTTCACACACTTCTCTCTGTTTTCAGTGGTAAACATCTGAGGGAACAGCTTGACTCAGGATGTTCAGCAGTGAGTTTTACAGGCTCTGCACATGGGCACAGTTTGTTTCTGGATGCTGGGTATCAGGTGCAATGCTGGTGTAGACATTGCATGAAAAAGAGCAAAAAAGCTAAGCACAGTGAGACACAAACGTGGGAGGGCTTTAAAAAGCATGGAAGAGATGGAGGGCTGAACTGTCCACCCCTAGACCTTGAATATCAGTAAAACAGATCTTGACAAAGGCCAAGGACCTTGCAGCTCCCATCTCAGAGAACTTGTGCATGTAGCACTGTGTACCACACTTTAAATCCTCATGAAGGGGGCTGTTTTCTTACATTGCAATTCTAAAAAGCCCTGGCTGTGAGCAAGAAGGATGTGCTGACCTCCACAAGCCCACAACTGCTCTGCCTGTTGGGATCCCATCCAAGCACTGAAGCCTTCACAAGGACTGGCAGCCTCCTTCAGGCAGAATCCAGCCTTCAGAAAGCAAAATCCAGATGCAGTCATGCTTGCTACCAGTCCAAGAGAAGGCAAAGGTGTAGATTTGAAGATGGGTGAATATTTTCCCTTTTTTACAGTAGCAGAGTCTAACTTTGGTTGCCTTTAAAGCCAGTGGAAGCATGTGAGTGTAGCTCCAGAAAGAATTTGACACTAAGTAAATCGTAATTATTTCTGCCTTCTAAAACAGAATGCAGGTTAATTAGCACTCTAATGTCTGAACCATTTGCAAAAGATTAGTTAACTAATGAGCCAAAATACATTTCAGCTTCTACGTGGGCACAAGGTGTTAACAAAGAAAATGCATTGCAGTTTTCCTGAGCACAATACCAGCCGTATGATTTTTGGGGCTGTGCGCTAAGCGTTATGTGTTGTCTTTCCTAGGAAGCTTCATTTCAGTTAATTGTCTCTCTCTTCAACTCATGGGGAAAAAACAGAACAAATTGTACTTCATCTTGAGGGTATTTTGATGAAAGCATGAGAGGTCCGGGGTCCTGAAATGAGGTAGTTTTTTAACAGGGAACATTTCCTGTTTATTCACAGACCCTAGGAAAACCGACTTGTATTGTAGGGAACTTTCTTGTCAGGCTGGCTGCTCTGAAGAACTTGCCCTCTCAGATGTCCACCTCAAAAATGTCCCTATTCCTTGAGTGCAGACTCACATGGTATTTCTTGTGTTTTCCTTCTTCTGTTTTGGATAATTTGGCTTTTTGTCCTCTTTTAATCACTTGTTCAACAGTGGAGAATTGCTCCTGCCAGGAAAATGGATGGGTTTTGCAGCTGCATGACTACATCATATCAGACAGGATCACACCTTGAACTAGCTGGTGTTGAAAGGTGTAATTTTTGCCCTCCCATCATTGCCCTTCTCAGCTGTGCCTCAATGCAACGGAATTTTAACGTCTAGAGACCAAAAGTTATTCAAAGCCAGATTCACCTAGGAGGAAGAAGCAAGCTCTTTTAGCAGCCCAAGAGAGCTATGTGATGGCCTGGGAGGGACGTTTGCACCTGCTACAATGATGTAGCATTATTTCTGGATTTTCAATCTTGTTTTCATTCATCTGTGGCAATATCCTGGAATTGCGTTCCCATGTAGAAGCAAGAAAAACAATGGTGAACTCTCATTTAGCATCTCTCTCCTAGTCAGCTATCCTAAATGCAGGAAACCCAGTCTAGCTACAAAAGGGACAGGTTACAGGAAAAATCCAAATGCAGCCCAGCTTCTGAAACACACTTGGTCTAAGACAGGCCTGGCTCACATGTACCTCCAAACCTGGCTCAGAGCTTTTAGTCTGTGTATTAAAGTGAGTGAAGATGAAGCCTGAATAAGAGACAGGCTGACCATGCTATACAGATGCCTCATGAATGTCACCTTGCTCAGGGCAACCTCTCACATGCAGGACCCCAAGGGGAAAACAGACACGACATGATGACTGTAGGGAACTGCTAAGATTAAAACAATTAAAACAACATGAACAAACAAACATAATGGGACAAAAACTGACAGCAACTGTTCCAAAGAAACACCATTGGATGGAAAATCAAGCATTCCTCCTTTGCCATTAGGCCCATAAGAAATTTGTTCTACATGCAGCCGGGATAAAAAAGAGGAAACAAAGAAATGTTAGGAATTTTTTGAATCATGCCTAGCAGAGGGAGATTTGGAGCTGCAAAATTAAAATGATTGATGCAATTTTCTCTTTCGTTGTTTATTTTTCCTAGAAGTATGATAAATGGCTCCTTCACATGCCAACAATTACAAGACAGGTAGGATGTTCCTGTTTGTTTGTTTTTGTAATATCAAAACTAGGATACAAGATTGATGTTTAAATAAATAATTAAATAGATTCAGCCCTGTATCCTAATTTCCATATTTGCAAGACAGAAAACAAACACTGGGGAGAGTGCAAGAGAAAGCATCTCAAAGATGTGAGGATATATCCACCTTCATTTGGAGGACCCCAAGCCATTTCAGAGCCTGAACCACATTGGGTTCAAGAATTGCCTTCTGGACCCTGCACTGCATTCATGAGCTTCTCTAAAGATACCTCCAGCAATTGCTGATTCTGGAAGTGCTGAATCCAATTTGAACTGACTTAATAGATGTAGTAATCAAAATCCTTGGGCCTCATCCACCACCCGTTGATACATCTTCGATTCTTTGGGCTGCCTTTGGCTCAGGAGCTGTGTGACTTGACAAACGCATCAGCAAATGCTCAGCTGGTTTCTAGTAAACCAGAGGCCATGGATTAAATGTCTCTGCACTGGGTTATGTTAGCAAGCAAGTATAAGGCCACAAATTTGTAAAAATATTTTAATCAAAATATGTTTAAAAAATAACTGAATGAATTGGACAATTCATCAGATTTCTTAAAGCTATGGCTTCTGAGGACTTGGTCCCATTGAAACCTTACGACTCATATTCCTCAAGATCATAACATGAGGAACTTGCATGGCTGCTGCCAAAAGGGACCACACCTCTGGTGTGACTCTCGTCACCATCCCAGTTTGCAGGTTGTGGTAATGCTGCTCTGAGCAGGTCAGTTTGTGTGATGTTCTTTGCAGGGGGCCGGCTCATGTCCAGGAGTATGGCTGCGTGCAGGGGCCCAAGCTCTGCTACTAACTCAGATCGAGGTCAGTATTTATTAAGGGTTCTCCTTCTAAAAGGAAGGCCTCTGAAGATATTTCATATGACACTAGGCAAAGGCAGGTGACAGCTGCAGGTCTGGGCTCAGAAAGGCAGGGTTTGTGCCCCTTTGGCATTCCCATAAATTTGGCACTTGCCAGGATCTGAATTGACTCAGTGAATAAAAATGCACACCTTTTGCAGGGCTTTTTCAAAACTGGCTTCCCACCTCTCTGAAATAGCATTTCAGTTTAGGAAACACCAAAACGCTTTCCCCAGGAGAACTCCCTCTGCAAGCATGGATCCAAGCCAGGGTAATACCATACTCTGCAAAGCTGTGCAGTTCACATGGCACAGGATGAGCGTCCCTTCTGGATAATGCTCTGTGAAACCAATGGTTACACCACAGCAGCCCCCCCGCCACCACCTAATACAGCAGACACATTCATAGCAAGTGGATCAGACAGGATCCAGTTTCCAAAAGCAGGGCTTGAATAATTAGATGCTCCCATTGCTGCTCAATGGGAGCTGGCCATTTTACTTCCCTGCACATCACACTGCATTTTCACATCTCTTTCACTCCACCTCCCCCACCTCCATGCCCCAAGCTTTTGTGATTAACATGGCAATGGAGATTGAACTATGTGCGTACATTGATTTGCTGGGTGGTTTGGCAAAAGAAAGCAAATGCAAGCTACTTACCTCAGTGCAGACCCCTTTGGCGTTGCAATGCCATAGCCTTTGGAGTCCAAGTTACCTCCCACCTTCATGGTGTCACAGGGCTTCCGCTGCTCGATGTACTCATTCATCGTGGACTCCAAGAGATAGGCATACTTCCCTTTTGACTTCCTCACGCGGATCATCCCCTCTTCCGTTGTCCTCACAAAAACGGAGGGTTCGGCTGACTTCATGTATGTCCACATCTTCTCAAACACTGCTATTTTGGATCGCTGTGTAGGACAGCAGAAACCCAACAGAAGTATTAACAGAGGTTTGGGTGCCAGCTGAGGTTTCCAGCTTGGACTGAACGCATACCCATATACCGGATGGGCCAAGGAAATTAAAAGGAGTAACGGGATGTTAATGAGCCGTCTGCCATTTCTGCATCAAGGCCCACATCGGTCCCTGATTTCTGCCACGTATTTGTGTATGGCAAGTGGTTTTGCAGATCAAACCAACCTGGAAATCAGGAGATCGTTTCTTTTGGAACTGCTCAGAGTAGCTCCTCAGTAATGTGGGGAAGCACACGGATATTCCGTATTTGTGTTTATAGTTGCAGAATATCACATGTACTGGAGACACAGCCAGGCTTCTGAGCAGCACAGGGAAAACTGGATTTTTGCTGTTTGAAGGACAAGCTCCTAAGGACAAGGTCCTAACACAGTAAGGGGAAGCAAGAGAAAAAAAGCAAACCTGTGCTGAGGATGAGAGAAGTTGGGCCTGGAGGACTTGTCAAACAAGGGGCTAATCAAAACATTTGCATTAACATTTCCTTTTTACCCTGAAAAATTCTTTAGTGGAGCCAGCTTCCAGGGTCCCATAGGCGATTTCTGTCTGCTTGGCCAAATCCTCTGCACTCTCAATGGGAGAAACCATCCTTTCCACCGTGAGGAAGGCAGCCAGGTTAGCTGTGTAGGAGGATATGATGATCAAGGTGAAGAACCACCAGACGCCACCAACTATGCGGCCGGAGAGAGACCTGGACACAAAGAGGAGAGTCAGACAGGACGGGTGCCTAGGTCCAAAAGGTACAGCTCGCTCTTGCAGGCCCATCATTTACCTGGGCATTTACTCAAAGTCACGTTCTCTGGCTACTTACAGGGATGCCAAAGGTCTGTCTCAGTTCTCAATATACTTTTCAAGGTGTCAGTGTAGTTAGAGGAGGGATAAAAAATTCACAGTAGAAAAAAATCAGCAAAAAACTGATTGAATTTCTTTGATTTTCAATTTCTTTCAGAATATATAATAATATTAATAATAAGGCATGGAGACAGCTATGAGGAAGGTGTATCTGGTCAGGGCAATTCCCACCCAAACAGCAGCTCTGGTGAGGTGTGTGTTGTGGCATGTACCCGCAGTGGGAAGGAGCACCAGCATGGAGCCAGGCCAGACATGCAGACCAGCTGGAGTCACTAGGTCAGCTCCCCCATCACCTGAAGTTTAAAAATCAAAACTCTGTGGTTTTCTCTAAGACTTATTGAAGCTCAGAGAGGAGCTATGGCTTTAATGAATAATTTGCCTACTGACATTCTCTGTTTTGTATTCAGCAGATGGTTAGGCAAGATGTTCATAATAATGCCTTAAAATCTATGTATTTTGCACTCGCTGCAATAAAATAGCCAATTATCTGTAACCATTGGATAGATATAGAGGCAAATAAGTCAAGCAGGCATTAATTTCTATTAAAATCTTTTCAGATAATTTTTAAGAGTGGAAGATAATTTTAGATTGATGTCAGTATTCATGCATTCTGTCTAAATTATTTATATGCTCCTTCTCTAGATGCAGAGCACTGTCCCAGACAACTTACAATGCTATTTTATAAAGCCAGACAGGCTGCCTACGGAGGACCTGTCCCTGAGAAACACCATTTATTTCTCTGTGAGGGACCATGCCTCAGCATTGCTTTTGTGCTGACCTGGGCCACTCCACAGAAGTATGGTTTATCAGTTGGTAACAGAGAGATCCCAGTCCAGCTAGGGGCACAGGACCAGCTCATGATAGTGCGTGCCATGCCATGTCCGGGTCTGCGTGAAGCCTTGGGTCCAGCTGCTGTGGTTTAACGTGACTTGACAAACCAACCTGCATGCTCCATCGCTCCACTGAGGGAAAAAACACACCCTGCTAACACCAAAATTAGAGCTGGAAAGAGACTAAACCCACATAGCACACCAGCTGCACGCTTATCTAGGTTACACCCAGTTTGTCCAGTCTGGTTTTAAACACTGTTGATTTGCGGGGAGCTGCTCCTGGAGACATCACACCGTCTCCCTGTTTAGATCAACCTACCCTGAAATCTCTTTAGTCAAAACTCTTTGGGATCGCTTCCCAGCAGAAAGCAGGCACAGCGACTGAGCTCCCACACGCGCAGCACATGGGGCAGAGCAGAAAGGACACATTTTAATATGTGGAAATAAGACCCATCCCACCACATGCACCGTCAGCCCTGCACTCCTGGAGGATGATCACAGCAGCTTTTACCCATGGCTGACAGAAACTGCAGGAAACAAGACTGCAAGTGATTGCAGTGACAGAAAGGACAAGCGGTGCATTTTACAGATGTGACTTTCAGTTTCTACAGTTAGAGACGGGTTGGGCTTTCCTCTGCACAGGGGCCTCATTTCGGAACAAAGCCTCTGCCCTCCCTTCTGGTTTCTTCTTCCGTAGGCTTTTCTGAAACTGGGCAGCAAAGTCCATCTCACCACAAACCCAAGCTCCATGAATGACTTTGAAGGCTCCTCCTTTCAAGGTCTTTCAGGGAAGTCTATAGGACCCATCTCCAAGGTGATAATGTAGGGAGTTCACTAATTCTTTTCTTAATCATCCACATCTTAAAAAGCAAGAAAGGTATAACAAAAAAGATTTTTCAGGCATAGTTTCCAGCCATAAGCTATATGCTGGTTACCGTGCCCTGCAGTATCTCACATAAGCCTCCTCTTTCGTTGGCTACTGCAGCAACATGGCTAAGCAGATCGACTGTTCTTCTTCCCAGATTACTTTCTTTTTATGCCTCCCCACCACTGCCAGCCAGATCAGAGGTTTGTTGTGGGAGTGCTGGATGCTGTGGGAAAGACAGGCAGATAGGCACTGTTCTTCTACGCTATCTTTAATTCTCTGAGAGAGACATACTTACCAAACAAGCTCTGGAGATGAACAGGGACTTCCAGGGATGATTCACCCCATCTATCTCACGTTGGGAGGAGGTTCCTCTGCAAACCTCCTCTCTATTGAATTTTGAAGGAACTGGGATGACTAGGTTGGAATAAACAGCTAATTTTTAAGTAGCTAAAGTTAGGTGAGATAAATGTGACCATCATGCTTCCCATCTGCAGAGAATCCTCAGCCTGCAGGACTGTCAGCGCAAATGACTTTACCTTTTGTTTCATATTTGGATAGGGATTGGGGAGAGATGAGCTATGGATTCAGCTCACATGTCTTCACATTGATGGGAAGAGGGAAAAAAATACCTGCCTTTAATTAGTCCGGATGATGCGGGCTCAGGGAAGGAAACGCTCAGAAAAACCACAGAGGCATTAAACAAAAGTAACTGGATAATGTCAAATGCAACAATCTCTGCTGATGAAGGCCACTTTGAGCTGGCAAAATCCATTTGCATGGCAAATAATCACATTCATCTCCAGCTGCAAATTATACAGCCTTCCTTTCTTGACGAAGCTGGGATATTTCTGCAACTTGTTTCAACCCCTTCAGCGGCAGTCAGCCGGATTCCTGCCTCTAGACCCTCGACATCCTGGTGATATTCATTACTGCCTTATCCCACGGGGGCTGCCTGCTGTCAGCTGCAGATGGCTTATGCTTCCTGGCTCCGCACCTGGCACTGACAGCATGAAAAAGTAACTATGGGGTATTGAGACTGGGCGGTAACAAGGAGGGCTGTGAAAGAAGGAGAGGGGGCTGTAGCCTTTTTCCCATGGGAGCCAGGTGGGACAGGATGCACATCTGTATCATGCACCAATGTCATCTCGGCTGTGTCTGCTGCTGGTGCTGGCCATTTCTCCTCATCACATGAGATGCTGTGAGGAGGTGAGTGCTCGCTGTCATAAACAGTGGAGGAAAGAAAAGTAGATAAACAGCTTTCTATGACTGCTAGCATGGCTACGGCTTCACGTGTGTGATGTTTTGTTGCAGACGTTGCTAATGGGCAATGTTTGCCCTCATTGCTAGATTGACTTGGGGCTAGAAGCTGTGAATCTAAACTGCTGTAAACACACAGCATACGGGCTCTACAGGGCATCGTCCTGTTGTGCAGCATCTGACACAAGAGAGTACTGGCCAGTGATGAAGGCTCTTGCAGGCTAGTGCAATACAATAAAAAATATAATAATAGTCATGATGAAACCACACAAGCAGATGCGATCCCATGTGACATCCGTACAGCTCAATAGAGCAAACACAGATTAAACAGTACAAGTTGGGTTCCTGTGGATAATCATATTGCTTATTTAGATTTTGAGCCAATGCCTGTTACTGCTTACCAGAAGCAAGTGGTTGGAAAGACAATATCCATTACGATCTTTTTCTGTTACTTCTGTAGACCAAGCAGGAGAGCAGCAGTGCTGCCATCACGGGACACATTTGCAAAAGTGCCGTTGTAATTGAGGGGATAATGTCCCATTTCTAGAAGTGACTTCTATACTTGGGAGTTAAAAGCCTGGTCAAAAGCCAGTGGGACTTAGAGCTATGTTTACGCTCTAGTAAAAGCAGTCATGGAGGAGTAGATATAACTTGTACTTTTAAGTCACATTAAGGTTTTTAAATTCTCACTCCACAGTAGATAACAGAAAATGACCTTTCACTTGGCTAACAAATGTTCTGCAGCTTGAGCCCTAGCAAAGTTCATTTCTCTTCACTAATGGGCAGTATGGGGTTTAAATCCTCTTGCACTGAGAATTTACATGTCCCCATACCCGTTCAAGCATAACATGAGGGCAATCAGCTCTCTGCTGTGTGGAAACGAGTTAGTGACTAGCTCTCTGCAGAGCTAAGGTGAGGTGGAGCACAGTGGTTAGTATTTTAAAGATATGCTAAGGTTTGGATGTTTGGACTTGTCTATTTGACCACTGTATTTATTCACATTCATTACCATAGTAATACTTGCAAATAGCAGGATCTAAAAAAAAAAGGGATTAAATAAGCAAGGTTAACAGTGAAAGAGGCTTTAATGAATGGTTAGTTCTTGCAAGTGGAAAGGGGTGAAATAGCTAGATAGACTAGAATGTATGTTTCTCAACCTATACTGTTCCTTCTGCACCTACACTCCTCTTTCTTACAGAATCCCAATTAAGAACTCTTCATTTCTTCTTCCAGCTCTGCCTGTGCTGGCTAAAATCACCTGCCCCATCCTCTCCTTGACTGGGGGTCCCGCCTGCCCCCCACAGAGCAGTAGCAAGACAGGGCATTCCTTTCTGTCATTACCCTTGAGGAACGAGTAGTAAATACTCTGCCCTCGTTATCCGTGCTGCACAATCTACCTAAAATTAGAGCTGGCTAGGAGTGAGAATTCCAGTGCTGTGGAAAATTCTGAAATTATAAATGAAACCTTAATACTCTCAATTGGAATGAGAAGATAAAGGTCACAAGTGTCCTTTAAAAATAGTGTTCTGCAAACGATGGTTTGGGCCGATCCAAGCTTTGCATTTTTCTATTATTTAATGTTTCATTTCTGAAAGGCTAAAAGGTATAATTTTAACAGAGTAAACAACTTTGTTTCTGCTTTCTCATTATAAATAATTTTCTTTCACCTTTTATAAAACACTAAACCCTTACCTACCACATGTATAATTTAAAAGATAATTCTGGAATGTGTTATTTTATATCTGTCCAAAGTAAAAAATGCTGAAATTAATGCTGAAATTAAGACCAAGCTGAAATTAATAATTTTGATTTTCTCACTTAGATGACTTTTTTCTTTACCTTTCCTTGCAAAAGCAATTGCATTTTGTCAGCAGAAAACAGAAAAGAATTTTAAGTTCCCTTTGTTCCCATGAAGTGATGTTTTTTTTGTGTTCTAGCTTTAGCACTGATGGATGCTTCACAGAAAAAAGGAAATCATGCAGCTATAATCTCTTATTTCTTAAAACAAAATGCAATCCTTGATCAAACAATTTGCTCTTTGATCTTATCCTGTACAGAAGATAGGGAAAGCCGACAGGAGTTTGTATCTGCTTTGCCATCTTATTTGAAGAGTATCATACATTTTTTTTGCAAAAAACATTAACCAGATCATGAGAAAATATACAAAGTAAACCTCATTGGAAAAATGTTCAAGAAGCAGCTCTGTTCTCTCCCATTTCTCCCTTCCCACCCCCCAAATCCATTTCCTATGGAGAATTACACCTAAACTGACAGTTTTTAATTAGAAGCACAAATCTGCGATTCTAAAGCCATAGTTGCTTTGGGAGGATTTCCCAGATTTGCTGTTAAATTCAATTCTAATAAAGGCTCACTTAGTCAACTGACATATTTGTCACTGAATGAATTTATGCAAAACTGTTGAAAGAAATGCTCTTATATGCTTGTTCTACTGATTGTGGGTCAAATCCACTTTTGGTTTTCTACCCACACAGATCCTCTGATCTCTGACACTACTCTGCTAGTCTGATACTGACTTTAGACGTTTTCATGGGTCTGTCTGAGGGTTAACTTGGTAGTGGATTAGTTGCAAACATTTTGCTCCAGTTTTGCTCTTATTTTAAACAAAATTTTCACCATTAAACTCTGTCAATGTAAATGAGCTTTGCTTTTTCTGCGCGTCACAGACCATCTGGTATGATTGGTCTCACCATCTTATCTCTGACCCTTACATGAGCCCCAGATTTGCTTGAAAATAGTCATAGCTAAAGGAACAAACTTAACATGGGGTTGTGGAGCTGGGAACAGCTCTGGGTACATTCATCATACACATGCTGCAAAGCTCTTATCCCCTTTTGCTCTGCTATGCCATGGATGGTTTTGAATGAGCTACCAACTATTTGTTGTGAAATTGGAGTGCTTATAATGCATGTTTCTTTGTCCATGCTGTATTATTAATTTTCTTGCCATTATTAGTTTGCATTTACTTATTATTGAATCCTACCTCCTGGTACAAGAGTCTGGAGCCCTGACTGCAGTGCTGGGCTTTAACACGGAGTGTCAAGAGAGCCCTTACAAACACAGAAGTAAGGATGTTTTCTATTTACATTCTCATTTACCTCTCCCAGTGGCACAAATTCCTTCTTCAGCTCCCCTCACAACTTTTCTACAGAGGTAACAGCTGCATATTTTATTCCCTTGTGGGTAACGGTGAGACAGGGTAAGAAAGCTGAGGGTGCACAGGTACTGGGAGTCCCATGCTCTCTCTCCCGCTTTTCTTTTTTCAAATTTTGTTTCAAAAAAAAAAAAAAAAAGGAAAAAATTTGAATGCCTAGCTTTTGTATATGACTGGAGATCTCTTCTTTCTCCTTTTTTTGGGCAAACCATGCCAGCTCATTCAACTCCCAAAACCAACATGCTGGAAGGAGGCAATATGGATTGCAGAATCCCAGAAGTCCTTTTATGAAGCAGCCTTAGGGTCACTTGATGTGTAAATATTGCGATGACTGATCATATTGTCTGCAAATATGCAGAATCTCTCAGATTCAATGGGAGGATGTATATCTGTGAGGTTTTAATTATAAGTCATAGCTTATTTACTGTTTCTTTCTGGCTAAGTTACTGGCCTTCAACAGCAGTCTATGGTCCCTCTCCTACTGTTTCACTTCTTATTTTGCAGAATATGTTGGTCCTTTTTTCTTCAATTTCCCTTTAATGGGAAAAACCTCTTTCTAAAATGAGTTTTCCTGCTTAGTCAGAAATGCATCATGCCACTTGTGGTTCTCCAGTCATTGGAGCTTGGATTGCTGCAGTGCTAAGTATAAGCATGACTACATGGAGCAGCTACGTGCCATTTTCAAGACATTCGCTTAGCATTTTGACAGGCAAGAGGTACCTAACAGCCAAACCAGCAGACTAGCATCCAGGAGATCTTTTTTTGTTCCTTGGGAAGCCCTGCTGCTTTATGGGATCCGGGGTAGCTTACTTCATCTCCCTAATTCAGTTCCCATCTGTGGGAGAAGAGGATGAATCACATTATTTATGAATTCCACCAGGGTGGGTGGCCTGAAGCATTGGTCACCAGGTGGAATCTACCCCTGAGCTGCTGCTTTGCTTGCTTTCCCTTCCTAAAACACTCAATCCCAGCAGGCAGAAGCAGCATCAAATGGGCCCAGGTATGCAGGGGGGTAAGCTATGGGCTCAATAGCAGTCTGCACATTGTGTCCTCCTGTTGTCCTCAGTGCCCACAAAATGCAGCCTGCTGACATGCAACCAACACAACTCACCTGCTCAGATACAGAGGTATGGTGTTAGAAGCACTAGATGCCAAGCAATCATGGACTGACAGGGGCAACCAGCTCCCCTCAACTTCAGCAAGACCCATGTACCACCCATGGATTAAAAACACTCCTACAGAGCAAAACTGCAGAACTGAGGTATGTCCTTCCCTTGAGGGAGCCACCACCCCTAAGCAGTCAGAACTGACTAGTGAGATTAGATGCTTATCCCTAAAAGTGCAGGATAATACACTCAGCTCTTCCAGAGGGTTGCTAAAAAAAAACCCCACTCTAAAGAAAGGGTTAGAATAGAGGGATGAGGTGGAACCCTAAGAAAAATTGAGTGTTTTAAACTGGTTGAAAGGCAGAACAGATAGATCCAAAGAAATACAGTCACCCCCTTAAGTACAGGCACAGTGTGCCTCTCCATGTTGCAAACCAGGGTGGTTTAGACTAGGCTAATTTTCAGTTGGAAGGAGCCTACAATGACCATCTAGTCCAACTGCCTGACCAATTCAGGGCTGACCAAGTTAAAGGATGTAAAGGATGAATGTTTAGCTGGAGGTTTGCTGAGAACCACGTGGTGACTTCAGGTTTCTCAGCAGCTCTGGTGAAAGGCAAAGTCATCCCTTTTCTGTGGTTTTGCCAACTTTTGCTACAAGGAAAAAAACAGCTCTTGTCATGCCTTTGAGTAAAAAATTTTGCTGTAAAAAGGCGCTTCACATTTTTCTCACTTTGTCGACATTTGTTCGCTTTGCTGAGAAAAACTCACAAGGTGACAAGCATAAAATTTTGTCAGAAGCACTCACTGGAGCGCCCCAGGTGATTCATTACTCAGGAACTTCCTCAACCTCAGGTGGCCCCAAATTTAACAGCAGCCATCCTTCTTTTTAAACAGTGGCCTATTGTGCTAACGTCCTTTGCTGTGTTGCTAGATTTCATATGCTCTCCCTCAGTCTCTTTTTCAAAGTCTGCTTGATGAAAAAGCTTTTTTTCCCCCCAAAGATTTAATATATTTTGGATTATATGCTACCAGTTCTTCATTTTTCCAAGATCCTCTTTAGTCATCTACATGTGCTCACAATTTAGAGCTCTATTTCTGAGACTTCTGGGCAATGTTACAATAACCTAGTTCAGACTTCTTCCAGGGTGCCTTGCCTTGGATCTTTTTGCTCTGTTTTTTTCATCTGTCTTCTGTCAGATTTCCCAATCTGACAAGACAAAGGCCTTTTCTGGGAGGAGAATATTTTCTGCACTGGAAGATTTTCACTCTGAACAATATTCCCAAATATTCCTTTCCTTTTCTCTCTCACCAAGGCTTTACAAGTTACATTTTCTCTATTTTCACTTTTAAGCCTTTCTTTTTTCTACAAGGGCATACTGTATCCCTTGTAGAAATGGTGAGAAATGAATCTGATCTCCCCAGCCAGTGTTTTTTAGAAGAGCTTTATGTGCACAGGAGTGCCTGTCTTTTAACATTAAAACTCCTAAACTGTGAAGAGAAAATGTGTTCAGTGTTTCTGTTACCCCTGTTTCACCTGCTAAGGTCCATTTGTTTTTTTTTTTCTTTTAATTTTTGAAGGCTTTGGAAGCACTGCTGAGATGAAAAGCTGCCCCCTCCCTCTGTCTGCCACTCTGCAGCTTGAGATCTTGCTTCTTATTGAAAGCTTCAAGAAATGAGAGAAAAGAGAAAGTTCCTCCTATGGGAGAGCATCCCATGTGCTTGACTCTTGCAGCTGGGCCCTCTTGGACCCCTCTTCACATCTTGCACCTATCCACAGTGCACAGTTACTTATTTTTACTACTTTTCCCTTTTACCATACAGGGACTCATCCTCCGCTTTTCCTTTCCAATCCTCTGTTCAAACATTTGCCTCCTATTACTTCTCATCAGACTCTGTTGTGAGAATTCATTGGTGTATATAACATGCTTTGAAGTTGTCCAAATAACAGTGATGTAACACTTTTGCACTTCTATAGGCTCTTTTATCTGAAGATCAAAGTAGTAAGTGAAGATTACCATGATTGGATTATTGCTGCTTAGCCTTTGGATCTAAGGGTAAGCAGCAACTCTTCTGGGTAGGCATTAATCAGAATTACTGGATGATTTTATTAAATAGATGGAATGCCGTAAAGTATGCTACTATTTAAAGAAAGGGATGTGTACATGATCTGTGTGCCCTTTACTACCATTTGATGATAGAATCAGGTGGCTCCTAGCTGTCACTTGGCTCCTTGATCCAAGTGAAAATGGAAGGGAGACCAAGACACTATCATGGAGGACTTCAGAGACTTCAGAGGTGACTCCATGCTCTGCCTCCTCCAACTCCAGACCCTAGCCAAGCATAGTAAGGCTTTTGCCCCTGTTTCTTATTATGACCCACATTTTGCTTTTCCTAATTACTCAGCTTCATCAGACCTTTCACAGTGAACAACCTAACACTTCTGTCATATTTCAATAAATTTTTCTTCTCCTGCTCACCTTTTTGGGGTGTTACAATGGACGTTGCTTGCTGTATGTATTCATTCCTGGACTTCTTGTGAAAAGGGGATATGGTACTTCCCCAGTGACCAGGACAAGTAGTTGGGATGAAGTCTGGTACAAATTCAGAATAGGTACAATAAATCCAAATTCTAGTGGAATAAGAGAAGTACTCAGAGCCTCCCAGTGGAAGGCCATGAGGTTTTGGCCAGCTCTGCAGATTAAACCAGCAAAGAGCAGCTGTGGATGCTCTGTGTGTTGTGAGCCAGAACAATTTGAATTGAGGAGTTCAATGCTCATTCGACTGTGTATCCAGACAGTGTGCACATTATATCTTAGTGCTGATAAAAGTGATGTACAGCATATGGAAGTTATTTAAGCAGGGCTTCCTGTGAAAACATGCTCAGAGTTTCACATCTTAGCTATAGAATTTTTCCAGAGTGCCAACGTTAAAGCAATGTGTGACAGGTGGCCTTGCAGAGGACACCGCTTCAGGGAGATGGAGGTCATTCAGCTCCTCACAACCCTTATTCTTAAACCAAAACATTTGACAATCGACCTAGCTATTAGGAAGACACAACCATGCGCAGTCCTGACTGCAGCTCGGAGGATGTCAGACCCCAGCTGAGCCGACTGCTTGGGAATAACAGGTTATCAAGAGGGAAGAGAATGAAAAGAGAAATTGTGTTTCTCTTACTGATTGAAAATTGGCAAGTTGGAATACAGTGTAAGAGGGAATCCCTGGAGCCTCAGAGGGTCTCCTGCCGAAGCCACGGAGAAGGCTATGTATCTCAGAGGCACCCCTATAAATCTTAGTGCCCCTCATGATCCTGAGCCAGGGCACGGCACTAGAAACACAAGCAGCAGATGCCGTTTCCTCATCACAGATGTCCTAATAAAACTTCCCAATAGATTAAAAAACTAGGCAATGCACTCTTCCCCCTGCTATTTTTAATTTTGTGTTCAATCAAAAATATGAGAAACATTTATTTAGTCCTGAAGAAAGAGACCGCAAATATATTTTTAGCTTAATAAATCTGCTTTTGGATCAAGTGTTTGACTTCTTATCTTAAACACAGCTGGTAGAATGATTAGCAAATCTGTCATTCAATGGGGAGACTTTCAGCAAATTTCTTACTTTCCCCCAAGAACCTCAATGACAGAGGCCTGAAGTCAGAGCTGTGGAAGAGTGACTAGGTATGCCTGACGGGGAAACCATCCTGAGGAAGTGGCCTACAGATCAGTGGGGGAAACATTCATGACCTCTGCAGCATTTAGAAATGTTCAGATGGCAGCATGGAAATCCAAAAGCTTCATTTTTCTTTTACAGATGAAATTGCATTTTCCCAACAATATTCTCTCAGTTAGTTATTTCCTTCCTCTGATTCCTCTGTATCCTTCAGCATTCTTCTAAATGAAATAGAGGATAGCAAGGATGACTATTTTAAAAGAATTTCCATCTTCCCCTGGCTGCCACATTTTGGTTGCCATGGAAGTGCACAAGCTCCAAAGGGGACTGTTTAGTTGGATATTGTGCGATTTGTCAAGCTGCTCCTCTGGTGAGTCATCTTCCCTTGTTAAGTGCGTTTCAGAAATAAGTGTGGTCATCAGTTCCTGGTGATTTGCAAGTACTGCTGTTACCCCATGACCTGAATTTCCTCTCCCTGGACATAATTAACTCTGCCAGATAGAGATAATTGCAAAATCATTTGGTACGCTTTTAAAAGAAAAGAAGACTTCTCCAGAAGTTGCAATCTTAATTTTTCACTTCTATTCTTAAAGACCAACCTTCACTCACCAGTTCAGTCACACTGCCAAAAATAAATGGTCTTGAGCTTTGTCCTCATGGACAAGCCTCTAAGCCTCTTGGATTCACCCCACATTGGAGCAGGAGTAGCAGGGATACTGAACCATCTTTGCTTCCAGGCTGGTTTGGCCGCCTTATCCTCCAGGGCAGCACCAGCATGAGCTGCAAGTTGCACATGCTTCCCAAGGAAACTACAAACTGCTTCTTCCTTCATTGCAAGAATGTGCCCTTTGCCTCGAGTCCGTGCAGTGAATCCAACTGATGGTGAACAACCTGGTCTGTAGGAGCAAGTATACCATCTCCAACGTCCCCAGAAAGGCTTTAGCAAGCCCTGCCAGTGAGCAACACTCCCTCCCCCCCACACCTTCCTGTGCAGTGTGAGGAAAAAAAACAAAAGTACAAAACTTTTCTCATTGCTTGTGAGACTCCTGCCTTGGGACAGCTTGCACAGCTCTCCAGTGACTCTCCAGAGAAGTTAAGTTCTATTCAGTTTATAATGGATACCACAAGGATGGCACCAGAACTGTGCATCCGGCTGAAAAGACAGGCAGATGCTTGGAGTGTCAGAGAAGATGCCGACTGAAATCAAGAAAAGCCACCAAATAAACACTGAGGCTCAGCTTTCAGTTCAGCAAGGAATTAACATCTTTTTAATTGGCAAATGCAGCTGGTTCTAATTTCCCCAATTCTAAATTTTTAATAAAATAAGTAAGTACGCTACAGTGTAAGTTAAGAAAGGACAGAACAGAAATAATTCCCTTGAAACAACCCAAATCAAACCTCTCACTAAAAAAAAAGAAAATTTTTGTCCTAAGCAATTTCTGATTTAGGTCTTGTCTAAAACCAGATAAAATCTTTCAGTACTAGGAACATCTTGATGAAATTTAAAAGTGCTGCTATTTTTCAAAGTCTCTAGAGGCTAGTTAAGGAAAAAAAACCTCAACATCTTGCGGAGTAATTCTGTTGTTATTTCCACCAGCTCTATGCCTGAAGTCTCCTGTGATTTTTTTCACTTGATCTAAAACAAAATGTAAATAAACAGGAAAAATAGCAGAAGAAAATGTTCAGCATTAATTACAGGTACATAATAAATACCGTACTTGCTCTTCCACAGCCAAACCACTATGACTGAGTGCGACAGAAAGCCTGTGAAGGAGTGCAGTGAAATACAAGCCCAGCTATACACCACATAGATCAGCCAGAGCGTACTGTTTCCATGTCACTAAAAACAAATAACGATGTCCACAAGATACCTATAAATAATAGATCCTCTCTATTGACTGGATAGCAGCCAGCATTTATATCTCTCCTTCCCACCTCAGAGTGCATTCATTCATCATCTCTGCGAGCAAACCTCCCTAAGCAGCATGCTCCCCCCAGCCAGGGAGTCACCGCTTGGCACGTGTCACTGCACCTGCATTGGCTCCGGGTCTGGACTCTGCAGGTAAGTTAAGACCCATTTATCTCTTTATCCCAAACCAGCTGAAGGGTGAATTTCATCTTGTGCCGTGTCTCCTTGCATGCAGTAAAACCCCACAGTCTTTTGGGCACACTGGTATGGCCCAACCGCCTCCCGGGAGTGCTCCCTCACGGCACCTTGTACAGACCAGCCGGCACAGAAACTCTTCCAGCTCTTGCATTCCTGCTGATGGTCTTGAAACATCCCCTCTCAAGTCTGGCTGTCTCCCAGACCCAGGCTCTGATAAAAGCTTCATTCATCATTTCACTTCTAGTGCAGCGTGACAAGGGCATCTCCAGCTCTGTTCTCAGTCATGCAGATTATAACGAGCAATTCCTAGCCATGTTGTCCAGGTATCATGACATAATATCCTATCATGTCATGATATAACTATACATTTCCCTTCTATTTACAGTATGTTTTGATCTGAATCCAAAATACACATTTTGTTTCCACAGCACAGTATAAAGAGGGCCCCCGTGAAACTGGGTATATTTTTGAAGATGCCTGCTTAATTTTCCTCTGGCAGGACACACAGAATGGCTGCATCTACTGAGTGATACTGTGTGATATTTATCCTCCTGTCAAACTCCAGTGAGGACAAGACTCCTGTAGTCACTCAGCTGAGGGAAACTGTATATATTCCATCTCATGTATCTTCACAGGAAGAATAAATGCCTTTCTGGGAGACATATTTTAGCCAAATGTATTTAACTTTAGTCAAACATAAGTTTTCTGAGTCACAGGAAAAGTAACTGGATTAAATTTAATAGTCTCCAATATAGAGGAAATCTCTTTTGGGCTCAAACCATATGAAGCAACACATTTTGAGATAACAAAAAATAGAAGAGCAAGCTAGGAAACTGACAACAAAAATATGAATTTTGCTCCCTGCTTTTTTATCCTTTTCACAATGATCAAATAATTTATTTTGTAGAAAATGACAGGGCAGGTGAAAAATTCGGATACTTTGTTCTGCTGCAGAGGAGGCCGGGAAGCCCCGATGTCCCCTCGGTCTCATTCTCAAAGGCCTCAGGTCCACCCTGAGTAAGGAATGGCAGCAACGTGCTGGATGGTAGTGAGGTCCCACTCTCCACAGCTGCTACACACTGGGGTTATTTTAAGCTCTAAAGACAATTTATCAAATTACATTTCTGAAAAATGGTACCATGTGAGTCATATTTACTTCACATTTCTCTTGCTGCAGGCTCTCGCTATTGGCTGCCGGGTATTTATTACCTCTGATGCCTGCTCCTTTCTGGGTCTGTATTTCACATTTAATGAGTGCTTTTGCAATTTCATGACTGTTTGCTGAAGTTAAGGTGGCACTTCGCAAAGCCTAATGGTTTATGGCCCGTTTCAGACTTCACTGGTTTCTGCCCATTACTATGTACATGCAACTACTCACAGCTCCAGCCAGGATGTTGCTTCTCCCCCATCCTGCTCTGTATCAGCCAGTACTTTGAAAGCACAGACCTCAGGGACAACAACAGGGACAGTCTCACCCCAGCCAGGGCAAACTAATCCTCGTGGCAGTGACTGAACCACATCCAGTGGGGCCACTGGTCAGCGATGGTGCAGAAGAGGGATGACACACTCCAGTGGAAAATGTCCAAGGGCTCACAGCTTTCTTTGGTTGAAGCTATGTACCTACAATTGAATTATTCCATTTATGGCTTAGGAGGGATAGATTCCTTGCTCATGCTCATGTTGCAGCATCCAAAGGCACAACATAGACTGACACCAGCTGTGGCTGGGACTCTCCATGACTGGTTACTGCCTGGCCTTTTATAGAATCATAGAATCATGAAGGTTGGAAAAGACCTCTAGGATCAAGTCCAACCATTGACCCAACACTACTATGCCTCCTAAGCCATGACCTGAAGCGCCACCTCTATGTGTTTTTTGAACACCTCCAGGGATGGTGACTCCACCACCTTTCTGGGCAGCCTGTTCCGATGCCTGACCACTTTGTCAGTAAAGACACTTTGCCTAATATCCAATCTAAACCTTCCCTGACACAGCTTGAGGCCATTTCCTCTTGTCCTATCACTAGTAACTTGGGAGAAGAAATGAACATCCACCTCACGACAACTTCCTTTTGTCACACTCATCCAGTCTATGCCTAGACATGAAGGCTTCAGAGCTTCAAGGACAACAGCTGACCTCATGCTAGCAGCCTCACTCCTCGGGAGAAGAGGCTATGAGCATGTAACCTACAGATACACTCTGTCTTGGCCATCTACAGGTCATCAAATTCACCGTGTAGGTTGTGACTAGCATACTTAAAAGCCTGATTAAAGTTCTGGTTAGTAAGACTGTCCTTAAAAAGGACACCAGTTTCCTTCAAAAGGAAATTTTTGTCTCTGTGGGGGACCAAAGTTCCCTGGGGACTGGTCTGAGACTGAGGAATGCACATTCACAAGAGCAAGGAGCTGCTGCAAACCTCACCACCTGCTGTGCTGAGTGATGTGTCTGTAGTTTTGATCTTACATTTTTTTTATGATAAATACATAGTGGCATATGCACTTAAAACAAACATGTTCTGGAAAATTTAAAAAACCTCCAGACAAATTTCCCCTACTCCTTCCCAAAACAAAACTGAAATAAACAAACCAAAACCTCTACAAAAACAAAATACACCCCTGCACTTGCTCCTTTCTGCTGGGGAGAGAATGACAGAACAGATGTATAACAGAAGCTATTTATGTTGGTTAATACATTACTGGGGAGATGCTGAGAGATTGTAGTGATAAGTTTAGAAGCAAGTGTATAGGAAATATATTGGAATAGAGCAGATCCCCACCTGCCCACAATGTCGTTCTACCAAGCATTCATTTCTAAGTGATGTGTCACAGAAATCCTGCACTAGGTTCGTGTGAAAAATACATGTGAAATACAGAGCGCACTCAGAGCCTTTCTGCACAACAACATCCTACGGAAATTCTCACTCTTCTGCTTCCTCCTTGCTTTCACATTTCACAGAAATGTCCCCCTCCACTTGCAACCATCACAAGGAGCTGTTCTCAGAGTACTGGGAGTTATAATAATTCCCATATTTAGTTTTTCAAATTTAATCTTCTTGCAAATATTTGTAGTTGGAAAGTGCTCTTATGCTCCATGGGAAAATATTGCTTTCAATGGAATTGTAATTTTCATTATCAGGATGATCAAATTAACAACATTAAAATAACAATGACTGAATCATTCTCATTTCCCATTTCAAAGCAAAATAAAACAACACTTTGAAATGGTGATTCAAAGCATGTTTAGCTAGAGCAAATCTTGTTATTGGGATCAAAACCACTGATCTTCCCCCAATGCTTTTTATTAAAGAGGTTTCAAAATTTGCTATTCTGCAAAGTCTCAGCTTTTCATTTCTCCATGCTCCTCCTTGGAACACAAACTGGCTATTGAAATGTCCCCAAAGGAAGACATTCTCCTTCCTAAATAAGAATAATGATGACAAGAACAACAATGAGAATGAAATTGGCAATAACCTGATCCTAACACACAGGGCAGTGTTACAAGACAGCGATAAAGTTGAAATTCCCTCTGCTGGGAAGACTTTCTGAATACTCCGGCTGGACTCCTACTAATCAATGATCAGATGATAAAATGTATTCATAAAAGCTGTCACTATCAAAGTGCCCTGCAGGCTCTTATTTCCCCACTATCCCAAGCTCATTAATATTTGGACAAATTGCCATCCAACAGCCAACAAGCTGGTGTTTGGCCTCCCCGGCGATCCCACGTGAGCTGTGCTGATCTGCGCAGTGTTAGCTCCGCTTGCTGATGGAGTTGTGCCTCCTTCTCGTTCCCCCAAGCTTTGATGCCATCCCAGCATGCAAGAAATTAACTTCCACCAACCGTGTTCACCCACAAGACATGTATCTCTGCTAAAATTTCCCTTGAAAAGAAGGGAAGGAGAGCCCAAAAAAAGGAATGGTAGGGAAAAAAGAAAAAGGCCATCTGCTTTTATCAAAACATCACTTCAGATGTCACCATGGCATATAAATGCAGAAAATGCTGCCTGTAAATTAATTCATGTGACTGGCAGTACCTCTGGTTTGAGTCAAACCTGGCCAAAAATGTTCTTAGCCCAAAGTGGGACAAGCAACTTTCCTGGTCCAATGAGCTTGCGTGTAAAACCCAGGTATGTGCAAGTGGTGCAGAGACACGCTGTGCCTCTTGAAGCTGTAGAGAGGGTGAATGACAGCAGTGACCTCCAGTGTCTGTGGTTTTGGTGCTTGACCTGTCCACATGCTCTCTAACCAACCAACCGACCAACCAACCTCCAACCAACATCCAGAGCAGACCTCCTGGGAATGATGCGTACATACGATCCACATCCCAAGTCACAGCTCATTAACCCCTTTTCAGCCTCACAAACCCTAAGTACCTCTGCCCCGGACACAAAACACTGGAGGTAGCAGAAACCTCATCCCTGCCTGACCTCAGGTCCTGCCTCAGGTGAATATACACATACTGCAAGAAAGATCCCTCAGCTATTACAGACATTACTTACTGGACATACAGCTTGTGCAAATAAATAAGAAGATCTATTGGAGTTGTGCTTGCCGCTATTTACTTCCTATGCTCTTAATTAATTTTATTTTCTTTTTGAATGTCTTTATATGAATGAAGTGTTGAGAAGATATGTGTATCATGGGCTCCTGCAGTAGGCAAAGTCTTTGTCATAAGACTTGTGGGAATACGGCTCTCAAAAATGAAGGAGGTATTTCCAGATGTTATTTAAAAATAAATCTCTGCTTGTGTCTCTATCACAGATTTACATATTCTGCATTTCATGCAGTTTTTCAGCCACCTTATGTTATGCTAGCTTTTCCAAGAAAAATTAAAAGTAATTAAAGTAATCACAAGAGTCATTAATTTATACCGAGAATAAATGTCACCACTAAAAGTCCCTTTAGGAACCCTTTGGACTTTGGGTCTTATTGCACTTTCAGGCAGCAGAACTATTCACTAAACGGGAACCAGAAGGAGAACCCAGTACATCTCTGACCTCTCTAAAGGCCAATAATACTTAAAGCCACTCAATGTGCTCCATAATCTTTGGCACAGACCATATAACCTTTCACTGGGCACCTACCTTATTATTTCTCCCTACGTTACTGGAATACTATAGCTTCCCTATAATGCTAGAATGACCTTTTCTTCTAATGGCAACAAAGTAAATGACTGACAAAAATTAATTGCAAATGTGTGGCTTCAGAAAATCTTGTTTACATTTCTGTAAATTCCCTCAAAAGAACTCCCAAGCATAAATTCAGAATGGTTTTTTTATGGTCCCAAGTTTGAGGTCCCAAGTTCACAGGCATGAGATCTGTGAACCCTTGGATCCTTTCTGAATCTGTAACTGGTTTAGAAAACTACTCTATGGCTCTGGAAGGAAGGTCAAAGAAGAACCTGTTGAGCTCCAAAGCATGCAGAAAGATTAAATCACATGAACTGGATGAAGGTTAATTGCAAGAGGCAACCCACCTTGGAGAAATATCACATCCTTGCTGCATGAAAGCTCCCAAGGAGAACCAGAGACTGTTGAATATCCCAAACTCATTCGTCTGGTCATTGGCCGGCTGGTCTCGTCCTTCTTCAAATTCCTCAGTGTGCCACTCGTAAGGGCTGAAGCGACTCACCAGGAAGAGAACAACGCTCACTCCAATGTAGGCAAAAACAATGCACATCCATATCTCGTAAGCCAAAGGATCCAGAAAGGAAAAAACTCCTGGTTTAGACTTCTGAGGTTTTTTTATCATGATAGAGATACCTAAACTCATGAACGGTTTGGAAAAGTCTATAACTTCTTCTCGAACCAGAGTGATAGTTAAAGGTGCTACAGCCACATCCGCCCTCTGAAAAGAAGAGTCAGAAGAGATTTGCATTATGGGGATAAAATATATCTACTAACTCCACCTTATGTTCCTTTGATCACTGTTTACCCCTGCTATCTCAGAAGAAACCAGAAAAAACAAACTGCAAGAGAAATGTTAAAAAGGAGCAGCCCATAATATTGGTGGATTGTTTCCATTTTATGATTACTGATTGCTGGTTCTGTTTTGAAATCACAGTGTTTTCTTTTTGCAGCCACCTAGCTCTTCTTGTCTGATTTATTCACGGATGTCACAGTCTGATACAGATGATTTTCGCTAAAAGAGCTTTATCATCCAGACATCAAAGGAGGCAAGGAAAGGCCAATCGCCTGAAAAAGTATGCCAGGATGTTTACTTCCATCAGGAACTCTTTTTTTCTTGCATAACTGATGCAGGAGAAGAGGAAAAATGTCCCAGTGACACTGATGTGCACTCTCCACTTATTTTACAATCCGTCTTGAAAATGGAAAGGGAAATGCATTGAAATGGCTGTTGGCATATACAGTGGAGCTACCAGCAGGAGATAGATCATCCCTCACTCCAACACAGGGACTTGGGCACTGACACTCCCTACACTAATTTTCCATTTCGCTGCAAGGGAAAAAGAGACCCCCTCTGACTCAAAGCACTACAGAATGTGAACTACCAGAGTGCAGCAGGTTTAGAAGTGTAGGGTGCAGGTGTATAGCTGAGATGATGGAAGTGAGTGACTAGACAGAAAATGGTCACCAGCCATATGCTGAATGTTTGAAATCTTATCCTTCTTTCATCCTGCCATTATAATTCAAATATAAAATCCGGAGATTCTACACGTGGGAAAGTTTGACCTTTCAGTACTTGTTCTTCCAAAAATGGAAACAAAAAGAGTCTTGGAACTGTTGAAAGGAAACATTTTGACATTTCCATAGGCACAAAATGTGCTGTCCCTCCCTAAACTGAAATGTTTTACTTGGGCTGATTATTTACATTATCAGAGCAGCAGCCCCCAAGACAGCTCAGGCTAACAGAAGGCAGGGCTCCTTTTTACTCTAGGACTTGAATGTGTTCTCAGGTACCAAGAGGTAAAGACAATGGACGAGGTTGGAAACTCACCCCATAAACGAGTTCTCCCACCATGCCGTTCCACGTTTTGGTGTCAGGGTCCCGGGCTCCGTACTTCCCATCTCTGACAATCTCCAGCCTGTAGTGGTAGCCAACGTGCTTTGCGATCTCAGCAGCGAGCTCCACACAGTAGCCTTCATACCGCTCATTGCCTTCAAACTGGTTGGCGTTCTTCTTGAGCATCACATATGGGTCTTCCTGGCACAAAGAAGACCAATATTGAACCACGCTCCACATTTCTAGAGAGGCACATCAGATGCTGAGACTAGAGCCCAGTGTGTGGCTTCTGGTCCCCTTTAAAAGCTCTAGCTTTGTGTTCCTGCACCAAAGGGCACAGTCAACATGTAATGGGCCTCTTTTAGAAGGCAGGAAGTGTGACTGTTATTGTGGTATTTTCTATTTATTCATGCAGAATCTGTGTGCAGCTTCTGCAGTGATGGACCTGAGGGAAATGGAGTAGCTGGGGGAATTTGGGCAACAAACGTTTCAGTGCAGTTCTGCAAGGGATATTTAGTGCATCTGAGCTGTGACTTTTTAAAGGTATGTCTGCCTATGTGGGCACAGGCAGAATCAAATCTGCTGGACAGGAGAGAGCCTTAAGATGTTTAACTCAGCTTGGGTATTGTGTCTTCTCTGTAGACTCACAGTAAGCATTACTAACAAACAAGTTGTTAGTAAAATTTCATGTTTCCGCAGGGTAAGAGTAGATAATGACACACTACGTGATACCGTACATTATGGGGTACCTATTATTCTTTCATTATTGTAGCGGAGATTTGTTTTTAAAGCTATGATTCAGCCTCTCTGCACAATACGGCTTATCCTTCCAAAAATTACAGCCCCCATTCTGTGGGCTAAATACAAAGCACAGGTATAATAATCCTGATTTACCTATGCTGATGTCACTACTATCTTGTCATAATCTTTTGTATTTTCTACACTTAAGCATAAGAGCTCTTTAATACTTATTTAATTAGCCACAGCAATTTTCAGATACCTTTATGGACCCGGCAGGAAACAGTAAATGCTGTTATTATTATTGTTGTTGTTGTTGTTGTTATTGCTATTATAAAAATGATACAGTACAAAGGAGGGCACATGAGGGGGAAGAGGGAATCTGCACTTCAGGGAGACGGGGGAGAGGGAGAGCTGGGACAGAAGTCACAGCACTTACTAGGATAGTTGTGACTATGTAAGTCCTGTTTTGGAGGCTTGTAGACTCATTGCCGCTTTGAGTATCTATGGCTGCTGGAACCAGCTTCTCATCTTCATTCCAATAACCAATCTGCCGAATACAGAACCAGGATATCCCATTGATATCTCATTGTAATATTATCCAAGATATGGTAACAGGGTTTTCCAAGCAGAGTCAGCTCGCTCTGTATATTCATACCCAACCAAAGATCTCCTCTCTTGATTCTTGATGTCTTTTGCTGGCGGGACCAGGACCGCCCCCATCCCACCATGCCTCCAGCCTGAAAATAATGTGGATGATACACTACAGTAGCAGAGCCTTGTACGCACATAAAAATATTTGGCACACAGTACTGGGGGATTATTGCCATTCCCTGCCTCATGCCTACGCCAAGAGTTCACACTTCCCCTGTGTGACTTCTGAATATTTTTCTAATGGTGAGCATCATGCCTGCTGCATGTCCAGATGCTGCAGGGTGATAAAATGCTATCCCGCAGCTGAAAGCCTGCATGAACACAGGACTGACTCTTAGGACATATTGAGACAACAGGACAAAAGAACCAAGTGAAACCCCCCTCCCCTCCAACCCTGGCCAATGTCCAAAAGTTTGGGTTTATGAATAAACTGAACAGTTGTAATGGGAAAAACTCTCATGTTAAGTTGTGCTTATTAATAATCAGGGATTTGGGCGGATCTATCACTGCTTGCAGGTAAAGCAGAGTGCCACCAAATATCACTAGGAAGATCATTGTTGAGGTTATCTGCTTTGAGAGCTTGATTTTATAAGAGGTTTTCCATCACCTTATGTAAGTATGCAGTTGCCTGAGCTCTGCTCATGTGAAAGGAATTTCTTATCAAAGTAAATGGGAAGGGTATTAACACAGGGCATGACCAGGAGCCTGCTGATGGCAGATTAGAGATTGTAACAGCTCAGGAGAAAAAAATCTACGCAGGTTTCTCATCTTTCTTCATTGCACAGACAAAAAGAAAGTGAGGAAAGACCTTCCAAAGCTCTGCCCTAGGGCAACATAAATGGAGACACGTGTGTTTGTTTTGCACCTCTAACCTGGTGGATCTAACATACAATATACATTGTGGCAGTGATGTACGCCTTCCAAACAAATATAATTTCTGTCAGTAAATACACAGCAAAATCAAGACATTTAGCCATTCTGTTTCTTCTCCTCTAGACTGTCTCCAGATTGCCAAGTTCTTGAGGTTCAGAGCCCCAAACTGGACATAATACTGCATTTGTTCTCTTATGAATACCACTTAGAGGAGGAAGACCACTTTGTCTGTCCTCAAAGTGACACTCCTTTTGTTTCTCAATGAGAAACTTGCCTTTTT
The DNA here is from genome assembly GCF_963921805.1 of Phalacrocorax carbo. Classification (NCBI taxonomy): domain Eukaryota; kingdom Metazoa; phylum Chordata; class Aves; order Suliformes; family Phalacrocoracidae; genus Phalacrocorax; species Phalacrocorax carbo. The sequence goes on along the minus strand of NC_087520.1, from coordinate 8,095,476 downwards.
TCGCTTCACTGTTGTGGGCTTTGATCTCACATTGGCTGCTCTCAGGTGTAAGTATGAATTTGGGGTAGGGGCTGTAAATGTGGAACTTTCACTACTTGTGGTTTTTCTTCGTTTCAAACAAGTATTTTATTTTTCAGTGGATTGAGGGGGTGCAGAGGGATTCCAGTGAATGCCCCATTCCAATATATTTAGTAGCTCTCCTTTACCAACAGAATAAATGAATTCTTCTTTGTTCTTCAAATAGGTAGTATATTAGGTGGCACATCAGCACATGGAGTCAGATTTTCAAAAGGATTAGTGTTTCAGTGGCTCAGCACTCCTGAACAAGGCCTGATTTTTCAAAGTGCCTGGGATATAGAAAGGGATCAAGACTCCAGAACAGCAGAGGTGTCTGCATAGCTATCAGGACATGGTTAGTGGTAAAGCTCTTGTCACTTCAAGGAAAGCAGAATTAGGTCAACATAAAGGGTTCACGTACGGTTAGGGCAGACAGCTTCTGCCTGGCTCTGCCTTGGCTCGTCCTTGGAAAAGAAAAGTAGGAGAGCAAAAACCAGACAGTCACGTAGCTAAGCCTGAGCCAATTTGCCCTGCCAATAGCAAGGCTGAGTTGTCCAAGCTTTTACTATCCTTGAAATCCCTGCTTCACAGCTGAGATGCCCTTGTTGCTCTTGATAACCTCTTCTGTGTTGCATTTTTTTAGTAATATACCATGAGTTCTCCCTAGTGCTTTGCTTTGTTCATGCAGAGAGCTGGGAATGCACTTGTAGTGACTCCACATGCAAGCTTTCATAAACGGAAACATCTGTTGAGACCTAACCACACCGTAACTTGAACACAAGGCTGGTGCCTGACACAGGATCTCAGGTCACTCTCTACTTTACCTTTCTGATCCCGTCATGTTTCATTTCAATCACATGGAGGGTGTAGTTGGTCCTCCGTCCCTTCTCGTTAAACTGAACGTTGCCAGACAATCCTTCAAAACGGACCTTAAAGATATAAAAATCAATGAGGAGAGCAAATTGGTCAGCATGCCATGCAGTGGTGCTTCAGCAGCAGTACGAGGGGAGGGGAAGAAGGATGGAGAGTGCAGTCACGTCTCTCAGATCTGTGCAGGGCAGACAGGACATCTGTTTGACACCGGGCTTTCATTTAGGTTCACTCTCTACAGCATGCCTGGTCATGTGCACAGCCATCCTCTTAACTTACCCTTTCTTTTAAAAACCCTTCCTCTTAAAACTTAGTGGTCTATTACTAAGCTCAGTGAAGCATGAGAGCTAGGTCACTTGTGTGAGCCCATCACCTCTTGGGATGTGACATTGAGATAAATCAGCTCTGAACTCCTTGGGTTTTGTGGTTTTTTTTTGTATTTTCTAAATCCGACATGGAGTCAGGATTTGGTAAAGAATTTGTCAGTTCAAATCAGGAACTGTATTTGGAGGAAATATGAAACTCTGGCCACAGGTCCCAGCTGCCTCCTTTCAGTAAAGGAGTCTATCAGTTAACAAGCAAATTTAGTTACCTGTGCACCAGCCTAATGAAACCTGACAATTTAATATTGTAAATGAAATTTGCATAGGAAACTTTGAATCATAAATCTCTGCTGATAACACTGCTGAGCTGAAGAGTGTTGCTCATGTCACATCCTACTTCCTGAACTTCTCTTGGTGTGGCCATTTGACTTGCTGCAAAAATGCCCAGACTGGCATGGAGAAAGGCTTCTGACTGGAGTCACACCCAGTGTGTAGAAATCGGGAAGCAGAGACCACGACCATGGGAAAAGGAGTGCAAATTTGGGTCTCTATAAAGACTACCTGGAGGAGTGCTCGTGCCACCAGATTGGGAATGAAAGGTTTATTCTCCGCCTTTTCACTTGCTTTGGACAAATCTCTTGTCCTTGCAACTGGAGTCTTCCCACATGCAAAGTAGGAAAAAGTATTTAGCAGCCTTTTTAAGCACTCTGACATCTTCAGAATAAAGACCCATGGTGAATAAATGAGGATATACCATTACAGAGGAAATCTGTTGCTGATCTGCTTAAACTGTGTTTGTTTTCCAGCTGTTTTTACAAAGTTTTGTCATGAAAATGAATATCTGCGATATTTTCTGAAGCTCCTTCCAGTCAGGAGGTATTCCTGGTGACATTTGGGGAAACACGCTTTTCCCTTCTCACAAGACGCGGCACACCCATAAAAGATAGATGCACTAGAAAAGCACCATTGTCTTAAGCACTCCCGTGCCTGCTTTTTCATGGCCCCTTTGGCTTTCTTTTCAGGACCTGACTGATTCTGAAGCTCAGGTCACAGGTGCTCATGCTTTGTAGCTTTATGTGCACTAAAAGGCAAGTGTATAGCACCAATTTCTTCTACCTGCATGAATGAAACCTTAATTCTGTGATATCTGTGTGGCATTGAATGGCAAAAGGGGTCTCTCCCATCCATCCTGGAGGCTGCAGCACAACTTTTCCTTAATTTACCATCCTCTGAGACCCCCTGAATCACTACAAAATATAGTGAGGACTGATTTCAACAGTGCTAAGTACGAGGAAAGTCAGCTGGAGACATGGAGCAGTTCAGTGCATTTGTGTATGACACAGGCATGTGGTTCTTTGCTGGGAGAGGTGGAGGAGAACACCACTATTGCAGCCTTCTGGTTTACAGGGCTAGCCAGAAATTAGGGACTAGATACCTTTTTACATGATGTGGTAACCAAGTAGTGTTAACAAAAAATATCTGTCAAAAATTATCATAATCTTTTCAAAGTACAAATGAATCCTCAGTGTATTGGTATAAAACAATATTTTGTGAGCATTTCCCTGGAAAAAAAAGTATTTCTCGTCAATAAAAACATACATTTTGCTGAAATGTGTTAGATTTCTGTTTTTGAAAAACTGCAGAATGTTTCAAATTGCTTTTAAGCTTTACTCCTGCCATCCGTGACTCCTTCCTACACTAAAGAGAAATAAGGCAATTTGAGATCTTATTCCAGACATTTGAGTATAAATAAGTAGAGAAACTTTTTGCTTTTAAACAGCTTATAAAATTTTAGGCATTAGCAAATGGGAGGTGAAGAGAAAGCACACTGTGAAGAGCTGTAAGAATTGCCCTAATTGTGAGTCTTTACAGAAATGATAACTCAAACCTTCAATCTAATCACGAGTTCTTCTATTCCATCTGTCTCTTTCTTGCTACAATATTAAATGCTGGATGATTATTAAATTCATAGTTAAAATTTCCCTAGGAGACTTCTTCCACTGTATGTTTGAGAGCTTTTTATTTTGACTATCACCAATGGTAAAGAAAAAACTTTTGCAAATTGCTCTTTGTGTTCTTTGCCCAAAATCATTACAGCTGAAAAATTAAGACTTTTAAAATTATTTTAATGAAGAGATGAGGAAACTTGAGAGGAGATTTTTCCAACACACACATAAAATTGTATTTTCTAGCTGTCTGATTTTCATATCCAATTCTTATAAATTCAATAAAGGAAAATGGTTGAGAACCCATTACTCATCAGAAGACTTCCAAGTATTTTATGTTTATTAGGTAACCAATCTCCCTAACGTACCAAGGAGGCTGATTTTATTATAAGGGTTCGGAGAAGCTATGACAGTGATTTGCTCAAGGTCATACATAAAGTCAATGACAGGCTTGGAAACAAACTGAATCCAAGTAATAAAATCAAATCAGATACAAGATTTGATTTTAAAGGAATTGTTGTATACCAGTGAGCCAAAACCAAACCAAACCAAATACTTTGGGAAATTTACATGTGGTGCAAATCAACCAAATTGATTTTGTTCTTCTTGTCTTCTTCACACTTAAGGAAAGAAAACGGGACAAGCTATATTTGGATAACACTGAACTAGCAGTATTTGCAAGGAATCCATCTATTTTTGTCTGAAAAAAAAGAAAAATACTAGAAATTAATGTCAGTCTTGAAATCTAATGAAATTTTGAAACGTTCTACCTTGCTAAGTTATTGATAAGAGTGTATTATTTTTCTCTCTCACCATAAGTTTCATGCAGTATTTTTGTTTATTCAAAAATCTAAATGTTTATGCAGAATGAAAAAGCAAGATTATCAGATTTAAGGAATAAACTATCTAAATAGCTGTTATTAAGACTTCTATGAATCCTCACAGTATGAAACAAGCTATAATCTGGGCTTTGAGAACATTTTGATGATGGCCAACACATAAGACAAAATTCACATGGTTTCAAGCTTCATTAGCACTCTGGAACTGAAGCTGAGTTCACAGAGAGTCAAAGATCTTCAAAAAATGCGATCTGAGCAGCTCACTCTCTTGGGAAGGGGAAGATAAAAATAAGGACCCATGACTTTATGGGATAATATTTTGGCTTTTCCATCCCAGAACTTCAACAGAAATTAGAGAAGGCAAGGACACCTCGGGTGGTACCAGGAAAAGTGGTTTGCTGGATGCACCCCTGAACACTTTAGGAGACTTGGCTCTAATCTGGAAGGATCAGTTCGTCATCCCAAGTGATTTGTTTGAGCGTTTCTGGTGCTAATCACCCCTTTTCCCCCACGCACATGCTACTTTCAGCCATCCTTGCAGTGCACACATTGTTTGGGTTTCAAACCTGCTGCAGTGCTCTCTGGATATCGATGCCTTGTCCCCAGGGCACGGCTGGATTGGCGAGGCAGTCCCCAGCGTTGCCGCGACGGGAGATGTCGATCCGCTGCCTCCGCAGGTTCTGAAATGCCTCGGCCATCACCCGGACCCCATCATATGTTAGGGCTGATGTGTACTAGAAAGAGAAGAGGAGTTGTACGTTGCCTGTTAGGTCGAGCTGACCTCAGGTGTGCCATGCTGGGTCAACTCATGGCAACCTTTCAGATTATTTGTCCTGTTCTCATCCTTCCATCTCTGAAGTTCAACAGCCTCTTGCTCCCTGTAATCACTACTGTCCTGTTGACTAGTGAAAGTTGGTGCCTTCTCTCCCAGAGGATGGGAGAGTGAAGGAGAAGCTCCTGATACGGATTCAGATTGCGCTCCATGGAGAGGGCTCAGCCTTAAAAGCTGTTCACTGTTACCCGAGTATTTGTGTTTAATTTGAATCACTGACCTGAATTTTTAAGGAATGCATTATACAGTGTAAATGTGAGACACATGAAATCAAGCAACTAGTGACTTTGGTCACAGATGGAGACCAGAAAACTCTACTTCAATGTGCAAAGATTCTGCAAAAGGTGAGTTTATTCAAGCAGAAACTGGTACGGAAAGCAATGTAAAACTCTTGGCATGAATGGTAACCGTTAGAGTTAATTCCTTTTCCTATGACGACCTACTGATTTATTTGTTTGCAACTTTGTTAAACTAATACTTCCAAAGTTGACATTTCTATTGCTGAGGGTTTATCACAAGTGTATTTGTCTTCAAATGTCAGACAGGAAAAAAACAACCTCCCCCCTCTGCCTGCCCCTTGACAGCTTCAGCGTCTTCTGACTGTGTAAGGAATTAAAATATATTTCCCCTCTGTTGTACACACTGATTTTAAATGCTCAGAAAGAACATCTGGAAAGACTTTGTTATCACAGGATATGTAGTAAACAAGTCAAAGGTTAAGGAGTTAATGAGGCTTTTTCTTTTTTGTATACTGAATATTACTAGATCTTTAATCCATAACTTTGAGGAGGGTAAAAATAGGGAGACCGAGTGAATATGCTAACTCGTGTATTTCTTAGGAGACATCAACTACTGCCTAGTAAAATCTAGACAATGTTGAGGCATCTAGAACAATGTTCATAATTATACTGAGAGACAGGTTTTCAGAGAGAGATTGAAGAGCTCTGTGTGATCACAAAGAAGTGAGCATAACTTGAACTGAGCCAGATGAACCCTAAATTAAATGGGTTTTTTATACCACTTGCCTTTGGCCTCTTCCAGTCCACACGAGGATGCTCCCTGGCATCATTATTTCTCCACTGCTGCATGATCCTGGCAGGAACAGCATCCGTGTAATTCACCAACTGGAAGCCAGTTACATTGGCTCCACTCTCCTTGAATTTGGTCAGGTCAATATCCATGAATCCCTAGTAGAGGAGACAAAAAGGAGAAGCTCATCAGAGGAACGCCTCTCCAGGTGGATAAGAGGAGCCCTGCCTATCTAGGCATATAGCAGGCAGCTTTGGAAAAAATCTCTTCCCTCTGCAAGGTGAGGTCCAATTCAAGAGAGGCACCACTTCACTGACCACACACAGAGTGAACCTGCCTTTCTCACGGGCTCTGAGCTGGACATATCCTGCAGCTTCCACCCAGGGAGATAAATAGTCATATGAGTAACAATTCAATTGCAAGAAAGCTAGCAGAATACAGAAAAATATATCCTGAATAATGCTTGGGTGAAAATAACAAAATTCTCAGAATATATTAGAGAGAATTATTCACCCAGCGCTAACTTTTATGCCCTCAGTTGCCAGTGGAGAGGCTATTTTTTTTTCAAGTCACAATTTGTAGGGAAAAACAAATCTTGAACAATGAACTTTTGGCAGATTAAGAAGTAAGTGGCCAGTCCGCCTGCCAAAGGAGCCTGTCTGTTAGAAAAGACAGGTTATAGGATTTACTAATTTGGGAGAAAAAAAAGGTACTTTTTCAGCCTTCAGATTACTAATGAATTACTTTTCTGAAATTAAATAAATTTTTTTCATTTCTTTATTGTTCTTCCCTACCTCTTGCCCACCGCATGTGATGAACACAGGTGTGCAAATACACATGTGTATTGGGGTGACATTGTAGAATCAGTCACTCCCGTTGAGTCAGTGGCAAAAAATAATTAGAGATACAAGCAACCAATATAGAGAAGAGGTCATTTTTTGGCCTCTCAGCTTTGATCCTATCTCTTCAGCACTGCTGTTATGCAAAGCTCTTTGCTGTGTCTCCTTGCACAAAGCAGGTGTGTGAACAGAGGCTCTGCCCTCCTGCTTGGGTTGCTGTGTGTGGGACAGACTGAAGTCTGGTGGGTTTTTTTTTTTGGAATACAAGCACAAGAGATGTAGTAAATTATTTTCCCTAGTACCATTAGCAACCATAACACATGAGGAAAAATAAATGAGGGGACTATGCAGAATGCAATCACTTGAGCAACAGAAGAGCTTGTTCGAGCTCTGCCTTCCCGCTGCCCTCCTCCATGTGCTGCTGGTGCATTCTCAGCATACCACTGAGTTTCTCTCCCCTGCTTGCTCTCAAACATACGATGATGGTGTGAGTTAAAAAAGCCAAGTCACATCATCCCCACAAGACATTGGTCAGGTTCTCAGTATGGTGCTCTCTGTGCCTAGGCTGGGGGAGCTAATTAGCTTATTAACTTCCAAGGTCAGGATCAAGCTGTTAGATGGAAACCTGTTTTGGGAACAGACAGCTTGCAAGGAAAAGACTAAATTGCCCTCTGACATCAGCGTCAGACTGAGGGAGTCAGAAGTGATTCAAAAATGCCTTTAAGACTTTCACACTTTTTCTTCCAGCTTTTTGTAAACAATTTGACATCCGCTTAGAAGGCTGAGGATTGGATACAGGTGTACAGATGCTCTAAACAGATGATTTGCTTAGAAGTGCAGTGATGTAGGTTTAAAAAAAAAGTGATATTTTGTGTGTACGTATTCCTCAGAACGTTGGTTAAACCCACATCAATCTTGTTTGTAATTGCTAGCGTAGGGGTTTCAGAAAGCCAGAGCTGTGATTAATGAATAGGAAATGCAGCAGGATAATTGTTCCTGACATCTTAATGCATTTCAGGCCAAGTGTTTTTTGACACACAGAGCTCCTAAGGTTCAGTAAGAGGGACCTCACAGGTTGCCAACTGGTTATTCATGGCTAGGACCAAATTACACTGACATTTTGCTCCTGGGAGGTACTCAGGGGAAAAAGATCTGTCAAAAGAAACTACCACACAGGAACTTGAAGTTTGTGCCACCAGCTTCTCCTTGGAAGGCCTACAAAGGCATGAAGAAAAGTTCAAGATCACAACAGAGTATGAGTAAGATGTCTGGTGTCTTTAGCACCCTCAACAAGCAGATTTAAATAGCAAAAGTCAAAAAAAGATTATGACACCAGTGATGAGACAGCAGTGGTTGAAAAGATTTTCACTGTTTCCTCAAACCATTACAAAACTGAACCAAGTATTCAACAGTATTCATTGGGATTAATCTTATAGAAAATTTTAAAATAATCTAGATAGACAAAAGGAATTATTTCTTCCTGAAGACTACTAATTTTTCCCCACCGATTTTTGACACAATGTCCCAGTTTCAGCTGGGACAGAGTTAATTATCTTCATAGTAGCTGGAACAGTGCTGTCTTTTGGGTTTAGTATGAAAACAATGTTGACAATACACCGATTTTTAGTTGTTGCTAAGCAGTGCTTACACTAGTCAAGGACTTTTCAGCTCCCCATGCTCTGCCAGGGGCACAAGAAGCTGGGAGGGGGCACAGCCGGGGCAGCTGACCCCGACTGACCCAAGGGGTGTCCCACACCATATGACATCATGCTCAGAGTATAAAAATGGGGGGAAAAGAAGGAAGGCAGGGACATTTGGAGTGATGGCGTTTGTCTTCCCGTGTCACCATTACATGTGATGGAGCCCTGCTTTCCTGGGGATGGCCGAACACCTGCCTGCCCATGGGAAGGAGTGAATGAATTCCTTGTTTTGTTTTGCTTGTGAGCGCGGCTTTTGCTTTACCTATTAAACTGTCTTTATCTCAACCCAGGAGTTTTCTCGCTGTTACTCTTCTGATGCTCTCCCCACCCCACTGGGGGGAAGGAGTGAGTGGCTGGGTGGGGCCGAGTTGCCAGCTAGGGTTAAACCACGACACACAATTCAGGTTCTTTAAAAAGTGTGGAGACCTCTGTTTAAGGCAGTTGGGACCCTGGAGGACATCATTAACCTTGAATATTTCTTTGCATTTTGGCATTTATTAACTGCTGAAATAACTGTTTTCACCTGTTATCCCTCCTCCACATGCCCCAGTACAAGGTCAGTATAGGAATGGTCCTAATTACAATGGCATTTTAATTACTGCATCACTGAAATCTGCTCAGAATGGGTCTGGATGACATGACAGCCAATAAACTGGGACTTCCAAAGGTCAGATATTTTAGAAAATAATTCCCATAGGAGGTGAAAACTTACTGGCTAACATATAAACAAGAATATATAAAATATTATGCAAACAGTCTTTTGAAAATGCTTCTATTGACAAAGTGGCATCTGGAATTAAATATGCTTATCTGTCTTTCTGACATATCAGTTGGCGCTTGTAGGAAACAGGAGGACAGCAAAATTACAATATTTGCAAGTAAAGAAGTCATCGATTATCTGTCACCTTGTACTAACTATAGCCACATATTGCAAAAAAGGGACCTCTTATTTAATTTTCAATTGGCCATATTTAGAAAACAGAAAATAGGTTTTTAAAAAATTACTAAGAAAAGACTGCAAACCACTGTTGAGGGGCAGCAGACATCCTTTTGCAGCAATATGTTTAGTGTCAGCCAGTTTGGGAAAGAACCAGCAAGAAGTGAACAGTGCTGGAACAACATACTTTGTGGGACCTCTGTGGCCCCATGGAGTGGTCAAGTACTTTTGAAACCATTCCAAAATTTACCAATAAATACTGGAAAAATCATGCTTTGCAGCCACGTCTGGAGGACAGTGGGCTGTTCAGGGAAATGAGCTGAGCCCGTGGAATTTGGTGGTATGTGACTTCCTTCAGACTCTTTAGACCTGAACCATTTGGGACGTATCTGTTGGATGTGCAGGTATCTGGCTTCACCTCCCTATGCAACACTGCCAGTCCCCTGGGGAGGAAGGGGAGGAAAATAGGAACTTATGCTCCAGCCCAGGCGCTGCGCCAGCGCCCCTGGCAAAGCAGGCATAGTTGGACCCAGAGGCAGCTCGGAGGTCCCCAGGGCCCCAGATAGGGTCAGTGCCCAGGATGTAGGTAATCCAGAGGAGAAAACACTTCTGCAGGCACAGTTCTCTCTGGGAACCATCCAACAAGGCTGGAAGGGACACCGCATCAGCCAGCCCACCCCCTGCCCTACAGCAGGATTAGCTGTCCCTTTTGTTTAAATTCACATTGCAAAATCCTCTCAGCAAAACAGAGATTATGGCCTCCTGCCTTGCGTATGCCTGGAAAATGCCTGGCTTTCTCTGAATGCCATCAAATTAGCAGGCTGACAATAAACTGCAGAAACCTGGACCCATCCATGCTGGTGGGCTGAGACTGCCTCCCTCCTCCACGCCTGCTCTGACTCGCAGCAGCTGCAACACACAGTTTGAGCAACAGCCACGCTCAGTTCAAAGGAGGAAACTTGCTCTTTAGCCCGTACCATGGACTCTTCTCTCTGCACTAATGAACCTCGCACAGCGATTATATGCAGAAGCCCTGCTGCTAGTAAATAATATGGGCAGCTGTTATAGACCTTTGTGCCTTCAGATAGAAAACAGAACAGTACTGGGAAGGGTTTTTTCCTCATTGTGTTTTCCTTGCTGCATCTGTTCTTTATGCTGTTCTTAAACTGAAACATTTTTCAGCCAAAGGTTGTTCTACTGTCCCATTCACTGCCTTGGCTGCTGGGACAGGTGTCAGCAAGTCACACATTTATATTCTTCTCCACTGCTTGTGGGCTCAATCATCAAAGGAAATGCATAATGCAGGAAGACTGATGACTTGAAATGGGCCTCATGAATCCATCTTGATTAACTGGTCCATGAAGCCTTGAAAAGAAAGTCCCCCAGAAAACAGCCAGTTCCTTATTTATACCCTGAACACCATGAGGAGCCAAGGCATTGAGTGGGCAGTGCAGACAGCTGTCAGACAGCATAGGGAAAGCCTTGTTCCTTAGTTCATGACCCTCCTCAAATATGCCAGCACCACTTAGTTCCCTGCATGTCTCCTTTCACCCTCATATTTCACTTGCCTCACCATCCGAAACCTCTGCCTCCCCTCCCCACACTGATGACATAGGGCAGCATTGCTCCTTCTGAGGCATCATCCCAGCCTGTGGGAAAGCTGCAGACAGCAGCAGCCTTCCCTCCATACCTGGACATCGCTGGCCACTGCCCCATGCCTTCAAATTCTCTCTGTATTTCACTAAATTGGTCTTAGTTGCTGGCACTTTCCCTGCAGGGTGCCTCCTGCAGTAAAATTGTGTCTTTGAAGCTGCAGTAACAGGCAGCGAGGGCTGAGCTCTGGGCAGGCTGCAGCTGATCCTATCATAAACCTCCTTGCAGGCCAGCCGCAGCACAGCTTCCAACCTCCATGCCTTTGTTCCATCTTGGTTTTTCCTGAGAGAAAGGACATTAGAGAGTCTCCTTGAAGACTGCCATATTTCTGAGAAACACTGTTGCTTCGTCTCCTCCCTTTGTGTCTCCTGAGCCCTCCAGATCTTCCCCAGAGACCGACAAAGCTCAGCTCTGCTCTGAATGAGGAGATGGAGAGTGCCCCTTTCTCTTGAATTGCCTGGAGAAGACCTGCTGGCTGAACCTAACACAGTCCCCTCACCCCAAGAATGAATGTTAGATTTTTTAGTCCCTTTCTGCCTGGGATGAAAAGACTGGAGTCTATTTTCTTCTTTTTTCTACCTTTTTTTTTTTTTTTAATGAGTCACACACTGAAATATACTTTTTTAAGCAAAAAGCACTTACGCAGTTCACCCTGAGCTTAGGTGGGTGCCACAGAAACCTCTGGCACCATTGGGAAGCTGGCCCAGCTCTCTTTAGATGCTATCCATGTATGGCTTACAATGCCAGACTGCTTCCCGCTAGCAGACTTGATGATTATAAGAAACTTTACAAAACAAAACAATTGCTTCTGAATGGCTGTAGATCAGCTGAGTGAATGCAAAGTGGCTCCTGTCATTCCAAGGTACACCGGTGTCTTTCTGCAGGGAGCAAGAAGCCGAGTGTTTCCAGACGGAGCATCCCTAATATACCAAATTATCTTCAAGCTTGACTTCTCCAATAAAGCATCATTCTGCACTCCCATCCCTTTTTATTAATAAGGAGGGTACATCAAAAAGGAGCCCATCTGCTCAAGTCTCATTCCAGCAGGCCTTCCAACACGAGAGGCCTTCTTCTGTACTGCAGAATTATTAATATGTCAGATCTCATTGTGGCAGCAAAACACTCGAGTCCTCACTGTAACATAGAAGTAAGTGAAGAAGAAAGGGAAAAGAAAGATGGGAAGGGGGGCACTCTCAGCCAGGGACCCAGTCCTGCAGATTGATGAATCTGTTTTGTCCTGGTCTATCAATGCAAAGCAAACGAAGTCAGGTGAGGATCCAGACTTCAAGGACGTCAGGCTGCAGATGACCAGTAACTTTTCTTTGGTACAGCTCTACTGGCATAAGATTTTATTTGTGATATTATTTGCATTAGTCCTATCCCACTGCTGCAGTATATTCTGGATATAAATGATTACATACATCTTGTTGGAAAGCTCAGTATGGGCAGAGGGACAGATGCCCTGGGTGGATTTTTGTTCTTTAGAGAGCTTTAGAGAGCAGAGGAGAAACTGATTTAAATGTTTGGGAAACACGCCGTATAGTGACAGATGCCAGGACTTCAATCAAAGATATGATTAAGGGATGACCTGACCAGAGTTTACAAGGACCAAAACATCAGTAATGGACTATTTGGTCTAGCAAACAGAAGCATAAATCTGATGGGGGAAGCTGAAGCTAGGCAAGTTTGGACTAGAAAAAAGCACCAATGAAGTGACTGTGAGGAAGATACTACGGATTTACATGTTACCCCTTGCCAGTTGAGACAGGGTAATGGATTAGGAGACTGTAAATGGCTGAGGAAACCCGTTGGTTTAACACTCTTTTGCTGAGACTTAAGCAAACATTTTTCCTTCCAATGGCTGAAATATAATCTGTCAGTTACTCACCCGATGCTCAGTGATTATTTTTTTTAAGCCACAGTAAGTCACTCATGATTTTGAGTCCTCATTAGCTACTGCAAAAATCCTGCCAAGGTTGCAGTTCATTTTCTTCTGTGTGGGCAATTTTGGTATCAAAACCAGATTATTTTCTTTTACATGAGATGCTCTAATTCAAGCAAAAGTTAATTCAGGGCATTGCTGTGTCTCTTACTATTGGTAATTCAGATGAGATAATGTTATACAGGTTTCTTCTGCTAGATAATCTTTGAATCAGGACAGGAAAGCTGTTTGGAAGTGAAATGCAGACCTCAGAAATTTCACTGATATATCATATTGTTTTCCTCTGCCTGGAAAACCAAGTTTTCTCACGAGACTACCTGCATCAACCTCTCAGAAAGAGGAAAGATCTAACCAGCATAATTTTAGAAACCTAAAGATAACACAGGACATCTCTTTCCAATGTAAGAATATAAGCTTTGCAAGATCAGCCATCTTGAGATCTTACCAGGACAAGAAGCCAATGCTGTACACATCCTTTTGGGAACTCCCACAAAACCGTTTCCAATTGGCTAGTGATGCAGACCTGAATATTGCTGACCTTGTTTGTACCTTCAGTCAGCAATACTTCAGGGGGCAGGAGAGAGGGTTAGGAACTGAGGGAGATTAACATAAACATGGCAGCTTTCAAGTTGATGGGAGACTGAGAACTGCAGTATTTTAGCTCCAGGCAAGATGAATCAGGGGCTCAGTGCAGGCAGTAGAGCCATCAACACATGGCCAGTGCCATACATCACACTTGTGCTGTGGCAGGTACAGCTTCTTGCACTAGGCTTGTACCCAGCATGGTCACAGCAGACACTCCCCATGCTGCCACAGCACACGCTGCAGGATGTACGTGTGCTGCATCACCTTATGAGAGCTGATCTCTGCCTGTGCTGGGAGAACTTTGCTCCCCAGGGATGTGGACATCCTTTTTGACAGCCAGTTTGGGAGGGTATCCCTTCTTCACTGTTTGCCCCAACTGGTTGCTCTCAGGTCAATATGTCTCAGCACTGGCGGTGAAGAAGTTCTCCCTTCTATTTTTGTGCAGAAAACAAATCAAAAAGGCCCATTTAAACCACAGGTGAACTGAATCAACACAGTAGACTTTGCCTGACTCCTGCACAAGCCACTCTGCTGGCAAAGCTGCTGTGCTGGTAACATCCAGAGCCACTCCAACTGCTTGCAAAGCTCTGTCCATGGTCTAACTCAGCACTGACACATGCTGATATAAAATGGCACAGGAAAAATGCTTACCTCTGCTAATCAACTCTGTTTTATCTTTACTCTTCCCTGCTACCCCTAGCATCAGCAATCTCATACACTTATCTATTCAACTTCAAACGAGAGCAATTGCTAAAAGAACGACCTGGATTAATGCACCAGGAAAGAAAAAAAGGCTAAAACCCTGTATGTGGCATCTGGCCTTCATACTTTTCTTTTAAAGACAGGTCACACGAATGTCACTTATTTTAAGACAAAGACTTTCCTCTGCCCAAAAGAGCTGATGTTCTCTTACTGCTGACTGTAGTCAGCCTACATCCCTGGTGTAGGACAAACAGATACATGAAGCCAAGGTTATGGGGAAAAAGTCTGTAACATCAAAAGAAAGGAATCCCAGAAGTTTCTAAGTTTGCTCCTCTGATGGTATTGACTATATTTTTTTTTCTCATGGTTGCTAGACTGATGCTCTCAAAGGCTGAGAACAAAGCTTAGAAAAATAAGACTCACAAAACTAAACACTTCTTAAAATTACACAGAGAGAGAGGGAGAGGGAAAGAGGGAGAGAGGAAGAGATTGCAATCACCCAGTGCTTGCACACCTGACAGATATCCAGGCTGGCAGCTGGTAAAAGCTAATTGGGGTAGCTCTAACGGGAACCGGCTGAGGATCAGATTTTCATGAGTCTGCAAAAGCCATAGACAGTGCCAAATTTGCCTCAAGGAGAGGCAGGGATGTTCACATGAACCCTTCCCCTGGTAGTGATGTTGAAGACAGATCTTCATAGGACTGGCAGGGCTGAGCAGACAAGAGAGGTTGTGTCTTTAACAGGCATACCAGATTCAGAAAAGGATGTTTGCTCATGGCCTAAGGTTCAGAATGGTTTAATTTTGTTTGTGAACACAGAAATATTATTGTCTCACCTTTGCAACAGCAATTTCACTGAAAAAGAAAGCTGCTCCTGCTAGGAAATACTAGCTTTCATTTGCTGCTACTTGTCAAATTCTGCTTGGTGCTTTACCGCAGCTCACCTGACAGCAACCACTGGGCAAACAAGCGTTGGTTAATGCAAGCCAGTTTCATCTTGTTCAGGAATTGTCTGTGATCAGACAGGGAATTCCTCCACATTCAAAAGGGACCATTTTTGCAGGCCTTATTCAGCCTGTGCATTGCCTTACAAACTCACTTGCTTTTCATTCCTGATGTAACCCCAGGCTGGAGCTGCTGTAACTGGGCAGTGGTATGCTGCTGCTTGGGTTTTGTTTGGCTGAGTGTAGGTCTGAACAAGCATAGAGCCCAAAATAAGAACTTCAGTAGGATTATCCATAAATATTTCCCAACCTCTGCTTCCAATGTGCAATTTCCATAACTATTTCCCAATGAAAAAGAGCCCAAGAATGTTAGGCAGTGTTGCAAAAGGCAGGTATTTGAAAATTCATCCCCTTGCTCCAGCTAGTGCAGGTAACTTGGTAGCTACAAGCCAGCTGAGGGCTCACTTGACTTGTGCAAGGTAAAGCCTGTCCTGGTCATGGCTGGGAGCCTTATCTACATATAGGATGAGAGTCCTAAAATCAAGATAGGGGACAAAAAATAACTCGCTTGGAAATGTTCAGGCACTTGCAGTTTTTTGTTCTTTATTTATTCTCTTATGACCCAGTACTCCAGAATGAGCCACTTCTACAAAATTGGGCTGTTTCCTAGGCGTGCGGGTGTGCACATGAGGGTACGTGTGTGTAGGCAATGCACTCCCTGTCATCTAAGGACTTGTCTACAGGGGAAAATGTGGGGTATTTAAGGTCTATCTGCTATGCGTATGAGTCAGTGGGAATAAATTATAGCATGTTACACCCTCTGAAGGCTCTAATCCAGAATGAGATGTCCTTAGAAGAGGGTAAAACCTACTGTGATCTCTTGGATCAGAGCACCCACACTATGGTTTAACCCTGGCAGATGCCAACTTCCCATATTTTGCCAATCCCTTATAACATCCCTGGCCATTCCCACAGAGGGAGGCTTGCTGTCCTTCCTCACTGTAGTAATGGTCTCAGGAACACAGGATCTCCACGGCCTTTTTGCTGTTCTTGCAGAACTGATCAGCGAGTAGCTCTTGTGTGGGTGCGGCACAACACAGAAACAGATTTGGCTTCTGGTGCGTGAACACGCCTGTCTGCATGGCAGAACCACAAAGCTTGTTCTGCCCTGGAAAGGGCCTTCTTAACCTTCAGGAGTCTTAGTCCTTTTTTTTTAAAATAGTTTTCCCATTTTGTCTGATTATCCCCTCCTCTTTATTTTTTTTTTAAATATTCTTGTCTCTGAAGTTTGACTCTTGCGATGCTGGGTTTTAAGGAGCAGGAAAGACCAAAGGAAAGAACTTGAATTCCTTTCACTCTTCTTTTTGTCTTCCAAAATCAAAGCTACTTGAAAAGCACAACTAGTAACAGTGGTTTCTGGTGGTCCCATCAGACCTTGTGGGACCCAGGGACCCAAGGCAGACCCCTCTGAGCCATGCGTGTGAGGCAGAATCTCCCTGTGGAGGGGTTGGGGAAATGAAAAACCTTTTGCTCTGCATTAATTATTTATAATCCATGTTGGCTGAGTATGCAGCCTCTTCCAGCCAGCTCTGTCCTCTCAGCATTTGTGCAAAGGCTAAGAAAACAAATTAAAGATGGGAAGAGCTTGTTTTCTCAGGCTGAAGGTGGGAGACAGTGGTATCATAAGACAGAGGGAAATGTCCTTCATTACTCCAGCGCCTGAGTATTAGACCACCTTATTCCTGTAATGTATTTATCCTTATGAAACCATGCAGGGAGAAGTGATAGCATTCTCATTTAGCCTTCCACATCGGTATACATAAAAGTGCACAGACACACACACTCCAGCTACTCCAGATAGCTTCCCTGCTTAATTTTAACAAAGGGACTTTCATAAACATCTGAGGACTGCGGACTGGGTAACGGCAAATAATAATTTTTTAAAAATTAGCAACTGAAGTTATTGGCTGCTCTGCAGTTTGCATGTCTCCCCCTGCACAACGTAACATTTTTAACTTTGTAATTACATGGTAGGCACCCATCGCAGAAGTGCAGGGTCAGTATCAGGGCATTGTGGTGTAATTATGCGGCCATTTTTGTCTTGTAAATTACAGAGTTGTCATGGGACTGAGAGGAAAATGGCACCAACTGCTTGACTAATTGGCAGTTTAAAGTTTAATTACCCCAGGCCTGACGTGCTGCCTCGAAGACACAGCTGTGAGAGGGAAGAAAGGCACTGTGGGTCCTGGATGCAACAGCCTCAGTCCCAGGCTGCCGACACCAGCCCATCCTCTGCCGTGCATTGCCCCCGGATGGATGGACACATCTGGGGAGGAGAAGGCAGGAGCTCTGCTGCAGAAAACCTTCAGCTGCCCTATGGATTGAGGCTTTTCCTCTTTTGTACCTCTTACCAAACCTCCCTAGGCAGAGAAACTTTCCAG
Organism: Phalacrocorax carbo; assembly: GCF_963921805.1. NCBI lineage: Eukaryota > Metazoa > Chordata > Aves > Suliformes > Phalacrocoracidae > Phalacrocorax > Phalacrocorax carbo. Next base: position 8,077,837 of record NC_087520.1, on the reverse strand, counting down.
CCTCCTAGGAGAGGACAGCACATTGCTCCAGAAAGATGGCCCTGCTGCTGCCCAGCACAGTTCTGTCCTCAGGCAGCACCTCCCTGCATTAAAGGGAGAATCCTTTCCTTAAAAAATTCTTGAAATCCAATTCATTCCTTAGAGCCATAGCAGTCAGATTTGATTTAGCACCAAGTTGCAGAATAGGTACATATTTTATTTTTACTGAAAGGTCAGAGGGATCTTAGTGCATCATTAACAAGTCTGCCCTTGGTGGGGCTCTCAGGATGGCTGTGAAACACTTCACTTGGGGGACACACACTGAAGTGGAGTTAAAACTAGTTAGAAAATGCAAGTTGTTACCAACAGTCAACATCTTCTTGGTGGCCTGACTGAAACAAGCTGGGAGGGCAATACCGGGATCCCAGGTGCCCATGGCATGCAAAGAACATCATTATCACAACAAGCATTAATTGACAGTTGGCTTAACTGGCTTTGAAAAGATGCAGCTTGAATCTGGAGGCAAAAAAAAAAAAAAATATCCAGCAACCCTGGGTATACCCTGGAGATAATCTTCCTGGCTCAAGACAGAAAACACCACAAGGAGAACACCATAAATGACTTTGGTATTTCTTCTACCCAAAAGGTGGATTAGAAAAAAGACTTCCAGCTCAGTAACTATAAATATAGTGCTTTACAAAATAAGAGATACTAAAAAAGAATGCCAAGGAGGGTAACTCACCAAATTTGCCAGAATATAGTGGTACCCGTTCCCATTTTTTTCAAGCTTGATGATCTGCAAGATGAAAACCAAAGACATTTAGCAGAGACCAGCTGAGGAGGTAGAACTTCATTTATCTACCCTTCCTCCCCATTTTTCCCCGATGAGACTGTTTGGTTGAAGACAGGAAGACATAGCAAAAGAAAAGTTCATAATCTTATAGAGGAAGGACAGAGCTTTCACACATGATATTTGAGTAGCATGTCTGAAATGAGTCAGGACAAGGTGCCCAAGCAGATTCCACAGGCAGGGAGAATAAACTACCTGAACCAGCCTGTTTCCTATGGACTCATAGATAAAACCACAGTGCGTTTTATAAAAAAAGTTTAAACAAGAACTGTGTTTCAGACATTAAAAGAACAAAGCAGGGAGCTGGGGTCAATTTGTCCTGTGAATGCAGCTGGAACACTGTGCGAGACTAGAGAGCTATTCTGGACATCCTCCCATTTAGAGTCCCTGCTGCAGATACCTACCTGGGTGAGATGTCAGGAGGTTTACAGTATAGGGCAATATTTCTCCTTTAGTGCATTGGGGTACTTAAAGATATATCTCCAGAACAAAGCTGCCTGGGCAAGTCATTCAACAGAGGATTCCCCATGCACGTTCATAGAGATTATTTGTATCTTCATACTCATGGTGTCCCAATATATGCACTTTGCCACTTACTCCTTTCTCCCTGATGCCTGTAGAGTTAGGTTTTTATTCTCTTTATTCTCTTGCTTGTGGATCTATATGTTAGCTGGACCTATATGGATCTATATGTTAGCTGGAAATTTTCCCTTGTCTAAAAAGAAAGGCACCATCTGTTGCAGGGTTGCCTGTGATTATGGGGGACAGGGTGATTGATCAGATGTTCCCTGGCTGTCTTTTTCTTCCTTCTTTTAAAAAAATACAGAAAGAATACAGCTGAAAATCACATTATTCTTGCTGACTCTGCGTTTCCACCCATGCTAGTTTTGGCTGGGACAGAGTTAATTTTCTTCCTAGTAGCTAGCATGGGGCTATGTTTTGGATTTGTGCTAAAAACAGCATAGATAATGTGGAGATGTTTTAGTTGTTGCTAAGTAGTGCTTACACCACTCAAGGACTTTTTCAGCTCCCCATGCTTTGCCAGCTGCACAAGAAGCCGGGAGGGGGCACAGCCAGGACAGCTGACCCCGACTGACCCAAGGGATGTCCCACACCATATGACATCGTGCTCAATATATAAACTGGGGGAAGAAGGAGGAAGGGGAGGATGTTTGGAGTGATGGTGTTTGTCTTCCCAAGTAATTGTTGTATGTGTGATGGAGCCCTGCTTTCCTGGAGATGGCTGAACACCTGCCTCCAAGGGGAAGCAGTGAATTAATTCCTTGTTTTGCTTTGCTTGTGCACGGCTTTTGCTTTACCTGTCAAACTGTCTTTATCTCAACCCAGGAGTTTCCTCACTGTTACTGTTCTGATTTTCTCCCCCATCCCACTGTGGGGGACTGAGTGTGTGGTTGTGTGGTGCTTAATTGCTGGCTGGGGTTAAACCACAGCACCACCAAAATTCTTCTCCACTGATTTCCAGCAGCACTGTTAAATTCTTATCAGGTGACTAGAGCCAGATACCATCTGCATTTGACCTAATCCACACACAGAAAGAAGACAGTGAAAAAAAGGCCCAAACTAGGATGCCCCCAGAACCTGTAAAAACACAACAATTGCCAGTTTCTAAGAGAACTGTGCTATTTCCATAAGGTTGCTTTGCTGGCAGCACTACTTCTTATTTCCATTGTTGTATGAATTGACTCTGAATTACTGCCTGCATTGCCAATGCTCAGGCAAAATCCGCACGAATGGTAGTGAGACCAGAAACATCCTCACAGCCAGAATGATAATAAAATGATTGTTGTGTTGGATTCGACCAGAGGTCGGTCTACCCAGGACTCCTCTCTGATACGAGTCTGGTATCAGGTGTTTGAGAAGCATCAGATGAGGGCACATACAGACTGATCCTCCCCATGGGACAGCACTCCCAGATTATCATGGGCAGCCATTTAGGGATTTCCAAATGGATTATAAATGAGCTGACACTTGCTCTGTGCAACTGGTTCATCTGCCTTAGCCTTTCTCTGATAAAGTGCTCTTGCATGCACATTAAAACTCATCTGGTTCCCAGCACTAACGGGGCAGCAATTAACTCCAATGCAGACTTCATTTAGTAGCAGTTTCTTACACAACTAATGTCAGCTCCACTGCCCTGTGGTTCTCCCCACAGGATCCCTCAGCATGGCTTCTGCTGAGCAGCCTGAGCAGCTCTTTTTTTTTCAGAAAATAACTCTGTATACCTAAGGCTGTAAAGATATATACTCTTCTTATGGGTAGTTTTCTGAGTATCTTCCACAGCCAGATCTGTGAAGCAAAACCAGACCAAACTTGTCCCCTTCCACTCGTCAACTGAGACTGACCTTTGCAGTAAGTCCCAGACCCTGTGGGAGGAAGGACCATCTCCAGGGCACTGGGATGTCTAAGAATTATGATCCAATTCCCCATTTCTCCAGTGTCAACAATAGCTGACGTTGGCTCCTTCTGCCCAAACTCCCCCTTTGTTATTTTATTAAGTGTCAAGAGTCGATGAACCGGAGAAGGCTGCCATCCAGCTTTCCCTGAGCTGTTAATCTTGCAGCCCATCCACCTGAATTATGAGGCTTGCTTCCTGTGTTTTACACAGTTATTTGTGATCTTAATTTATTTTAGAATGCTTGCTCAGTCCTAATGTGTCCAGACGGCGGTAGCAAGCTGAGGTTATAATAGCATTTATCACTTAGCCTGAACGTGGTGAGAGGCTGTGCTAGGCTGCATGCTGATAGCTCACTTGGGCCACCTAGGTTTCATTACCCACTTCTTAATGGGCCAGTTTGACATCTATTAGAGAGAAATCCTCTCAGAGTGAAACAGTGGCAAAGGAGAAATTCCAGTTATTCATTTTAATGAGAGACAAGGAAGAAACAATTTTGATGGAATACAACCCACCGCTTACTTATCCCGTTAAGGCTACACAGCACGGCCCCGTGGATATCCTGCCCTGAACCAAGGCCTGGCTCATAAACGACAGTTACTTCAGCAAAGATAAATCATGCCCTTGAGACATGACACAGAGAAATCTCCAGGAAAGAAATCAGGTCATTTTCCCATATATCACTAACACATGGAGCACTGGCTCCTCTACAGCTAATGTCTCCAGAACACAAGAAGTGCCTTGCTGGGGTCAGGGGTGGTTATTTGTGTTATGTGTACAGGAAGAAGAAATTAAAAGTGGCTGCAGGCACCAGGGTGTATGTATGAGGGAGTGATGCTAAACAGCCCTCCCCAGCCCTTCTGTTCACCAGGGAGCACAAATCCACAGCCACGGAAAGACAGAGGCAGGCTTGTCAGTGAAGAAGATAAATGCATGAAAATGTCCCTGAGAGGCTGAGGCAGCTCTTTGAACACCTCAGACATGGAAAGAGACAGGGCAAACAGAGCAGTGGCATCCACGCAGAGGTTGCTGGTGTGGTGAGCTGAGAGACTGGCTGCCAGCCTGAGCTTAAGTCCCAGATGAATTTCACATGATAATGAGTTGAACACTATCTTTGACCCCCTCCAGTTATCTGCATGTTGTGAAAGACCTGGCATCCACTGCTTACACTGGGATAACTACCTCTGCTCTTCAAAATCCCTGTGGACTCAGAACAAGGAGTCAAATGAGGATAAAAATGGACTACACTGGTTTAAAAAAGTTACAGCCCTATCCCTAACAGGAGTGTTACCTCCTAGGTACAGACATCCATTGGAATTGTTCTGTTCTTAGTGGATGTTTTTTACAGCATTGCAAAACAAATACAATCACAAGACCTGGGTTGTTTTTTTTATTGTTCTTGCAGATAGCTTTAGTTATATCTAACTTTAACTCTTGCTCCAGTTACGTGAAGAAGTTTGAATGAAAGGTTCATTTACCTGTTCCTATTAGAAAAAACAGATATTTGACTACAGAACTTAACTTTCTGTTAGGCAAACCAGGCTTAAAAAATCAACATCTTTAACCCTAGAAATCTGATGTGCCCTACAGAAAAGCTTGCAGAAAAGGCAAATTCACTGTCTAGGTCCTGTCAAAATTTTTGTTCAACTGCAGCTACTCTGTGGTCAGGGAGAAGACTTCACCCTCCAGAATAATCTGGTCTCTCCTTCATGAACATGATCTTTACTTTGAGGTTAAAACCTGCAACCTGCTTCTTTATCATATATAATGGAGTAGCACGCAGAGACATCCAACAAGGATGGATTGTGCTCGTCACTGAGCCGTGCAGCTGGTGAAATGGCAGTCCTTGTCCCAGACAGTGAGCAGCTGAAGTGTGAGACAGGAGATGACAGGTAGCTTAAACAAAGCGACGTGTGAAGCACGAGGTAAGAGTGAGCTGGTTATGAGAAGTACGATAGTGGGAGTCACAGCGCACCGGCTGTGTGGCACTGTGGGGCCCTTTCTAAGCCACATGGGATAGGAGACCCAGCTGTTGGGGAAGTGTTGGCTTTAGGTGTGATGGGGAAAGATGTTAAAGTTGGAGTTGAAGTGGGGACACAAATATGGACTGAGACCTGTCCATGGGCTTGCATAGATCTCCTGCCCACAGAAATCCATTTTCAGGAGTTAGGAAACGCATTAAGGGAGTCACAGAGGAGAGAGGATGGGGAAAATTTGGGTCTGCACTCCTGGACAACCTATCTAGGATTAAGGATCAGTAAGGCAGGGAACACAACGTAGCTGCTGAGTCTTCTGTTGCATCTGCCTTGTGACCATAAGCTGACATAACAGCCAGGAGATGGCTGGGAATGAACCAGTCTCTTTTGCTGCAAGGCACAGCAGGAGCTGGAAACATCTGATCCTGTTACATCTGGAAGCCCTGGGAGGATGCTGAGCTCCAGCCTGATCTGGAGGTAGTGCTACTGAGGACACTACAGATGTACCATAAAGCTTCTCCAGCTCTGTCCTGCTGACAGTGGTTATGAGAATTTGGTGCAGCGCACGGAGGCTGGAGGACCAGAAGTCTGGCAGTGCCAATTCACACCTCCACCCTAACTCACAGGAGGTGGGAAAACAGGAGAAAAACTCAGCAGAATAAGGAAGTGCCATGTCTTGTGCATGTTGCTTGGAAGAGTTAGCACAAAGCAAACTTGTTGGGGAATAAGAGGGTATAAAGGACTCAGCAGAGGAGTCAAACAAGTAGGGAACCTGGAGTAGCAGAGCTCACTCAGCATGAATACATAGGAGCTCCTAGTATTATATGGCTTTTCAGTTTCCACAATAACACAATGGAGAAATACCTGCAAGCTCTGCAGCCTGCTGCAATACACACACACACACACCACGTCCCATGACAGCTACAGTGAGACATGGATCAGACAAGAATGGGGAGGAGAACTTCTCCAGGAGAAACAACCCTTCCCATTCTGCATGCAAGACCCCTTCCAGAAGACCCGCACCAACACAACCTTGCTAAGGATGATGTTCAGCCGCTCAGATTCACAGTCCACCACAACCAGCCTTTCCTTCTTCTTCCCCAGCTCTTGAAAGAGCATGCGGTAGCCCTCTTCTGTTGTTGTCAGGATGTTGACAGCTGTCACCTGCCAGTTCTTCTCAGCTGCAGTGTCCAGCACTTTCTGTAGGACTGACAACCCTGCGATGGGAAGAGATGGGGAAGAGGACAGTAGGGGGAGAACCAGGTTTTAGTTGTGCAATGGCATCTTTCCATCCTTCTGACAGCCTGCATAGCTGCCTCAAGCCGGGCTGGATACAGCATCGCAAGAGCACAGCAGAACTACAGAGAGCAACTAATAGTCTAGCATCTTACCCAAACACAGCTGGGCTAGAATTAATGACTCCTGCTTTTTCTGTACAAGCAGAAGAAAATAGGATGATTCCAGGACTAGTTTTCCTTTGTAATTGGCAGATCAGTCTCATTGATCAGGCCCTGCTGTGGGATTCAGATAAGATCTCTAATCCCTGTCCTCTTGTCTGTCACTACCCAAATCACTTGATTTCTTTGGGCAATAGTTCCCTTCTCATCTTTGATCTGTTTAGGGTTAGGGACACCCTCAGCAGTCACGATACACAATCGTATTCAGTGTCCCTGTCTCTTTTGGCAGCATCTCATCAGAAAACTTCATTATTTTTAAAAGGATGTTGCCTAAATTACATGCACAGCCTTCCAGAGGAGATACACATAGTCAGCACTGCTCTGGAGTCCTGCTAGACAACCTGCCTACTGCAGTCTTTTTGGGATATTCAGAGTGCCCATGCCTCATGACAACAGAAAGCAGGGTGGGATGCTTTTACACCTTCTCCTTGTCTCTTAAGGTCATCCTGTCCCTACAAGGACTAATGATAACTTCCAGGACAGAGCTGTGAATCACCCTTGCCTCAGCGCTTTCCCCCACAAGTCCATTTTGCTCTCAACCTCCAAGCCTGGAGCTTTAAAGGCATCTGAGAGCTGGGGAAACTGAATCACAGAGCAATGAGCTCACTAGCCCTGTTTATGGTTTAGAAAGTTAGTTAATATCTTTGAAGAACCCAACAGAATCTTTTGTTATTTTACAGAGACAACTAACACTCACTAACACAGGGAACTTGTAGTTTTCCAGGCTACCTGCCAGATACACACACATGTTTCACAAATGGATGTGGGCTCAGGTGAGACCTGAGCAGCTCTTGGTTCACATTTATAAATGTGGGACTCGGTGGCCTTGAGTTCAATGGACCTATTAATTATGGGACCTATTCAATATAAACTATTTTCCCATTTGAAAATTGAACTGCTCACACAATAAATATTTCCCTCAGGTTTCTGGGGTTCAAAACTGACCCTATGAACACAGACATACTGGGTCAGGCTAATCCTTCATCTAGATTAGTGCCCGAACGGGGAAGGCATAGGGTGACCCTTCCTTTAGCCACCCTCTCAGCCTCCAGCAACCCACAGTAAGAAGACTTCTTGAGGCAAAGACTCCACCTAGACCACTATATTTAATTGCCTGGTAACATTTCCCATGTATTTGTGACTTACCCCGGTCAGCATCATAAATGTACACAAACTTCTGCCAGCTGTAGTGCTCGATGACACTAATGAGGGCATCCTGGAGCTCTGGGCGAAGCTGGAGAACAAACTGGTTGGACGTTTCGACCGGGAAGCTTGGCGTTATGAAGCAGACATGAAGAGCCCCGCAGAAAGATGTGAGCATGTTAACAGTCCTCCTCTCGTAAAATCCAAAGATGGCGTAGACGCCCTTGGAGAACTGTGAGCAGACTGGAGGAGCAGAGAGAAAGGTCGTGAGGGCAGAAGGACAGGAGGTTTCTCAGGGAAGTCACCAAAATAAACCTTTTCCCCGAGATAAGCTGTAGGCTCTCTGGACTTGATCACTTCCCTCAAGGCCTGTGAGCTGGTGAACACAGTCTGTGAAGAACAGTGCTTGTGGCCATGGGGTGCTCTGCCCTTGATCGCCACAGACCTGCTTTACCTTTGATAGGCAGAAGGGACAGAGCAGAGTGAATTCCGTATCTGCAGGGCTCTCCTGAAGATTTTGCTGCTTCTGGGATAAAATGTGTTATCTGAATGAGGGAACCCCTCAGCAGAAAAGCACAGTGGCTCACTGAGCCCTACCTCCTTGGGATGGCAGCTCTCTGGTCCCTGGAGCTGTTTTACTATGGGGGAGAAAGTCTTCAGCCAGAGCTTGCTACTGCAGCCCCAGATGCATTCAAGGAGCAGAAGGAAAGCATTTGCATCACAGCACAACCCTTTGCAGCCAATGACTCCAGGAGAAAACCATGGGTTTGACCTCAGAAGCTGAGACCATGCTCAGCAAAAGTTAACCTAGGTTCAGTACACTCATAGCACAGCTACAGGGAGGTTTGTCCCCAGGCATGAGTTGCTGGCACTGAGGTCAGAGCCTCTGACACCAGGGGTGTGTTAGTACTTAGGGACACCTGTGTGGTAATTCCTGTTTTCCTCAGAAAGCCATGGTGGGGAAGGCTGTGGGCCCAGTGAGGTAGTGGTGGTAGCCTCGGAGGTCTCTGTGACTAAGATCTGAGGGTGCATGCTGGGTTCTCCAGCAGATATTTTTGTCTGATCCCAGCAGCTGGTGCTGTGCTGCACAGGGAGGGCTCTCTTGGGTTGGAGCCCTTCTCTGGAGAACACTTAATGAGATTGTGGGAGCTGCTGGAAAAATGCCTTAGGATCTCAGCGAGGCAGAGAGAGTTCACACTTTGGGTTGTAAAACTTAGCCTCTAAGACAGTCAGGCTCGTTTAATATCACCCCTGTTTATGGCACATCCCAAGTTATCAATAAATCTCCAAGACGGAGGTGGTGGCAGTGACAGCATTTTCCCCGTGTCAGAACTCCTGGCACTAGTATCTCCTCCCGTTGTCACTCCGACTTTGAAGACCTTTGGCTGTGACATTTATCCTGACTCAACACTTCACACATCATTCGCTGGCACCCCGCCTTCCCCCCGACAGAGTGAAGGGTGAGAATTTGGATGTGACATTTTGGGGTCCCCTGGCAAGCGCTCTGCGCTGCTCGCTGCTTGGGAATCCCGTGACCTGGTTTCTGCTGGTAGCCACCAGCACCAAACCTTCTGCATGTGTGGCTGGAGTCAGGCTCCTAAACATGAGCTTGCTTCATCCTTAGCTGGGCTCCATCCAAGATCTGTCCCTCCAGTGGGCACCAGAAGTCATCCCCGGCTGGCTTAAAGCCAGCCTGGGTAAGATTACTGTGTTCCTCACTCCTCTACTGCCAGCATCAAATATCCAGAGGGAAGAGCAAGAAATCCTGCTTCCCACTGTGCAAAGCGAGTCCTCATTCCCATCTCACCACCAAAACGAAGGAGCTGGATTTTTGAAACAGCACAGTGTTGAGAGCTGAGAACTGAATCTCATGACACTGGTAAGAATTTTGCCTTCCTCTTGGAGTTGAGCCGAGGTTTAGGTCACCCCAGGCAAAGAGTTTGTCCCCAGGGTCACCCATTCTTTTTTTTCGCCACTCAGCATCTGTGATCTTACATACCTCAGGACCCTCCTCCCCCAAGGGAATTCATATTTCTGTGGGGCAGGGACTCCTCATGAAGCCCAAACCCTCTTCTCTTTATTTTCACAGCAGTGTCTCTCTCTGCAATCAGCAATTGTGTCTGTATCAGCTGGAGTCACTGCCCTCATCATGAGACTGACACGTTCAGGAAGAAAAGTAGCAGACACAGATAGAAATAGTCTGAACATCATTTCCATGTGACTGGATCAGTGGGTCTAATGAACAGTGCGATATACCATATGTGAGAGATCAGAACATGATCTTTGGAGACCCAGGCTTCAGATTCACTGAATGATTAAAGTGACATTCTTAGGGCAGCTGAACAATCCAGCACAATTAAAATTCCAGACAATAAAATCAGCTGACTTGTTTTGTTTTGTTTTAGGCAAGCCATGGCTTCATTGAATTTTATTTTCTATTTGAAATGAATCTATTATTTTTTAGTTTTTTTTTTTAACTCTGTGGCTCAGTCACGCTCAGGCAGCCCTCCTACACTGTTCTGAGACACTCATCAATCCCAGCGTTTGAAACAGATTGCACCAAAGATGACTGGGAGAACTAACAGTCTTTATCATTAGTAAGTTTGGAAAGAACCCTAGCTCGCTTTGTACTTTCAGACTAAGAGGGGCCATGGTCAAGGCAGATAATTTGGAAAAACATAAGAGATTTGCTGAAGGTTATCACCCACAGAACAACAAAGAAAATGTTGTGTCAATTAAGCTGGAAAAACAAAAAGAGTAAGAACTGCAGCCACCTTTCTGGGATTGAACTTGGCATAATGTAAAAACAGGGGCCGCAAAATTATTTAAATCTCAGGACTATTTTAAATTACACATGTTCCAAATGAATTTACCCAGCAAAACTAAAAAGAAGTCACTTGCCATTTATTTAATACACTAAGAGATAGCTGGAATTTCTTTATATTTGCTCTAATTGTTTTATTAAGCAAATTTGTTAACAATTGTGTTCTTATTGGATTGCTCTACAACTTTCTAATAACATACTATTAAGAATTGTGCATCTTAACTAGAGGAAGCAAATATTTTAAATTCACTTTGTTTTTCCAGTGGGGAGGAAGCTTATAATTTCCTCAGCAGTCACTAGCCTCTCACTGATGCTTTTCTAAAAAGACTAAGAAACATAAAAGGGATAAAGATCATGCTGGAATGGAAGGTCCAAGAAGTCGAGCTCTTCTGGTCAATTGGCTGGTGATAGCATCACACTTTGCAAGCCCCGTGCCAACTACATGTTAAGACCTAGATGGCCACAGACTGGCTTTTCTTACAGAAGAGAGTTGCAGTCAATCTGGTAATTAGCTGTAGCAGATGAATTTGGACAGTTCAGCCTCTGAAGCTCATTCCTGCAGGCCAGAAACTGGGTGAAAAGCAACAGCATAAATGCCTGCATACCCAAGGATGTGAGCATAAGAAAAGAGTGTTCACTTGGATGTAAATGCAGACATTTGTGATAGATTGCATGTGCTATTCTTGGCCTCTGGGCTGCACAAAGGGAAAGAAAGAGAACATCTTTTCTGGGCTGTAACTACGCTATTATCTTACAATGCATTTGTAATTAATTACAGAAAAGTTTTCCTCTAAACAAACCCTCAGAAAATATAATTCATAATGATTGATAACCGCGACATCTACTACCATATTCACCCCAATCAGTCTTGTATAACTGATCTGGTTGAGGCTTCTGGCTGGGACATTCCCAGTGTGTGCTGCACGGAGCACCATGGACATCCCATATCCCACAGGATCTCTTGCTGAAGCTCCCTAGTGCCATTCCATGAATAAAATTAGATAGAAGCAAAGGTGTTAACTTGATAGTCACCTGGTTACCCTGGAAAGACAATCCAGCAACAACCATCTGCTCTTTGGACACAACTCACAGCGCCTGTTGCAGCCAGGTGAGGCTGCTCAGACTCTTAGCTTCTCAGACTGTTCTAAAAACCCTTCTAACCTACAGTAAAAATCAAAATAGCTTTGTAAGGTAGTTAAAAAGTGACTGATGTGGTACATCAAGCAGAAGGAGGCCTCCCCTCTCCCTCCGTGGAAAGGTAGGCATTGTGGAGCTGGTATGTCCTTGAATTCAGATGAGGAAAAAACCATGTGTGCTTCACTGATGCTTGAAATCCCCAGACTCTAGGTCGGCAATTTATCTCAAGTTTCTCTTTTCATGTGGAAATATTCATAGAATCATAGAATCGTAGAATGGTTTAGATAGGAAGGGAACTTTAGAAGCCATCTAGTCCAACCCCCCTGCAGTGAGCAGGGACATCTTCAACTAGATCAGGTTGCTCAGAGCCCCGTCCAACCTGACCTTGAATGTCTTTAGGGGTGGGGTCCCCACAACCTCTCTGGGCAACCCATTCCAGCACTTCACCACCCTCATTGTAAAAAATATTTTCCTTATATCCAGTCTAAATCTACCCTCCTTTAGTTTAAAACCATCACCCCTTGTCCTGTCACAACAGGCCTTGCTAAATAGGTCGCCCCATCCTTCCTATGGTCCGCCTTTAAGTACTGAAAGGCCACAATAAGGTCTCCCCGCAGCCTTCTCTTCTCTGGGCTGCTCCAGGCATATTCAGGGTAAAGCATTTAAATTGGAGAGAAGAAACACTGACTTTATTGAAAGCACATACAGGAAAGGACACCTACTCGGCAGCTAAAGAGAGGCAGCTCTGGCCACCTTTGCAAATGCTTCCAAGAAAAAGAAAAATACATGCCCACAAGATGAAATTGCACATTTTCTCTGCCGAAGAGGAAAGCAAAAGAGACGTTTCGCATCTAGAAAAATTCCTGGAAGACTTTTTTTGGCTAAAGCTCCCAATCAGACACAGAGAGAGTAGATGCATAAGAGTGATTTCTGCATTCAGGAAGGCCAGAGATATTTTGGAACTGGAGGTTTGATCTGATCCATGTGAAAGGCAGAAGTCAGATATAGCAGATTTCTCATTTGGATTTTGGTAAAAGCAGAAGGGAAACCAAAAAGTTTCTCTTAGAAATGGTCACCACAAAGAGGAGCTGAAACAGCCTTGGCATTTGAGGGAAAAGGAAGGGTAAATGGGTTGCACAGAAGGATGGGAATGAGGATTTGGTCTCCAGGAGTGAAAATGGTGCAATTCTGCTGAGAATCTGTGAACAAGACTGCAAAAAGGGAAATGCTCCCCACAGACACAGCTGGAAGAGAAGCCTGGTAGGAGATCCTGGCAACTGCTCGTCTGCTTTCCTTTTGAAGCGGAATTTTCACCATTTCACTGAGTTTAAGACTAGAAGGGGACATTAGATCATTTCTACTGACTTTTTGTATCTCATGGACCGTTAAGTTTCACCCAGCTACCCCCGGAGGGAGCCAATAATATGTTTTAGTTGACTCTCGGGAGACTCAACTGCTTCGTGCCTCTGCCAGAGAACAGAAGTAACAGAACAGTGCTAATACCCAAAGCCACAAGAGCAGTAAAAAACCTGATTAAACGAAATATCCCCAGATGTTCCCCACAAACCACTCATGTTCTCTGTTGCAGCAGGAGGCAAAAAACACAGATGGTCCCTGCCAGATCTTAGAGCCCTTCACAACCCTGGAGGAATATCATATCTGAGGAGCACCTAGGAGGGAAGACACTGCACCCTCTCCAGGAAAGCCATTCCTACAATGCTGAGCTGCAGATGTGAGGATTTTGAGCAAACTGCTCTTCATAGCTCAGGCAGGCAGGGAAAGAAAAGGACAATTTGGAAATGTAGACTTCAAGATAAGAAGAAATCTTTGAAACCACCCAATCCAGCACACACAGCACTTACTCCAGAAACCAGCTTAACAAATGCCTTTTAAAAATTGCAAGATGAGTGTGGCCAGACTTTGAGAGTAATAAAATAGTCAGCTCAGTCTGCTGTCCTCTGTAAGCTATTAAAGACTAGCTCTGCAATGCCTGCAGCCCCAATATCAGTGTGGCACGTCCTTCATCTGCCCAGACTTCCTGGGACACAGAACCAAAACCCGTATTTGCAGCAAAACGTACTCATTGACAACAGTGGTGTCAAGGAGCAGTTCCCACATGCTTTTTTTTGCTCACTTGGAGTATATGTGTGCCCATGTGGGAAAGAGGAGGGGGATGTGCACGTGTAATTTATTTTTAGCGTGCCCTGTCTGGAGGCGACCCTCACACAGCGATGGGGAACCTGACATCAGGTTGGCGAAGCCGGTGGAATTTTGATGAAAGAACGCTAGTGTCTGCTTCAATTAGGATCAGCTCAGCTTTCCTCCCAAATGTTTGTCCTCACAGTTCTCCAGTGTGGCGTAGGTGCCAGAGCGCATCTCTTCAGCACATCCCAACGACAGCATGTTCCCACAGATTTTTCTAGCAGGGGAAAGCCAAACAGATTCTACACTCCCCCATTGCTCACGCATGTATTTAGCTGACAGCAGATATGTCCCATATATTTGATCAACTGCAAATCAGGCTGATGTGATATCACAAGAAATATATGTTTCTCTTTCAAATACATAAAAGACTCCGAAGCGTGCTCCCTTCCATCATTACTGTGCACTGCTTCTCTGATCATCTTAGAAGCTGGAAAGTAGTGTTGATCTACTTTCCTTACCTCATATTGAAATAAAAATCTACGACTGAGAGCTGCTTATAACTATTTATGCTGATAGCTTCAATTTTTTTTTTAGTTAAGTGCACCTGTCTGACAATGAGTCTTAGTTTGCCTGACTGACAAATGATATGTTTCTCCTCATATCAAACTGGATTTGGGATACCTCTTTCTCATATGCTGTTGTGTTTAAGGAAACACAAATAGCACGGTGCTTTTGTCAACAAAATTTAAAAACAAGGACTCTCAGTTGTTTAAGTGCACTTCTGAATTATAATCCAGGTGGTGGAAGATATGGCCATGGGAAGTTGGCTTTAACCTCTCTGTCAAAGGGACCAGTTGAAAATCATACTCTTCTGCTTGTGTACTTCACATCCTGAACCTCTTTTTCCTTTTCTACTAGTGTTTCTAAATGTAGTTCTTATCCAGTATACAAAACTGAAGAGAAAATTCAAATATCAAAGGTCCTAACAGGATCACTGAGCTTGTTGAAAAAAGGAAAGAGGAAAAACAAGATGTTTGACAAAACTTTCCTTGTTTGCCTAGCTCGTTCTTAAACATATTGTTACTTTTGGGATTGCTAATATTTTGTTGAATCATATACAATTAAGAATTAAATATATTTAAGGGTTTTGAGTCAACACCCAAACTATTTCTGAGTAATGGTGGCACTTTTAAGATGAATTAGGTGCAAATCCCCTACATGAAACACACTGAGATCACGAGCAGCTTTTAACCAGTCCCGGACCCAGAGGAGATGTGGGCATGTATCTGCTGAAACCTGGGAGTTGTGGGGTCACAGCCTTCGATGTCCCCTTTAAAAAAAAAGTCAGTTGACAGCTGTAGTTTCTGGATAGCCTTCGAATGATGGCTAACCCATGGAAAGAGAACAGAGACACCGCTGGAGAGGACGTGATGCCCATTTCAAGCAGCATTCAGACTTTGCAAAAGCCCATTGCTTCTGTGGTTAGAATTAGGTTATTATTCTACTAGAGGAAGGCTGGCTAATGAGTGTCCTGTGGCTAACAGATGGGATTATGTGTAAAGGTCCAGGTTTAGTGCCATCTCTGTTTCAGGTTTGTTATCTAATCATGACTTGGGTCTCTGTTTGTGAGGTGGAGGAAGATGACTGCCTTTTTCTGAGCTCCATCTGGTCCAGCCCCTCAGGTCAGAGACTGTCTCCTGCTCCATGATCATACAGACCTAAAATAAGACCATACTCTGAACTTGAAGCAATGATGCCATGCTCTCAAACTGTGTAAGATTCTTGCTGTCTGCTGTCTTCATCTCTCCAGTGTCCCATACCAGAGCCACAGCTTTTCTACAGAACTCCCTGATTTCATAAAATTTTTAAAACAGAAAAGACATAAAGAAGGGTTTTGGCGCCTGGAAACAATTCTGCATTTTTCAGCTCTAATAGAGGATCTGACCTTTTCACCTTGTCTCATTTTTAAAATGGGAGTGTTTTAAAAAATATTCTCTTTTCCTACATGCCAGTCTGGCTCATTTCTGGGGTACAGCTAGCTGTCAAACCTCGTCAAGCAAACCCAGCTGGGGTAGGGTCTTCTGAGATCCTTTCATGGCACATCATGTCAGTAAAAATAATCATATTTAGTTAATGAAAAGTACATCTCCTGCTCCTAGAGGCCAGGGATGGCCCACCTGTGGCTTTTGAGACTTTCATGGCTTTTGAGCAGTTTGACATTGACACACGTGCCTGAACTATCACGCCGGCAGCAAGCCTGCGCTGGCAGCAGGGCTGCTGGGCAATCCAGCTGTACGCTGTGTCCAGAAAGAAACAAGCAGAAGACGCTGGTCATGCTGAGTTGCCTTGGAGCAGCAGAAGCTCCACAAAACCAGCTACTATCTCCTGCCTACAACCTTCATCTCCAGTTGCCCAGTAGACAGGACCTAGAAGGACAGGGTGATGCCTCATAAGGCCCCAAGCCCCAGACGGATGTTACTATGGGCCGCATGGGCTTCGGAAGATCAGCTATCCCTGCTCTCACCTAACCTCCCACAATGAAATAGAAAACCAAAAATTTGTCCTCATTGAACTGTCCATGTCTGAAGCAGAGTCATAAATATTAAAGCAAGATTACTACAGATGAAAAAGTGACAGTGATATTATAAAAGGAGGCAAGGGATGAGGGTTGAATCAATTTTGCTTTTGTTGCTTTATTAGATGGCCTTTTGTATTATATTGGTCCTTCTGCAGGTAGTGTTATACCAGGAAAACTAACTACCGTATCACGGTGTAGCTTTCTGCTGGGGAGCATGAACAGCAACGGAAGAAAAGAACAAAGCACCAAAACCACAGCATGTTAATACAGTACATAGCGCACTGCTCTTAGGTCAGCACAACATTTAATTCTGTGTTCTAAGAGCTGAATTATTAAAACAGAGTACAAAGAGGGGAGCAAGGGGTGGGAGGGGGGGAAGATAAGCAGTAGCAGAAAGCAAATGTGTCAGACACAGAGGAGCTCACTGCAGATGAAATGCATTTTGTCTTTAATAGCTTCTTTTCTTTCCCTAATACATTATATCTGTTCACAGCAGTTTTTCTAGACATTAGAGCCTGTGAGTGCAAGCCTCCGGTTCTGATGAGGATTTTGTAAGTGCTTGTCTTGAAAATGGTTGCAAGTCGTCACGCATAATCCAGACTATGGACTTTCCCTGGAAGTTATTCCAACATTAATGTTACTTCCATTGGGGAAGGAGGGTGTTAATATCTACCTCAACAACTCCTTTCTTAATCTTCATCCCAATAATTACAATTTTGATCCCATGTTCCCCCTGCTTCATAAAACATCTGCACAGATATTTCCCAAACTTCCTCTGGCCTGTGGTTTTGCAGACATGCCAGTTTGGAAGACAAACTGATTTTTTAGTCTCTGATGTGTTCCCTGTGGCATTCCTGAGACTGGTGGTTTTGCCTTCAATTGATAAAACAGTATTTTGGTAAATGTTCTCAGCTGTATTGTTTCTGGGTTGTTTTTGGTTGGTTTTTTTTTTTGTTGTGGTTTTTTTTTTTTTAAAGGATTATTTCCTACTCATAATGATGTCTCCGTTAGCCCTTTCTTGAAGTCTCCAGGCATGGAGTTCAGCTACGATACATACACTCCTTCTTCCAGGTTTGTAATGAAGGTAGAAATCAAGACCGTCTTTAGCTGCAGATAGGTATCAGCCTGTATCTCTCTGCCCCATCAGCTCAATACCTTTTAATTTTCCATCACAATCCTACATTGTGAGGCTTTGGCCCTTTTTAATCTACAGGATTACAGTCTTTTGGGCCTCTGAATTCCGTACTGCGAATTACAGCACCAGGACCACATTATGTGATTTGGCAGGCATCTAAAGAACAGACTGACTTTCAACATGGTTATTGCCATGCAGAGACATAACAATGTGTTTATCAGCAAGACGGGCTGTCAGAACAGCTGTACTTGGAGAGCAGGTCTGAGTAGGAAGGTCTCATCTGGTGACCAGTGACAGCAAGAGACCAGGTAGCCCAGCAAACCTCCTCCAGTCCTGGGTCTGCACATGGTATTTTCTGTGCCTGCTTTGGGATCTCAGCCAACACTTGGAAGTGCTGAGGTCTGAGCTGCATACAAAGCTCCCCTTTCTGCTTCTAATAATTCTCATGGTGGCTTTAAACATTATCCTTCCCAGGCACTGAGCTTTCACTAGCAAGATACATGGCACTGTTTGAGAGTGACAAGTCACACACAACACTTCGGATCACAGCACCTGGACAACTACACAGCAACGCTGTCATCTCAGCGATGATGTGGTCTCATGCCCTGAGCCTGCTTCTCCCCATGCAGCCAGAGGTGAGCACCTTGTCACGGTTTTAGCTGGGATAGAGTTAATCTTCCTCACTGTAGCTGACATAGTGCTGCGTTTTGGACTTAGTATGAAATTAATGTTGATAACACACCGATGTTTTAGTTGTTGCTAGGTAGTGCTTATACTAGTCAAGGACTTTTTTAGCTTCCCATGCTCTGCCAGATGCACAAGAAGCTGAGAGGGGAAGGGGCACAGCTAAAAGAGCAGATCCAAACTGGCCAAAGGGATATTCCATATCATATGACATCATGCCCAGTATACTAACTGGGAGGAGTTGACCAGGGGAAGCAGCAATCGTGGCTCATGGACTGACGGCCTCAGTTGGCGGGTGGTGAGCGGTTGCATCACTTGTGGTTTCTTTTTTTCTCTTCCCCCAGGTTTCATTTCTCCCTCTTGTTATTTTCCTTTTCATTATACTATCATTATTATTATCATAATAATAATTATTATCATTACCATTATTACTATTACTATTTTATTTTAATTATTAAACTGTTCTTACCTCAACCCACGAGTTTTCTTGCTTTTGCTCTTCCGATTCTCTCCTCCATCCCACTGGGGTAGGGGGAGTGAGTGAGTGGCTGAGTGGTGCTTGGTCGCTTCTGGGGCTAAACCACAACACACCTATAATCCCTTCTCCTTTCCCCCGCCTCCTATTTTTTTTTTCCACTCTTGCTTCTGAATTTGCAAATTTTAATTGTTTTGTGCTACAGTGCATAAAACCTTATCCTTGCATGGCACTGAACTAACACAACTAATTTTAAGGCTTTCTTGATAACAGACTGGAAATTAACAACTTCATTTATTAACACTCTGCCTTTTTCTATTCAAAGCAGCCAAAGAACCTGACAAAGCACACGCATGCATGCACACCGTCTGCCATGAGCCCTCCATGGTCCCAAACACTTCCTGGGCATACAGTCATACTCAGGTGCAAGCACTGGGTTTCTTGGTCTCAGGGGTCAGATCCCTAATGCTCTTCAGCCTACACGGTCAGCTGCAGCCAGGCAAAGCAGGTGTTAAACTCTGTAAAGTCAGACTGGGCATGGGCCTGGTGTGCCCAGCTTTTAATTCCTGCTGCGGATCTATATGAAAAGAAGCCTTTATAGTTCCTTAAACACCGGCTTCCTTTCCTGATAGTGGTTTTCTAAATTGACAAGAAAAAACCCCTAAACAACCCTTTTTTTAAACTTCAGGGGTGTTTCCTTCAAAGAAACATAGGGGTATGCCATATCCCATACACCTACGTAGGACATGTGGGCATTATTATTCGTTCTAATTGGCTCAGAATTATACTTATCCAGTTATCCCCCACACATGGGTACCTGCTATAGATGCGACTGTCACTGCGTGTGTTTGTGGGATGCCTGGCACAATGCTACAAGGCCTCTGTGCGGTACTGTAATGTATACATGTTAAATAGCAATAAAGCAAGCCACTGAATAGGCTCCTCGGGGTAGAGAACTACCTTCCCAGCAGAGAGGAGAGAAACGATATGGCTGGCTCACCACAAAAAGTAAAACAAAGGATAAGAAGGGACCTAAACAGAGAGCCAGGAGATTTTTCCCTAGCCTGATTGATCTTTTTGGGAGTGATGATGTCTTTTGTGTGCTCTACCTTAAAATATCTCCCATCCTAGGAGGGAGGCTGGCTGATGCAGGCTGTCAGAGGGCAGAGAGGATGTTTCCCTCCATGGTAAGGTATTGTTGGCCTTTCTGACATTATTTGACTCCCTGTTCATTTAATAATAAAAGGCAGCAGACAAAAAGCACAGGGTGCATTCTGCGGGGAATGCAGCACCAAGCTCACCTCTCCGCAGCAGTACAGTCTCACTGGTCTGGGGAAAGAAGGAAGAACTTGCACTCATCCAGGACAAAACATTCTTCTTCAAACAAAACATACAGGACAGAGCATTGTGGGCTTGAAGTGGGAAGGAGTACTTAAACTCACCAGCTGTCTGACACATTATTTATAAACATTCACATTTTCTATAAATTTTCAAGGCCACATTACAGGTATCTGCTGAGTTAGCAAGGCAGATGCTCCAAAACCTATATGTGCCATCGCTGCTCCAAAACTGCCATCTTTTCTGCAATCATTGGAGCCATTGGAGTCTTATGAAAAGAGGAGCAGCAAAGGTACAATCCCAGCAATCTGCACTCAGCATGCAAGGGTTAAGCCTCTAGAACATAACTCTTTTGTGCTACCCAGTACTATATTGTATTCACCTAAGGTCTGTGAAAGCAGAATGGTTTGAAACCCCATTTAACACCTCAGCAAGGGCTGAGTTAGGTGCAGAATGACAAGATCCTTTGACATCTGAGAGTGCTGGCTTTTGTGGGCTTAAGTGTCTCCCTTGGTGGTTCTTTGCTATAGTCATTTCTTGTAGGGTTTTTATTTTTCCTTTTCACATTAATGTTCCATTCCATTGTGCTCATAGCTTTCTTCAGGCCTACTTAATGTCAGGGGGAATATTACCATTTCTTCCCTGTCATTAGAACAGCTTTAATCCTGTCTGCATTGCGAGGGCAATAAATGATAATAGCTACCACATTTTTATTTCTGCAGTGCCTCTGAGCATTAGGTTTTTTGAAAAATCCCAAACAAACAAGTTTAAGCTTGGGATCTTTTAAACCCAGTGGGAGACTGTGTTGTCTGGGGAGCAGGAATGCAGAACTGCAACAGATGGCGAGATCTGGACCTATGGTTTGCAATTTTGTAGTCTCTGGTGAAACTTCTGCGTGAATAGCTCGTTGTGGGTGGTGGAACAAACAGTTTACATGAACTGCATCTAGCTGGTGTGCCCAGATGGAGCTTCTACGGAGAGGTGATACTTGTTAAACCGGGGCTGCAAGCAGCTGTAGAGGGCAGCTTCCCTCTTGCAGGAGGTGAAGGCGTTTGTCCTGCTGAGAAGTGCAAACAGCGGGGATGGGGGAACTCCACTCTGCCCTGCTGCTCCAGCAAACCTGTGGATAGCCCTGGAGGCCCTGTGTGAATGTGACCCAAAATACAACCCAGGAGCTGGCTACATAGCAAGACCTTCACAGGGAATAAAGTGGAATTTGAGATTTTGCTAAAAAATCTTGGGTAAAATCTGTTATTTTACCAGCATGACAGAGGGGTTTTTTACATCTACAGCCTTCTCCTGAACCTGCACCATAAAAATTGTCTCCCATAACAAGGTGGTCCCATGAAGAAATGAACCTCCCTGTACCGAGGAAAAGACCAAGAGGTGACATGCCTAGTTACATACATCCTGACATGCCTAGTTACATACAAACACCTTCCCTAACAATTTCTGTTCTGGGAGAATTTTTCAGCTCCTGAAGAAAGAGACTCCCTCATGAGCTGCAGAGAGCAAGAGAGATCATGTAAAACATTCTGCATAAATGCAAATTGTGGGGAGGCCAGCCAGAGCCCAGGAAGGGAAGTTGTTAGAAACCTGGGGTCATTCATCATTCGGGAGCAGTGACACTGCACACACAGATGCAGCTTCTGTCTCAAGCAGTTACTCAGTGTAAACCAAAGACTATGACATGATTTAGGCAGCTACTGAGAAAACCC
The DNA here is from genome assembly GCF_963921805.1 of Phalacrocorax carbo. Classification (NCBI taxonomy): domain Eukaryota; kingdom Metazoa; phylum Chordata; class Aves; order Suliformes; family Phalacrocoracidae; genus Phalacrocorax; species Phalacrocorax carbo. Next base: position 8,055,985 of record NC_087520.1, on the reverse strand, counting down.
CACTGCTTCTTAGCAGAAAATTTACCTGTAAAATATTATTTAGACAGAGTAGCTGGAGGAAGCTAATTTGTACCACTTTTCACAAGCATCAGAGAGACGCTTTCACTGTTCACCAGCTGTTGCTCAAGCCTTCTGTTGGCATTGCAGGGGGATGCCTCTGATGGAATACATTTGTCCATGAAATCAGAGGCACTGGCCACTCTGGCTCAGGCAGGCCTTGAACAGAGAGATACCAGGAGCACCAGGTTTTCAAGGAGTGGAACCAGTCCTTGCGTTTAATAAATATTGTGCAAGGCAACTGAGCCATGGAGAGCTTCACACACCAGGTGTTAGATTTGCTTCCCACAAGGAAAACGGGGGAAACTACATTGTGTAATGGACTCTAATGGTACATCTAAAGTGAGCACATGGATGGCTAAAGGTATAATTAACCTAATTTAGGTACCATTTATTTCAGAATCCTCCAAGGGGAAAGGCAGGTGGAACTGCCATCTACAATAGAAGATTGCCAGGGCAGAGGCTGCTGCCACCAGTGGGCAAAACCACAATAAAGAATTGATCTGGAGGGAACAAGGCAGAAAGAAACATCCCTGGGGCTTGCCCAGGTGTTCTTGTGGTGTGCACAAGAAGCCAGGGGTGCAATGCAAAAGCCTGTGATTTACACCTCTGGGATTGTTCTAGCTAAACCAGTGAGGGCTGTGATTTTCTCCTTTCTGTAGTGCAACCCACTTTAGGTGCTGAGCATGACAGAGAGGAGTGTCTAGCCTTCACTTTGAATTCCTGACCCTCCTGTTAGAGAAAAGATTAATTTCCCTGTGAGAGAAATTATTTTTGGTTGCCTATATTTAACATGGCAGTGAACATCTGCAGTCATATTTCCTATTGTGATCATTCCCCTGTACTGCTAGTCCTGACAGTAGAGTGTGTCAGTGGAGAGCCTTAGCAGCATTTCCAAATTGTACTTAAATGACTTATTTGACTACCACTTCTCTTTAAAGAAGAGAAGTTGGAATGATCTGAAGGTGATTTGGGATCTAGGCACGCAACACGCCAGTGGAGGTGCGTTCTGCAGTGGAACAGGGGATTGTGGTGTATGGGGTGGTTTTCTGAGCTGGGAAAATCCCAGGGGAGTGCAGAGACCAGCCAGGAGCTGGCAGCTCTCATGAGAGCGGCTGACGAGGCATGGACAGGGTCAGGAGTAACGGTGGCCACCCCCCACTCCCACAAAAGGCATCCCCAGGGAGCACCAGCGACCAGGATGGGCAAACAGGGCATGGCATGGCAGTTTGAGTGGAAGAGCTCTTTGAATGAGTGGCATTCCACTGGCTGAGTGGGATACTTGAAGTACACATAACCCAGCAACTGGGCACTGTTCTGTGACCATCAGCACAGGTGAAGGACACTCATCCTACCTAACCCTGAAGGCAGAACGGTGGGCACTTGTCTGAGAGCAAAGGCTGCGCCTCTGGCTGGGGCATCTCCACCATCTACCCCAGCGGTGGCCAATGCCTCCACCCAGGCGGAGCTGCTGAAGGGAGAGGCTGCAGTGCAGACCTCAGACTGCAGGACATACCTACATGTTTGTCCTGCAGCAGGGACAGGCAGGAGACCTGCTTGCAAAGAGTGTGCCCAGGTGGAGGACCTCCTGCAGCAGGTGGCCGAGCTGCAGGAGGTGGTGAGAAGGCTGCGTAACATCAGGGAGGCTGAGAAGGAGTTAGATAGCTGGTTCCAAGCACAGCCTGCAGTGGACCCACAGCCCATGGCCAAACAGCCAAAAATTTCCCCATCGGCACACGCAGAAGGGAGGGCGCCAATAATGCAGAAGAATGGACAGTTGTAACGGCAAAGCCCAACAGAAGGAAGAGATTTCCCCCAAGCCTGAGGTGCCCTTGCAAAACCGCTTCACCGCTCTGCAGACCAAAGAGGAAAGACCTGTCACACCAGGAGTGACACTGGAGCTGGGTGAGGCAGCCCGATCTGCTCCCTGTATAACAACCAGCACAACTAAGAAAAGATGATGGGTGACGGTAGTAGGTGACTCTTTTCTGAGAGGTACAGAGGCACACATTTGCTGACCTGATGCATTCTCTAGAGAGGTGTGCTGTTTACCAGGGGCTTGTATCAGGGATGTCACCGAGAGACTACCAAGCCTTGTACTGACTATTTTCTGCTGCTGTTTTTTCACATGGGCATCAGTGATACAGTCGGGAGAAGTCTTAGGAGTATCAAGAAGCCCTGGAGTATTACAGAGGAGTATTACAGAGCCCTGGGAGCAGCAGTAAGGGATTCTGGAAGCCAGGTGGTTTTTTCATCAATTCTCCTGGTCAAAGCAAACAGGTTTGAAAGGGCCAGTTGAATCTGGCAAATCAACAAATGGACTGCTGCCAGAGCCATGGGTTTGCCTACTTAGACTATGGGACTCACTTTAAGAAACCTGGCCTTCTAGGGGCTGGTGGGTCCATCTGTCAGAGAAGGGAAAGAGCATCTTCGGTCACAGGCTGGCCAAGCTGGTGAAGAGGACTTTAAACTAAAGTTGCCGGGGGGAGGGGAACCTCAATCCATCCCACTCCTACCAGTTTGATGCCAGTGCCAGCAATAGATGCCCAGAACCTGGAGAATGATCACAAGTCAGCAGGAGATCACCTAAAGAGCAGCACGAGGAGTTCCAGCCACTCCAGCCAGTAAGTTGGCTTCATGGGGGGCCCATCTTAAATGCCTCTATGCAAATACACACAACATGGGGAATAAACAAGAAGAGTTAGAGATGTGCGCATGTCTGTAGGGCTATGATCTTATTGGCATCACAGGGAAGTAGTGGAACGGCTCCTATGACTGGAGTGTTGAAATGGAAGGATATAGGCTCTTTAGGAAGGACAGACAGGAAAGTTGAAGAGCAGGTGTTGCCCTCTATGTCAATGACCAGATGGAGCAGGTTGCCCAGAGAAGCTGTGTATGCCTCATCCCTGGAAGTGTTCAAGGCCAGGTTGGGTGGGGCTTTGAGCAACATTGTCTAGTGGAAGGTGTCCTTGCCCATGGCAGGGAGGTTGGAACTAGATGACCATTAAGGTCCTTCCAACCCAAACCATTCTATGATTGTATGATTCTATATGGTGCATGCAACCTTTGAAAATTGGGCCTTAACTCATGTATGCTGAAAGGATGTCTCCCATGATAGCTTTTATCAGTGCACTCTTAAGGTCTGATGCTTTCCTGATGTTGTCGGTGGAGTAGGTCTACTTCAGACTGGAAGAATTGGGATGGTGTGTGGGGCAGGTTTGGCTGAAGGAAGTCCTCTGTGCACATACACTTTGCACCAACCTGATGGCACAACTGTGAATGCGTGGCTATAACACACTATCATCATCTTGCGAACTTCATTCTTAAATCTCCTGTGGAAGGACTGGAGTAATGAGAAAATCATCCACTTTCTGCCTGGTTAGAAAGAATAGTCTATGCAATATAAGTGACACAGTAAGATACTTTACTTCAGTGTAGAAAAGTTGTCTACATTACAGTCTCCCTGGTAACTACATCAAGGCCAACAGAATTACACTGGATCTAAGTATGGTCTGGTTTTGTCAGCTGGGAAACAAAACATGTTTCCTGAATGAGGCTGCAGGGATACAGGACTTGATTTGTGTGTGCAGTCAGCTGTGACTTGCTTGTAAAGCGTACTTGTTTCACATCTGCTTGAGCATAGGTCACCAAGGTCCTCCTCAGAAATGTCCTCAGGCATGAAACCAAAAGGAATTTGTGATAAAAGACCATAAGAAACGTCTCCTGACATCCTTATTGGAAAATCCTTCAAAGTAAATATATGGAGAATAACAGAATCCTGAGTGAATGTGAAAGTTGGGAGGGAGGAGGGGAACAGGGGAAAGGAGATGCAAGCTTGAGGTTCATTGGTGGGGCAACAGCCAATTGAATTTCAAAATCAGTTGGAGCTTTAAAAGAGAAAAACAAGGACGAAAAAGAGTGTGAAGTGGGGCTGAGTGCAGAAGCATTCAGAGATCCAAGGGTCAGGAGTCTATTTCTATAAGGTGGGGGAGAAAAATGGGCTTTCAACTTCTGGGTCACTCCGTCTTTTCTCTCTCTGAATGGACAAAAACTATAATGATATGTCCTTCGTTAACCCTGCCTAGTTTCAGTGCAGAAGTGTTTTTTCAAACCTCACTAGCTGAAGCCTGGCAGACTATCCTCCATAAAGATTTTTTTTACCTTATTTCACAGTTGGACAGACTGAGGCAGCCACATGTTCAAAACCAGACAACAATTTTGGGGTGGGACCCAAAATGCCCTCACACAAGCCCCTCTTTGTCATTGCAATGTTTTTCCAGTGGGATGCTCACAGTTTGCCACTGAAATGCATTTCTCCAGTGGATGGTGACTGCTCCACGGGGCACTCCCTGCCCCCATTTGTTCTTGTTGCCCATCCATTCAGAGGAGAGAACGCGCTGACAGTAGGACAAGGCAGCACTGCAATGGGTGTGATGCTTCTCTCCAAGCACAGACTTGGCACCTCACCCAAGGCTCAGAGATTTTGTGACCAGCTGTTGAGTGGGCATTTTGAAATGGAGCTCATGTACTGGCTTTAACACTAAACCCATTGCGATTCCTCTCACAGCTCAACCTCATCCCCCCTGCTGATTCATGCTGGGCTATAGTTTTCTAAAAGGAAGACGGACAGCATGACCTCTTGCTTGAAAGACTGGAGACCTTCCCAGAACAAAACCATGTCCCCTCCAGATGCCTCTTGTTTGGCTCTCTTTGGGTGATTTTATGATTTGTTAGCTTTTAAAAACCAGAAGGGCTATCTAATCGTGACAGCCAGGCTTGACTTCCAGCACAGTACAGAGCTGGGTGCCCAGCTGTTGGCTCTTGAGCAGAACTGCTGTCCGAAAAATGGGCAGTGGTTTCTGGGCCAAGCAAATCCCTCCCTTTGGGGCAGGGATGGCACCTCTGTGGGCCCCACTGCGAGTCCATTCCATCTCCAGTCCTCAATGGAGCAAAAGTGGGTCATTATCCCTGTTGGCTCTGCCAGATGTGTGCAAGATGCACTGTGGGTCTCGGTTAAATTAAGATGTAGGAGGGAAAGTTGGCCCCCTTTGCCATAGAACTTATCCTATTCCTGCATGATGCTGACATGTCTTTTATTGGAAAACAGTATATTTAGGAAAGATAAAAAGATTCCATATTATGGGCAATCTCTATATTTAAGGATCATGATTCCACAGGAAATTTTCTGTGGTACAAATGAAGGCTCTTTGCTTCTCATTGGAAGCCTCCTGCTTCATCTTCTAGCCATGAGATCTTATATTTGTGCAGCACCCAGCACCAAGAGGAATCTCAGACTGCAGCTGCTTGTTTTTTAGCCTTCTTCCTTAAATAATAAATATATTATGGAAAGCTACAAAGCACCTGGCCAGGTTTTTGATAATCTTTCATTAAACAGAAAGCAAACATTCAAATGGTCTACTGGACAAGCAAAGGATCAACTATATTGAAGAAAAGTTTCCCTAGACACCCCAGGTATTTTAGTTCATTCTATCATAAAAGGTTCAGTAGGCTTTACTTTTAGTGTCTCTGAGATGAAACTAATGCCAGTGGAACAGATCCAATGCAGACATACTGCAGACAATAAAGCTAGCTGAAATATTTCAACACATTTTTTTTTTTCCCTCCAAATGAAAACTGAGGTTTGATGAAACGTAGCAAATCGCTGATTTTGACAAAACACCCAAATTTTCCCAGGGAAAAGCAGAAAGGGGAAAAAGTTTTAGTGTTAAGTCAGAATGTTAAAAAATAAGTGTCAGGATGCAATCAACCCTCCACCCCTTCTCTGGATCATTAATTGCTCTAAGACTGCTGCCAGTACCCTTTCCACCTAGAAGAGGTACTGTGCTGGCAGCTGGCCGGAGAAGCGGGGATAAATCTGAGGTGAGAGGTGGAGAATATGGGCTCAATGGAAATGCAGCCAGCATTCATGCTCAGGCACGGATGGGAGGCTTAGCCACTCCCAGAGCCCTGTCTCCTGAGAAAAACACACTTAAATGGAATTTATCCCACGCCCAGACAACCTCTGCTCGGCAGAGTACACGCCCTTTGTCCTGCCCTGCTCATAGGGTGATGTTTCCCCCCGTGCCGCAGTGCATCTGAGCCACCAGCCCTCTCCTCCCCACTGCCACCCGTGTGCTCGCCCTTCCCGTGCTCCGCCAGGTGCACCCGTGCCTCTTACTGTACTACAGCTCCATCCCTGCTTGGCCACCCACCCCGTGAGCACTTCAGCATCAGGCACAGAAGTACCCCGTAATCCTTCCTACCTGCAGGGCACGGCTGGCTTTTTCTGTGACCCCATCCCTGCGGGCGCAGGAGCCCTCCCTCGGTCCCCATACTGCATCCCAACATCACAGGCACATGCACGGCCGTGAACAACCGCGGGGTGCTGCGAGTGCGGGCACGGGCACGCACCCCCGCCGAGGGAGCCCTCTCAGCATGTCCAAATCCCTTCTGCCACACACCTCCCAAATCCTTCCTACCACATCCCACCCAGTCGCGTGCACACACGTACACACACACTAATCCTTCCATTAGCTAAATCACGGCTTTTTACAGCGGCGTTCTCACACGCAGCCCTCCTTATCACCCTGCTCACAGATGCACGGGCTAATCTCTCTCCGTGTGCCACGCGCAGTCACCTGCTTATCTTCCCTCTCTTCTACACGCACACACTTTTTTACACAGAGACTAATCCTTCTCAGTGTCACGTACCTCAAAATCCTTCTTACAACGCCCCCTCGCACACTGAGTAATCCTTTTCAGAGTCTCACACACACGATCCCGCTGACAGCATCCCTCCACACGCATGCACAGCCCCATGCAGCATCCCACAGCATGTTTCACATGCACAGGAACTTTTCTCTGTGTCACACCCCCATTATTCCCCTTCCCAAAGCACATATTTTCCACTAAGTCTGACACGTGTGTGAACCTGCCATGTGCAGTAAAACCAGTGTTTTTTTAAAGCCAGATAAGTTAATGAGGATGAAGTATTTGGGGGTAAAACCTTGGATATTTGGGTAACTGTCCTGGAAAATGGAGAGTTTGTCTCCTAAGGAGAGATTTAAAGGATATGGCACGTTTAGTGCAGGGAAGCAAAGGCTGAGAGAGGCTGGGTTGCTGTCTATAAAAACATCAGAGGGGTAAACACTAGAAGAGCAATTGATGCTAAAGGACAACATTGGCATGAGAACAAGTGAGAATAAACCAGTCATGAATAAGTGCAGGCTGTGAACCACAGAAAGATTTGTAACTGCGGAGGAGAGCAGCTCTGGTATCACTTTCCAAAGGGAGCACTGGAGCAAAACCAGAGCTGATTTCATCTAGAGCATCATTTCTGTCTGAGAGCACAACCTGGCATCGGTGACCCTGAGGTCTCTTGCTGTGCTTGCTGTGCAGTTCGGGCTCAGAGTCGCACCCTCTTGCACCAGCACACTATTTCTATCATAAGAAGTCAGGAGTGCAAAAGCACTTTGTTCCTTGACTTTGGCTCCCTGCCTGCAGCAGAGGGGTAAGAAAACCAATATCCTTCCTTTTGTGCCACCCACCCATCACCTCCACAGTTCTCTCCCTTGACTTGCTAACAGGTATTGCAACAAAACTACCCTGGCCCTTGCCTTTTTGGCTGTAACATTCGTGCCACTACAACAGATGAGAGGGAGCAGAGAGCTCCCTGCTCCCTGCAGGAAGTGCAGGCGCAGCACCCAGGGATCTATTTTGATCACTGTGGCATGCAGAAACCATGCTCACATTTCCTCAGCACACATTTACATTCCCAGAGTCTCCCGCCTCCACTGTTCGGCTGCCTCCAGAGACACCAAACACCTGACACGTCTGATAGGAATTACATATCTGTAATAAGGATACAAAAAACCACAGGGAAATGAATATTTAGTGGACTGCAAGCGCTGCTGCATGAGCCATTATCCTCCCAGGAACAAGTGTGCCTGATACTTTCCTCCCCCTTACCTGGCTAAGGCAGATGAAGGAGATGCTGGCTGAGCAGTGTGAGAGAAGCAGCAGCTATTAAAGTCTGTACCATTTGCATAAAGATGAAACAATCTCTTTTGAAAAGGGTAGAGAAAACCAAGACATTTGAAAGTTTCTATATACCTCACATTATCAAACATGGAGCTGTGCCCTGTGGGACTGGGCAAATTCTGCTTATGCTGAAGTCAATGACTTTTAAAAAATCTTGAGGTCTTGGAAAAAACAGAGAATGTCATTTATTAAAATGTGGGTGCCATTTATTACAGTGTAGTGTGAGGGCAACCAAGTGCCCACCGGACAGAGAGGGCTGCAGGGGGAGGAGGAGACTGACAACGCACAAAGCAAGGAACATTTCAGTGATTCTCCCAGAAGCCGACAGAGCAAAGGGGAAAGGAGGGAGTAAGGGTGGGAAGATGCTCCCCCCCCCCCCCCCCCCAGACTTTGGAAATTATTCATTTAGGAAGTTAACCTAATTTTTTGAAATGACAACTTGTTTTCTTCCTTTTTATAATGATGAAACTCACAAGAAAGCACAAAAGGAAAACCTGGCAAATAGAGCTACCAGCTTACTCTCTCCTCTTAAGAAGTCACACCAAAAAAAGCATTAGTTGGTTTTAATTTTTTTCTGATGAAAATATCATTATGAAACAAGAATATTTAGTTTTGTGCTGTTTCAAGTAGCCTTAAGTTTCCTTTTGGTCAGGGAAACTGATAAAAATAGTTTCATTTCTTTAGTCATAGATTTTTAGTACTTTTCTCTCTGTGGAGATAAGATGGGAAAACAGAGAAACATGAAAATAGGTGGAGACTGGCATCACATGCTGGATTTTTTTTCCTGTTTTCCAACTGGTAGGTGGGAGGTAAGTGGCAAACTGGCAAAAAGTGTGAGCATACATAGAAAATCTCCACGTTTACCTTTTATTTCAGATTTGCAATGGCAAAATGATAGTAAACATTTATTGAAAATACTATTTCCTTGAGGGGGAGAAATCTTTTACAGCAAAGACCTATTTTGAATGAGAAAATTTCCCACAAGCTTTCAGCCACCTCTAGACAGAAATCTGTAATTATCTGCAATGGTCTAGGGTGAAGCAATGGGGAAAAAAACAATGATGAGGGAGAAGTGGTGCATTCGCATAAGCCAGAATGCAGTGCAGCGAGCACAAAACTGTGGGACAAAATCAAAACAGCCAAATCAAATTAAAAGATGGAGGAAAAAATAAGGAAATTCCTGAGTACTTTTAAACTAAAGAAGTAAAAAATGGTTCATTAAAAAGGTTCGTCACCACAAGTGATGTTATCAAAGCATACAGCACATGGTATTGCAGGTCAAGCTCTTGCACAGGCAGCACAGACCCCTTCAGCTCCTGCTTCAGGCCTGGCTTTACCTAAGTATAGCTTGGATATTTTCAGCTAACCTAGCAGTCGGCACAGTAGGCAAATACTACATGCCTCATAGGGCTCAACCCAGAAGAAAACACATTTGAGCCTTTCCTTTGCCACTGTAGATGTAGATTCAGAGCTCTGAGACTATGAACCGTTGAAACAGTGAGCTCAGCCTGGGTTTGGAAAAAGCAGGTCCATCTGTTGTACCTCATGACAACCCACCACTCATACACACCTTCCCGGAGGGGTCTCTCAACCCTCAGAAGGGGCTAGTCCCCAACTGAGAGAGGACAATGCCCCATTCATATGGTAGAATAGGTATGCATAAACCACGCCCTGGAGCCTTGCTGAGAGCAGAGATGGAGGGATTTCACATCTCGATTGCTAACACACAAAAGGGCACGATGAACCAGTCTCCATCCACAGTGATTATAGGTTTCAGGTGTATGAGGAGAACAAAATTTCAAGCTTCTGGGACAGAGAGATAAAAGAAGGGGAGTGCCTGGTGTAAGGAGGTCTTGGAAAGCTGCCAGATCGTGTAAAACAATTTGGAGATGCCACGAGACTTTCTATCATCAGATTGCGTGGGGAGAGATCCTCCATTGCTTCCTAATGGCTTTCTGCTGCTGGACTCAGGCCCAAGTTGGAAGGTTTTCTGTTTGCGCATTTATCAGAAGGAGATGTAATGTGCAGTATACCTCATTTTCCTATTTAGGAAAGCCCATGCTGGGTATGAAAGAGGGAAAAGCAGTGACTAGATCAAAAGACAGCAAGGGAAGGGCAAGTGTGAGAAGGGATAAGAGATGAGGTCAATAACCTGAAGGCAACTCCACACTGGCTAACAGTTAGTCTCTGTTTATCTCCTTTAATATGTCCTCTCTCCTCCTCTTTTCTTTGCTCCTTTCATGGACTACATGTTTTTTGACAGTGCTATTCTCTGATTTATTTATTTTATCCTCTCATTCCCCCTTGGATTTTAGTCCTTCTGTTCCAGTGTGCTCTTCTTCAACATCTCTTGCATGAAACAGAGAACAATAACATTCAACCGAGAGGTGACTTTTCATATAGCCTTCTGGATCCTTTTGATAGATCACTATAAACGAGGTGGCATTGAAGTGATCTTGAGACAAGAGAGATTATTCTTCTACTCCAGGGAAGAGATCTTTAGCAAAAATTCAGAAACTTCAAAGAGGACTAAAGGAGATATAAAAATACCAATTAAAATAAAAATATTTAATAAAAATGTTAAGAGAAGACAAATTTTAAAAAAGGGCAAAATACCATGTGAGAAAAAAAAAATGAATATATGAAGGTAAAAACAAATCAAGCTAATAAGGTTGTGTACCAGGGATAACAGTCATATTAAAATCAGCATCACTAGGGTGGGTGCAGAAAACGTCTAGGAACAAACTCAAGCTAGAACTGCAAAACACTGTGGAGCACAAGCATTGCAAGATGAGTTGTTTATAGAATCACACAGTCATTTAGGTTGGAAAAGACCTGTAAGATCACCTAGTCCAACTGTTAACCTAACACTGCCAAGTCCACCACTAAACCCTAAACACCAGAACTACACATCTTTTAAATACCTCCAGGGACAGTGACTCAACCACTTCCCTGAGCAGCCTGTTCCAATGCCTGACAACCCTTTTGGTGATGAAATTTTTCCTAATACCCAATCTAAATTTAGTCTTACTTAATCCAGAAGAAAATTGCCTGTAATGGGTGGAGCTCTTTTGGAACCAAAATCATATTTTGTTGCTCTTTTATGGAATTTATATAATTTATCTTGCCAAATGGAATTATGGACATTTTATGTTTTAATTTTAAAAAATTCCCCAGATGATAGCTTGGAGTGATTGGGGCTTTGCTTCTAGAGAAGGTGAATGCTTGAATGCAAGACCGAGAAGAGCAGAAGTACAGTGGAAGTCTCAATACTTTGTGATAAATATTAAATATCTTGTTCTGAGTCCTCCTGTCCCAAAACATGACATTGCCTCTTTATGGAATGACTTGAAACATAAATGTCCTTCATAATCCTGTTTTCTCTTTTTTTTTTTTAAAAAAAAGTGGCATTTACTAACGAGTCCATAAATATTGATGTCTTTCTGAGGTCCCACAGAGCCCTATCGTTTCTGCAACAGACTGATTAATAATAGATTAAACACTTTAGTTTTGCTTACTCTGGGCTTTGTAACTTTAAGTGCGTCTGCTGTGTTGGTAACAGAAAGGCCTAGGACTGATGGATCTGGCAGATATTCAGCAGAGGAATATGGCAGCAGCCTACAGTTACCTTCAAGGGCCAAAACTCAACCAAAATCTGCAGAGGGACATCAAAAGCTTAGACTAATTCAGTGAGGAGCTTCAGAATATGTTTACTAGAGATAAGATTTTGTGTCTTTGGAATATCTGCAATGTTTACTGTGTTACAAGTCCACATGACATTACATGGTAGATGTATAATAAACCTTGCATTCATAACATGCCTTTCATTCGGTGACCTCAAGAAAGCTTTTGGCTGTGTTTTATGGAGGTCCAGACTGGGCTGGTTTCAGATGTGCTGAGCAGCAGTGATTGCTCGGTACCTCCCAAAAACAAACTTCTAGGGACTTTTTTGGAAGTCACACAATGAGCCTGTATCAAAGCTGATGAAAGAACCAGGTGTTCCTGGCTTCTAAGCTCATGTTCCAATCCACTGGAGCCTGCTGTCATGGAGGATTTGTTCTAGCTCTGCAAGCTGTGAAACGCCAGGGAAAATACCCAATGTTACTCTCCTTGTTGATATAATTAATAACCTCAGTTACGGTGCTCTATTAAAAGGATCCAGAAGACTATATGAAAAATCACATCTGTTCTCTTCAGCCCTGAATTCAGTGTGAGTTTTGCTGCTTGTGTGTATTTGTCACCCCAACAGCATCGCACAGGACCATTTAATAACATTGATCTTTAAATGGGCAGAATGGGTTAATGCACCAAGGGATGTAACTACAATTGTCTTGGGGCCAAACTCAACCCATGTGGTTTCGGTGGTGAAGATCATTCCCAGAATCCAGCCAGGTCCTCTGTTCCCATGCAAAGGGCAAAGATATACTTCATTGCTCTGAAGGCCATCTACCTGTTTCTGGTGTGAAACTGGAAGACAATGAATTGAATACACAGCACCAGAAGCAGGCTTTGTTCATACACAGCTGCTGGGCCATGGTGCTAGGGAGGAGGTCCAAAGCTAGCCCGTGGGGCCACACTCACAGTCTCCTGATAGCAGCAGTCTCTTCTGAGTGACCGCCTCTGTCTGGATTTTCTCTTAAAGTCTTGGTAAAAATATTCTAAATAAACCAAAACTAAGGCAAAGCAATTACCCAAGTGCTCCAGAGAAAATCATTGCCATTTGGCCCTCTGCCCATGCACACAGACACAATATTAACCCTGCCCAACAATGCAGCAAAAATACATGCTTAACATTTAACATGAGGTAGGATTGAGAAGTCACTAGCTGGGTGTGCAACTTCTGTCTGCTCTTTCTTCACCAGTACCCACAGGTGGAAAGCCCATCCAGGTGTGCAGGGAAGAACAAGACAGCCCAGGCAACCCTGGACATGCTCCGTGCATTTGGGGGCACCCAAGACTCCCTGGCACCCAAGGTCTTGCTTAGTGGCTTGCTCCCAGTGTGCCACTGGGCTCCCATTACCAGGGCTGGCAGCAATACCCCTGTTGTCTCTGAGTTAAAAGCTGAGTAGATGCTTGGGTATTTTGTTGATCAGACTGAACAAATGCGAACAGACACTCAGGACCAGTGGGTAATGTATTCAAAGACACGATCTTCCCTATGCATTTCTTTTGCAAATGCTGTGTACGCAGCCCCTGCACCCCCATTACAGCAGCGTTACAGATTCACGTGTGCCCTTCCCTGAAATGTGTACCTAGCTTCTGTGGGTTTCCGTTTTGTAAAACATGGATTGTTTCAGATTTCTTTTCTTCCTAACAAGCAGGGGCTTCTGTACTACCCACACCGATTTGCAACAATGCTTTCCTTGATGTCAGCTGCTTGGCACCCAAAAGACATCTCTAACTGGGTATGGTTAGACAGGGTTTCCATGCCTTGGAGCAGAGTGTCAAGGGGAGGAGGGCAGAGCAGAGCTGGAGCTGACTTTGCCATGGAGTAGCTAAATGGTCCCTGCCTGCTTCCCTGGCAGATGCACTAGGGCTGTGCCGTGGAGCTAACTGCACTGCAGCAAATTAATGGAAATCAAACATCTATCGGTTTGTGCTTGCCTGATGAGGGCATCTGCAGGGAGCTGAGATGATCTCTGCAGGACTGCTCAGTCCAGGAGGCCTGGGAGCAGCAATGGTTCCTACAGAAATGCACACAGGTGTTTAAGAGGAAGGAACGGCGGTTTTTTATACACCTTGAACTATAACTTATTCAATGACAAGCTTGACTAGCAGGAAAGTCCATCTGCACTCCTATTAGTATGATGCTGCATGCAACATCAAAAGGGATGCTCTAGAGAGAAGTGGTACCAAGCGTAAGGGGAACAATCTTCGTAAGGAAACATGATGTAAAAAGGTTTCACTTTGATCCTTTTCCCAAGCAGTTAGTTATATGTCCTAGTTGGCTACTGCAGCCATTCTGCTGCCATTCAACAGATACATCCTCAGAATACAAACCCCAGTCCAGCACATGCAGTGGCAAAGAGACACATTCACTTGGCTCTTAACGTGAAATGAGGTACTGCTTCAGATATTGGGACATCAGGAGAAGAACCATCCCACTGGCTGCCTTCTTAGAGATCTTGTCAGTAGAAAACAGTGATTTTATCCTGCTTTCCTTCCTGGGAAGATGTAGTCTGTGGTTAACATGCAATGGTTTCATTTTTAGCCATAACATTGCTCTGTTGTCCTGCTGAGTCATAGAATCATTAAGGTTGGAAACGACATCTAGGATCATCAAGTCCAACTGTCAATCCAACACTACCATGTCTCCTAAACCATGCTCTGAAATTTTTAGAACATCTCCAGGGATGGTGACTCCACCACCTCTCTGGGCAGCCTGTGCCAATGCCTGACCACTCTTTCAGTAAAGAACTCTTTCCTAATATCCAATCTAAACCTCCCCTGATGCAGCTTGAGGCCATTTCCTATCCTCCTATCACTAGTGACCTGGGAGAAGAGACCAACACCCACCTCACTACAACCTCCTTTCAGGTAGTTGTAGAGAACAATAAGGTCTCCCCTCAGCCTCCTCTTCTACAGGATAAACACCCCCAGCTCCCTCAGCTGCTCCTCATCACACTTGCTCTCCAGACTCTTCACCAGCTTGTTGCCCTTCTCTGGACACGCTCCAGCACCTCAATGTCCTTCTTGTACTGAGGAGCCCAAAACTGAACACAGCATTCAAGGTGTGACCTCACCAGTGCCAAGCACAGGGGCACCATCCCTGCCCTGCTCCTGGTGGCCACACTATTCCTGATACAAGCCAGGATGCTGTTGTCCTCCTTGGCCACCTGGGCACACTGCTGGCTCAGGTTCAACCAGCTGTCAGCCAGCACCCCCCACATCCCTCTCTGTCAGGCAGCTCTCCAGCCACAATGTTGGGTCAACAGCTAGTTGGAAAGAAATGAGGCTCAGAAAGGCCTGCAATGACTACTAAAAATTTTCCTGGCCACTACATTGTGGGACACAATGACCCAGCTGTGAGGGCAGGCTGGGCTGGGTCCCATCCCCGGGGCAGCAAGGTACAGGAGGACCCTCTTGGGACAGACAGAGTCCCCATGGGCAGAACTGCTGTAGGATTTGATGAGATACCCTGGCCACTGACCATATAGTTCACTACTATTGGTGGCACAAAGTTTCAAAGCAGGCTTTGCTCAGGTGTTGGTAGCAATCTGCTTTTGAAACAGAGGTGGAAGGGGGTCTCTGTAGGAAGTATACACCACTCTGTGTTTATTTAGTCATTAGTTTGCATACCACTGCTTCTCTACAGCAGCTCTGAGCTTTCCTATGTGGTGAACTACAGGTCTGATTTCTTTTTATATCATACCTCATGTAGCCTTTTTTTTTTTTTTCTTTTTCCCCAGAAGTTCAGCCAAAGAAAACATGATGTTGGATTTTTAGTCCCTTACCCTTGGGCCTCATTATGTGTGTCTCCAATCCTTTTTATTTACATTTCAAGGGAGAGGTTGGCAGTGAAAAGAAAACATGAGGGCTCCCCTACAAACTGTGATTGGCCACAATTTTCTTTTTGTGCAAAATCCTACACCTCACACTGCGAAGTCAGAAGCAGCGATATGAGAGGAAACTCAGGGAAAGTGGGCGGCATCTCCTTTTGTCCCTTCTCTGGGTATCGTCTGCCCTGTACTTACATTATTTCTCTTTAAAAACAAACCCATCAAGGACTTGCCAATCAATGCTCTCCCTCAACCCCTCCACCCTCACTTTCCATCTCATCACTTTTCTTTCCATTTCTCATCTCGTTTTCTCTGATCTTCAGCAGGGAGAACAGGAAGAGGAATGGGGTTCATGTTGTGCCTCTCTCCCACCGTGAGCATGCTCACATTCAAACTCCTACTCCTGCTATTCCTTCACTACCCTCTCACAAACTTTTCTTCTAAACTCTTCCTCCTAAAAATACGCAAAACACCAACCCTGCTTCCAAGCAGCCAGTGGCAGAAGAAAGTAATTCCCATATGTTTCCTCATTAATTAAAGAGCAGGGCTACTGAGCTGCATGGTGGCCACCTTCATATCTCCAGTGAAAGGCTGAGCGGCCCTCGGGACTGGGATACATCTGTGAGGAAGGGAAGAGGTATGAGAGAGAACTATCACTGCTCTTTTGGGGCAAGGTTTTGGGTTGGTACTTGATCATCACATTCAGTGAGTTTTTTGTATTTCCCAACACCCATAGACACTGGAGAACATTTATGCTACTCAGAGGACTCATCAGCTAAGTACAGAAACTCCTGGAGTAACTAACTCCACAATGAATAACCATAAGAAAGGAAATCCCTGCTCCTCATGGCTTATTTACCATCTCTCAACAACCTCTATTCTTTTCTCTCTCACTATCGTCATTGCCTCCTTTTCCAGCTTCCCAAAGTAAACGTTAGCAAAACGTTCTCTACACAGGAATGCCTTGCCCACACCAGGAGAACTCCTTCCCTCTGAGATAGGCCCCCCTCCCCCGCCATGGAGTACTTTGCACAGTGCCTCACTAGGAGATGATCACATCTCCTCCGTGCTGTGTGTGGCTGAGCTCAGAGTGCCGCTTGATGTCCCTGGGCATGCCTGCTGTCTCACGGCCAGAGCCATTTGGTCATACAATGGTTGCTCACAACTGTCATACCTGCCAGAGGTCTCTGTGGAACAAAGTGGTGGTTTCAGCTGAGCTCCTAGCTGACACCAGCAAACAATTAGCAGTGCCACAGTTTTCCCAGGACATTTTTTCCCCCCAAGTACAAAAATAAAACATGGTGGGAAGAAACCTCATTGATTCACATGAACAACTGAGGTTCACCACCTGCTAGCCCTAATCCTGCTGTGTAAATTTTCCCATCAGTAACCCAACCAAGGCCAACAGGCTCATTAAGGAAAAAGGTGGTAGTAAGGACAGAAATGAAGGTACAAGTTGGGTCATAGGAACAGGGCTGGGCCCTGCCAGCCTCTTGCATGACAGCTGAGAGGGTAGGAGGCATCATCAGTCTGTTGTGTGAACTGTGAAGCAACCTAGTATGTGTAAAAAGATAATGCATCTGCCTCATGCTTAGCCCACTGTCTGTACCTGACTTGGCCAGGAGGCTGCCATGCCTCAGCGAAGCACAGACGAAGCTAGGCTAGCCCTGCACAGGGCTTCCTCCACCAGGTGTCGCATCAAATCCTACAGCAGTTCTGCCCATGCGGACTCTGTCTGTCCCAAGAGGGTCCTTCTGTCCCTTTCTGCCCCGGGGATGGGATCCCAGCCCAGCCTGCCCTCACAGCTGGGTCACTGTGTCCCACCACATTATAGGAAGCTTCTAGCCATCCCTGTGAATGCTCAGAGTCCTGGTTACGGCCACATCACACATAGCCATAACGTACACATATACAGCACTTACATCAATAAGTAAGGCACAGGCTGCTGCTGCCCCAAATTTCCACACCAACATTTCCACATAGATCCTTTCTGCCAAAGCTTTGTGTAAGCAACTCCCAAAGTGTATCGTGTTGCATTTTTGTTGGGTTTCTTGGACAGGTATTGATGTATGTGCTCACCCCTTTGCAAAGACCAAGTATGAGGAACTCCTCACTGTGTGCAGGCTTGCCTTTTTCAGGCTGTAGATTAACCCAGGAGAAAGCTCTGGTCTTGCACCAGTTAGGAGGAAACCAGAGTCAAGACCCTCTGAGCACTACCAGAGTTCCCCACTTCAGCCCAGGGTTAAGGTCCTGTAAACTGAAGGATTTGAACCAATACAGGTCCATGCTCCAGTTTAATGTGGACCAGAGGCAATACCTCTGGTTTTGTTTGGAAATACATGGCTTTCTGCTAGCCTGCCCAAGGAATAATCTCTTCTCAACCTCAGCCTGCCCCAGGGTAAGAAGGAGGATGCTGTGCTCTCTATTGCAACTCAATTAGGGAAGATCCTCCAGCAACTAACATCTCCTGCGGCTTCAGCTTCTGACATTTTTATAAGGTGACATGGCTCAGTCCCAGGCTCCTTCCCATTATCTATCACTGGGGAAAGGTTTCAGATAGTTCCTGGACATACAGTGCTGTAACTGCTAATCCATTTGGGGTTTGGGGCTTGGGGCTTTTTTTCTTCATTTTTTAACAAAATATTCCTCTTACTTTCAAACTACCTCCAGGCTGTTTTTGCTGGGTAATTCTTCTTTAATTAGAAGCGCATACATTTTTCAGCAAGAAATTTCAATAATTGAGCTGCAAGGAACTCCTCAGATGTGAGATCTTGATTTTGCAAGTGCCCTAAGGAAACAATTTGGGAAATCCGCACTGCAAACAACTGGGAAAATAAGTGGACAAGTTGCATCAACAGGATGAAATATTAATTAAAAGGAGAATGACTTGGCAGCAAGAGAGAGAGATTCAGACTGAACTTGGTGAGAGACTGCATTCACTGTCTGTGTGTTTGAGTACAGCAATTCTGCAGCTCCCTTCAAGATGGAGGACCTTGAATGGTGGTGTTTGGGATCTCACAGTCTGCTATTTCATTTGCATGATTCAGCATCCGTCAGCTTCTCTCTAAGTGGGATTTGTGCCTAACGTGGTGTTACAGCAACTGCAGGAGACGTTGTGATGGCCATAAAATCATTTACACAGAGGCAGAATGTCTCCAATGATTTAGCCCCTTCATCTCCACTATAAGTGCTGGCCCAAATTCACAGCAGTAAGAACAGAGACAAAGAGCTTTACATAAACCAGCTGCAATGCCACTCGGGTTTTTCTCACTGAAAATTAACACACAGGGTTTCATCACTAAATCAGTCCTACTGACTCTTGTAGTCTCAGCACAGAGCTTGTAAGGGTGAGTGAGGTCCATAGAGTCCCAGCTCCTGGAGTTATTTGATTATGAGTCATATTATCTTTGTTTCTTTTTCAGTAAGGTACAGACCTTCAACTTCAGAGGGGAAAAAAATCTAAAAATAAGAGTTTTCAGTGCTGAAAAATGGAAGATTAATAAAAAGAATCCTCAAATTCAATATAGTATTAAAAATGCATGACAGGTAAAACAAGCTTATGGTTTCAGGAACCCGATAGTTATTAAGTGAATGCTTTCAGGCAGCAGTACCAGGCAGAACAGAGAACAGTTGCAGTAGTTACAAAAAGCTCCTCAGCCGTATCCATCCCTATGAACTCATCCTATCGCGGAGTCCTGGCTCAGCAGCAAGCTGTTGTTGGTTCTCAGCACCTCACCCCTGCCTGTGTTGTAAGGTCAGCCTGTTTGGCTGTCGAGAGTTAACCACGTGCACATCTGGATGCACCGTGATCTGTAAAGGTTGCAATCCACATGTTGCCTGCACCTGCTGGGTGAATTGTCTCCAATTTTTTTCTTTCATAGAGAGGATGTAAGGGCCGGCTGATTTCAGTTTTTGACAGCACCTGGCCTAGAGAAATGAAACCCAGCAGGTAAAGAAAAACCCTTATGAATTTCAAAAGATGGGATACATTGTGCACTGAAGCACGCCCTTTTCACTGGCTCTGGAAAGAGGATAATCCACACAGACTAACAGAGAGACTCAATTCAGCTGCGTGCAGGAACACAGTGGTTTATCAAAGCAATTTGGAGTTAGTTATTAAATGCTGTAAATATCATTAAAAAGAAGTGAGTCAGGGGGGCAGTGGGGAAAAAAATCAAGAGTCTCTGAAGGACTACGAGAGCTTGTAGAGGTGCTGCACAGCACCTCCAGAGGCCATTACTTGTTGTCTTGACGAGAAACATAGTTATTTATGTAATCACTGAGCTGCAGTATGACTTCATGGAGGAAATCACTTTGCCAGGAAGATGCCTTGGTAATGCAGACCTTAATGATCCCCGCAGCTGCCAAGTCAAGTCCTTTTTCTCCCTGAGCAAGATTTCTGCTGGTGTGGCATTAAACAGCCCTCATGCCTTTTCACAAAAACATAGAGATTTGGGCCTGGAGGGCCCTCACGAGGTTGTACCAGCCATCCACAGACCTGGCTCACCTCTGCCCAAAGCATTGCTGGTAGACATCCCTCCAGCCTGTTCCACAAGCTCTCCGTTCACCACTACCTCATTCAGTCCATCCTCAAACCAAGCTAGCAGACGGACCTCCCAATGTCCAGCCCCCAGCTTCCACCATCTGTGAAGCCACAGTGGATAGACAGAACATCTTATTCATTTTCCCTCTCCAGGCTGCACCTGAAGATTTGAAAAGTACAGCTACATTTCCATGCTTCAGACTAAAACACAGTTCATTCCCTTTCTCTTCTCTGCCATGTGTTCTAGGGCTTGGGACACAGCTGGGTCCCTCCAGGACTTTCTCCAAACTGTCCCTGTCTTTGCTGAAGTGCACTGGCCAGAGTCAGACACAAAACACTGTTGCTGAACTATGACAAATACCATGATATATTGGACTGACATGCAGGATTTCCTAAATTAATGGGCCAGGGTGCTCCTACGAGATTCTATTACTTGCTCCTATAAACAGACATCAGAGAAAACCTCTTCATCTGTTCCCTGAGAGCCATCAACTGTATATTTGAGGGCATCTCTGTATTGTCTCTATGGAATTGAGGGGGAAAACTATAATAGAGGAGAAAAGTCTTTCTGTAGTTTCAGTGTTTTCATTCACTTTTGTTTTCTTAAGTAGTCAAGCTTTATTTGGATTAAAATATCCAGAAAACAGAATAAGATAAAAGAATTCCTTACAATGTTCTGTTCTCAAGACTTTGAAGAAATAAAAATGGTTTCTGAAGGAAGCCAGGGATAAAAGAGAAATCAGCACCTTCCTTTCTGTCACTGTAACTTAATGCATCTGGTGCCATTTGCTACTGACCTGAACCAGAACATGGAGCCAGGAATGCAAGAGACAGCTTTTAAAGGGTGGGATGACAAACAGGAACCTTTATGGGGAAGAGAAATACCCTGCTTATATAATCCTTTTTCATTTTTTCAGCCCTTTTTTTCTACTTTAATACAAAACTTCTACTTTTCTCCTTATAACTCAGGGGAGCTCCAAGTCATCTCCCCTTTTGCAAAACTGGCAGCGAAAATCACAACAAAAAAGCCACACAGAGGTGTAAATGAGATCAAAACTCACCCAAGATGATTTTATGTCACATAACCCCTTCCATGGTTTTGTAATGGAGATAACAGTAAGCAGGCTATGCCAGATGATGAGCAAGGGAGCACTGTTGGCAGAGGGGTGGTAGAGGAATGCCTTTGAGGTTTCCAATCTCAAAATAAACCTTCTTGGAGTTGGGAAGAGAAGGCAAAATCCTCAGGGACAAGACTGGAGCTGGGAGCAGCAAGCTGGTAAAATACAGGTCACTCTAGCCCAAGTCAAGTGGGATGGTGTAGCTGATGACAGGGGACTGACAGAGACACTGATAAGCCATATCAGCTCGTTCCCGGTGCCGTGTCCTGGCTGCAGCATTTTACAATGTGTCAGCTTAGCAGGGCAGAGCCACATAACGAAACATGTCTTTGCGTTACCACTGCTCTTCACATGCAGGGGCAGTTTGCTCCTACACCCTTATCACGGATAAAGCCAGTGGCACAGACATCCGTGCATGAAAGCACTTTCTGAAGCCCACCATCACTTCCCTGGTGCTGGTAAGCAGAGACAGCCACCCCCAGATGTCCCTGGTGCTGAGACTGATTTTCACAGCTCATCTCAGTGTCCATGGGGACCTGACTGTCACACAATGAGACTGAGACTGAACCTTTGCACAGGCTCTCTTTAGGATGAGAGGTACAACTACACAGCTGTTATTACCCTGCTGATGGTGTTCTGCAGAGGTCAGTGTGTGTGGGGTGAGGCAGAGATAGCGATCTGAGTGTCTCAATTATCCCCGGCACGTCTTTTTCTAAATATCACAACAGATATTGCTCTAGTTTAATTACTCTCGGTAGCTTCATTAGCAGAGTTGTGTAGTGCGGTAGGATGTTCCCATCCAATCTTCAGAGATCCGCAGACAAAATGGGCTTTCTGGTTCTGCATGCGGGAGATGGAGAGATCATTCCTGGAAGTGCTGCTGCCAGGGCTGGGGAGGGGGATTTCGAGGAAACAGTGTCACAGCAAATGGCATCCTCAGGCAGCTGCTGTGCTTGCAAACTGCTCTCTCCCGGGATACCTGCTGGGAGGTCAGGAGCCGTCTGTTTGGCAGTCACAGCCCGGTCTACTGCAGACCGAAAATAACTCTCTGGTTTCAGATGCAGCTTCTGCCGACACAGCGTCGCGGTGCCTGCAGGCAGCCCTGAATCTGCTGTACCACAGCAGAGGTTGGTCCATAGCATCCTCTGCTCTGCTCTGCTGGGGGCACCCCAGCCCTGATGCCACTGGTGACACGTGCGGGTGATGTTTCTTCCTTGCCATCACCTGCCCTCTTATTTCCTCAGCTTTGTATGATCTTCCTTCAGCTCTGACCCCACACCCGCACCACACTTTCCTGAAAAAGCAGCCTGGTCAGGAAGAGGAATACAAAACAGGAGGTAGTTGTTGCGGGGTCCTTGGGACAATCAATATTAAAGTGGGTTTGGATTCTTCTCAGAAGTTTCATACATGTGTTTTCATATATACTGAATAGTGTTTAGGCTAAAAAATTTGACATGCAATCCAGGAGAGCCACGCAAATCCCAGATGATATAGGTACTAGGACCCAAGAAGCTACCTATATTAATACTGCAATCCCCTTTGTCTGTATTGGCGGGGCATAGAAGCTCGGTGCAGATAGAGCCATTCACGGGGAAACCCTGGATATTCACGTACATCCTGTCTTGCACAGGTCTCTCCTTAGCAACAGGGCTCCTGTTGCAGGATCTGCCTCTGCTTTTCACCTTCTCTGCCACAAGCATCACATGGAATCTGCAGTTGTGCCTGCCCGGACCAATCAAAGACTTATAAGCCCCTGACCCTTACCATCCTTTCAGCTACACAGCTCTAAGTGACATATTGCAAATGAGGGAAAATGGCAAATGAAAGTTTTCACTGAAATCTCTTCAAATCCCAGCCTGTTAGCAGCTGCAGAGGTGGCAGCTCATAGCCCTGTACAGGCTGCAGGGCTGTCCACAACACCGGAGGAACAGTTTTTTCAGGTACCTGAGCTCTGGCTTGAACTCAGGGTGTTGAAAATCATGAACGTGGGGCTGCTGGCTGGTTTTCTACTTAATCTGCCCTCTCTAAAGCAGATAGTTTGAGCCACATGGAGGTGTGTCTCCATAAGCTCCTGTTCCTGAAGCAACAGGGACGGAATTTCAGAGAGACCCAGAGAGGATGGGATGCACAGATCCTGCCTTCCTGCTGCTGACAGACTGAGGTACAACACTGGGCGTCATCGCACATCAGTGCGAGCATGTGTGTGGGGGACTGTGCGTTCTGGGAAGCAAGGCAGAGGGACAGCACATCCTAACAAACCACTCGCAGAACATGGGGCCATATGTTTCTGGAAATGTCAAAATGAAAATCATTATAGAAGTGGAAAATTAGTTCTCGATCCCTCCTCATTCCTATAATACTGCTTTCTCTATATGTTAATATCTCAATTTGTGCTGTTATTAAAGCAGGGACAGAGCTGTGAAAAGATTGGAAGGATGGCTTGGGATGCTGCCACAGAGAAAAGCTGGTCTTGTACCTAACATCCCACAACCCCGAGTACAGAAATGGCTTGAGCAAGATTTTATACACAGTTTTGTGCTTAAAATTTTGCAAAGCCAGATCCTCCAAATGATTCTTATTTTTATTCATCAGATACTCCCCAAACACTTATTTTTCTACATAATATCTTCTGGCTCTATGCTGAAGCTAGTCATTTAAACACACATGGAATTTATGTATAACAAAGACATGGAAAACATAATGCTCTCTCATTAGGGGCATATTTTGCCATTCCTGCTATTTTTAAAGCAGTTTCTTACAAAGAAATCATGCAAGGGTGTAAAGCAATCCAAGGAGACTTATAAAGTTCTTATTCTTGTTACATCCAGGATGAAGTTGGTCCAGGGTATCTGAATTACTCCCATATGGCATAAAATTTGAAACAATAGACTATTGTGATACAAGGTATTCAAACTAGCTACCAGATCACTCCCTTTGGTTATCAGTGAGTGGAGATGGGTGGATGTATTTTTCTTTTCTTTTAACATGCAGGTAAAATCAGCTCCGTTGCTGATGGGCTGAAATGCACATATGCAGAAAGGGGAGTACTGCCTGGTTCACCAGACACACTGAGAGTCTGTTCGTGCTCCGTGTTCTTGTCATGACAGAATACTTCCTCCCTCAGGACTTCAAAGAGACACACCTTTATCTTTGCAAAGGAACAAGAGTCATTAAAGTGCAAGAGAATTGGGGAAGGGAGCTGAGGGGGGAAAGTGTGACAGGCTGTAATCTTGAGACAAGAGTTTACAGTGGAAACAGAACCCATGAATAATGCAACAGTTCTCCCTGTGGAGAGCAGGAGGCCTTGGAAAAATTATTTGTCCAGATCTAATGGCTGAAACAGTCCATTACAGGTGCCAAAAGAGGCATCTGTCTCAATTTACATACCCATTTGATCAGATGCCGGAGCTACAAATCGTACACTAATCAAAATTAAGACCACAAGCAACTTGTAGCACACAGCAAGGCCCACAAGGTGTAAGGACAGAGAGTTTCCATCCCACGAAAGGCAAACGAGCAGACAATACCCTTGCCCATGTCCCAGTGGATGCTGTAGGATGTGAAATGGCATCAAAAAGGTTAAAACAATGTTCAGGGTCATGGATGAATTGAGGCATATGGACACTAAGAACACTAGGACTGAGCATCCTGAAAAAGAGATGACCACGAGGTGGTTGATAGGGACCCATAAAATTAGGAATGGTTTGAAAAGGTGAATAAGGTGAATAATAATAATCTGTGTTTCTTATTTCTTATAAGCCAAGATTTAGGGGAACACACAGGAGTGATCAGGCAGTAGGTTTAAACCAAAAGAGGTGTATTCCCAAGTGGCACAGCAGTAAATCCTGGGACCCTATGCCAGGTGAGCCTCAGTATAAATAAACTTTGAGATTACAAATATTCAGGGGTTTGCTCCACTGCCAGCAATTAAACAAGATACTCTGGATGCAAACTCCAGCAGAGGAAACTTTATATCATCGATAGCATCAGACCAGAAGGCAGTATCTTTTATACTCTTCCTTTAAGTGTCTGCTATGCACAATTACCAGAGACAGCACACTGGGTATCCCAGTCTCTAGTTGGGCCCAGTGTAATGGTTTTTGTGTTCCTATGTTATGTTTAAAAGAGGTGCATCCTCTGCAGCTAAAGGCTAGTAAAACCAACAAAAAAGGACTTTTCTCACTTGGCATTTGCATTACACAGCATGGGATTTCCTGATATTTCTCTTCAAGTATGCTCTGCATGCTCAAACCTGATGGATAAAATTACATGAAGGAATAAGGGTTAATTCATTGCCTGCTACATTCAACCTGGTTTTTATGCATACATATGCAGTATTAAAAATAAGGTGCAAATCTTAGAGCAAACTTGAGCCTCCTTTTAAATCTGATCTTCTGCAACAGCATGTAAATGGGCCTTTCATTATTTCCATGGAAAAAAAAAACCTAGTTTTTAAAAGATAGTAGAGCAGCATACTGAAAAAACAAAACCCTGATGGACAATTACGTGAAATATCTTCTTGTCTGATTGTTGCAGTGATTTGCTCTCATCTACACAGAACAGCCTTGAACCAGACAAAGTAGTGAATCTGCTCTGGCTCATTTCTTACAAAAGCCTTCAACTTTTACAAAGGGTTTGGCTTCCTCCTTTTGTACTTAGTTTAAATGTTGATTAAGCTCTTGAGGGACTGCTATGCTTAATTCTCAGGCATTGTTTTTTCTAATGGATGTTACATGGACTCCATGCACAAATTCACTTTTACTGCCTTCCCTCATCCATATTAAGAATGACAAAGAGATGCAGTGTTACTGGGAGACAGTTTATCATTGTAAATGGATGATTCACAGAAAAGGCAGTCTTTTGCTGTGTCTTCTATGCATTTCTGATTTTGGTGTGCCTCTTAAAATATAATGAAATAGAGATATCTTAAGGGTAATAATGTAGTTATTATTTTCCAGTGATCTGGGTTGGGTGGAGGAGGGGGTCGTTTGTTTGTGGTTTGGGGTTTTTTCCCAGCAGGTTTTCCACGTTTATCCTCAGAAAAACACATTACTCCTGATGCTTGCCTGTGGTCAGGTTTGGGATCCCTAGGCAGGGGGCCAATTCTGTTCTTGGTTACTTGGATTAATGCCATTGAGAGCTCTGGATCTGACTATTAGCTGATGTAACTGAGGATATCCACATTCGATACACACTTTCAAAGGACTATCCTGATTAATTCTGGATGAGAGCAAGGCTTTCTGAGAGGGAGTCTCTGCTCTGTGGGGTCCTCTGCCAGTACCAACACTACTTTCTTCTGACTTAAGAATTGTTTTTTCTTTCCTCAAATGTTCTCCAAAGTGAATTTCAAAGTCGTGCATGGACAGACTCCAGATTTAAAACTCATACAGCCCTCCATGCCAGAAGAACCAGTGCCTCAGGGAATATAACAAACACTACTTGTGAGAACAACCAGATGACAGCATATTAATATACCCTGAATGTTATCTACATGTAGAGAAAACTTGCTTTGCCAACACATGGAGCTAAAGTGATTCTCCAAGAGAAAACCTCTCAGTTGTTCCAGGCAATAAGTAGATATCAGCTCCCTTTCTGTTCCACCAAGGGTTAACCGGACTTGAGAACATGAAAGGAGAAGGGGATATGGAGCAAGATACCAGTCAAAAGGAAAGAGGATTGTTCTTCTCACAGATTTAACTAGCAGGTCTTTTGCCATCTCCCAAACACAGGAGCATCCCTCCACCTCAGAGAATCATCCCCTTTACCCCTGCTGCCTCATTCCAGGCTGGCACTGGACCGGCAAAGTAGGGACAGTGGCAGAGCTGCTGACACCAGCAGGAGAATCAGAGACCCAAGCGAGAACACAGCCTTGAGAATAAGTCTGAGTAATTTAGGTACATCACAAAGGGCTCATTGTTGTCCCCTCAACCGCTTGGTGAGAGGCCTTCCTCTGGCTCCTTCCTCTGACTCTGTCTCTCTCAGATCCTGGCATCATGAGTTTTTCTGCCTGGTGCTTCCCTTTGTCCTTTCTGTTCTTTTCTCTCTCTTCTCCTTTTCTTTTCTTTCTTGTCCTTTTTCCCCTCCTTTAACAATTTTCAGTCAACTCCAGGGAGACAGTCCCACTCTTATTTGCTAAAATAACTGGTAGTTAAATGGCTGACATTTAAAGCAGTATCTTAGGCTTCAGCATTGCTCCGCTGGGAGAAGATAAGGTGATGAGTGTGTGAGGAGAGGGAGGAATAGGATGTGGATGATGCTTCTGAGAGCTTTGGTTTTTGTTTTTGGGGTTTTTTTTTTCAGATTGTCTGTAGACTCCAGCAGACACCATTTCTGCTGGAGCACTTATGGAAAACAACTTTCTAAGTGGGAGACAGACAGAGGGCTGTCCATGGAATATAAAAAAACCCCCCACCACTAAAGCATAAATCAAACTGGAGGCCATTACATGGGAAGCCTCAACAAGGAGGATTTTATAGGTTTTTTGATTACCTGCTTTTGTCCTTCCTTTGGAGTCAGTACTTCAAGATCACACTGAACTGCACCAGCATATGCAAAGGGACGCTCAGGACTTAAATGGCAGCACATGGTGCTGCTCAGGGTTTAGGTGCATTGACAGAGCTTGGGCATCTCTGGGACAAGTACTTGTGCACGCTCCACTGATAACCAAGCAGGTGCCCTTGAGCCTGCAGTATCCCAGTCCCTGGACTTACTGTGTGCTAGTATAGTCATGACAGCAGGAGTGTCTGCACAGGAACCCAGTCCAACCCAGAAAGTGCTTTTCCCAGAAATGGCCAAATTCCATGCTAGAATAACACACAGGCAAGAAAAGACAATGTACACTGTAAGGGAATAGACAGGGATCGGCGACCGGAAGATCACGGGATGTGACGGAAAGATAGACTCCTCCCCATAGGAGTGGCAGGAACAGGAACCGCAAGAGCTATATAAGCGTGTGACGCAGCCAAATAGACGGACATTTTGTATCCATCATATTGATGTCTGTGCATCACTGTCCCCAGGGTGGGTAGAGCCCTGTGTCCCAGAGATATGCGGCCCAAGATAAGTTCTCCCGTAGAAGCGTACAGCTACAGTACACAAGGACCCAAATGTGCAGTGCCTCTATGGTTGGTAGCAATGATAGCAATAAAGCTGTAAGTCAAAAAAAGATGCACTGGTCTATGTCTGTCCCAGGGTTGAAGTGGAATGAAGGCCAAGACTCAAAACTGATTGACGTTATACAAATTCCTCAGGGCTTTCCCTCCACCAATTATACTCTGCACGTGACACATCTTCTGGGACCTCAGTACATATTAGCATCCCTATTCCTGTTAACTTTCCTTTAAGCTTTCCTGCTCGTATGGGTGAACTCAAGGCAAGCTCTCCCCACAGGGCATGGTGCAGTGCTGCCTTTGAAAGATCCTCAGCAAAAGTAACTGTCAGTGGTTTGTTCTGTTCTAGTTTCATTGGGGGAGAAGGATGGACATTTGCACTCATGTCTGTAAAATCCCCTTCCTCATCTAGGTGAGATTTTTCCATCTTCTGCCCAAAAGATTTCTCCTACCAGCAAGAAATACAATCAGCCAGCTGCCATCTAGTTAGCAGATGGACTATTCATTTGACTTGTCAGATCCCTTGGGAATTTCACATGACAGAGCTGTCCTGTGGGAGAGCTTTTCTAAGACAGCTGTTCAAATGAAATGTCCAAAAACCAAAGGGAATTACTTTCTCTGCCACCAGCCATGTAGTTTCACCATTTAGTTTTCCCCACTTTGTTTCAGAGGTTTATAACAGGTAAGACAAGCTTGAATAATAACAGCAGTAATCCTTGTGTGCGGTTATGAAAAAGGAGCGGGGACCAGATTCGTCAATGTAAAGGAATATTGCATCCAATGGGAGCTCAGCTCCCATGCTGCCATTTTGCTGAAGTCTCCCAATGAATCAACTCTCTGCCTATGCCTGTTCCCCACACTGGAGAACCTCTTGTAATATTGCTGCAGCTAACGTACAATGCCAATATGTGGTGAAACCTGGTGCCATGCCTCTTGTGGGAACAGGAGGTACCCATTAGAAAAAAAAAACAAAACAAAACAAAAAAAACCCACAAAACACCAAACAAAAAACCCTCCTACCCATATTCCAGGCAATATAGCTTTGTCTTCTTTTTCCAGTCCTCCAAACTGGGTAGCCCAGAGGATCGCTTTGGAACCCTTCCCCATAAGTAGGTAGTAAAAGGATTCTCATTTGGCTTGGTAGGCACCTGTGGGTATATGCAAAGAATTACTTTGCAACCCACTGCGTATACTTTCACTGACAAAAAAGTGGCAGTAAGTAGAGAATGTGAGCAGCGGCGGGTATTAGGTGTATTAGTTTGGAAGTAAAGAGACCATGGGTGTTTATCGCTATTACTGGGTGATGACAAGCCAAAGGGGGTTCTGAAAGTCTAATCAGCAGCTGCTTCTCCTTGCTCTGAGCTGCTCTGCTGGGGTATTACATGTGCACAGCAATGCTACCTGACAAAACCAGTGGCTCTGATTTTTAATAAACACCTGATGGGCTTAACAGTGCTAATAAATTGCATAATCTACTTATTTGCTGTCTTGTTTGTAAAGGTTTAGTGTACAGTCTGCTCATACCTCCAAGAAAGCTGGG
Organism: Phalacrocorax carbo; assembly: GCF_963921805.1. NCBI lineage: Eukaryota > Metazoa > Chordata > Aves > Suliformes > Phalacrocoracidae > Phalacrocorax > Phalacrocorax carbo. Next base: position 8,026,079 of record NC_087520.1, on the reverse strand, counting down.
CTGGAAACTCTCTGTAAAAATAAAATGGTTGGAGCGCAACCTGACTGCAGAAAACAGGTTGGTAGCAAAAACCCTAAATACTGAGACACTATAAAATCGTAAAAGTCACTACTCCAGAATTGTCTCTGAATAATACCCCCAGTCTTAAATAAGAATGCTTTATAATCAGAAGACCTCTCCCACCTTTTCTTCCTTTTGATTTCCCCACTAAAACCTATATATGAATCAAGTGTCCTTCAGATCTCTTCCCCTCTGAGTACTTTTGATGCAAGGTGGACAGACGAAGTCTCACTCTTGTGCCATCTATGGGAAAAGGTGATGGGAAAGGAAGGAAAGGGGCCAGATAAATCCCATTTTCCCCTCCAATTCCTTTTATAGTCAGCCTTTGGTTCATTTATACACATGAACAGAAAAGGCCTGGAGGCAAGACAGCTGATCTCTCTGTGACTGAAGACACACTCCCAGCCCAACTGGAGCATGGGGAACGTGGGTGAAGGTTGCCCTTGGATTATTCTGCACGAGATTTTTCTATAAGCTTTCAATCTGAAGGCTGTTACTCATCCCTTTAGCTCATGTCACGATGAAGTCCCTTGCAGAGAACAGGACCCAGAAGTAGGCTGTACAACACCCTATACTGTGCAAATTGATTTAGTAAATTGCTTTTCTTGCACTGGTGCTATAAGGTACTCATTTGGAGTCCATACACTAAACCCTCTCTCCCTGTGGAAACAGCCCGACATGGCCCCAGTGACACACTGCAAATGCAGTTCTGCTGTGAGCTCACGTTGGGAAAGTTAATACCATTTCTATTCCACATGCAGATTTCTTCTTCTGGAAAAAAATAATATGGACAGGACACAAAAGAGGCCTATGGTACAAGGCTCTATGGGGAGAACTGACAAAAAGCCTTCAAAGGTAGCGAGAAAATAGGTGCCTTTGAATGCATCCCGGGAGCTAGACTGTGAAAGGACAGGCAGAGGTAGGTCATTTACCCTTTCCTATGCAAGGAGCTTGGAAATGTACTGCAAAATATTGCATCCTTAAATATCTTAACCCAGAATTGAGCCTTGTCTGTGCTTTTCAAAATGAGGCACAGAAGGAGACAGTAAGTGCCAGGGGCCACAGAGAAGTGAGCAAGGAAACCTGGAGTAGCAGCCTCTCTGAAACAGCATGCACCAGCAAACACTGGCCACTGGGCAACTAAAATATCTGTTTCTTAGGGCAGACCAGAGCTGCATCTCTCTCTCTTTCTCTCTTTCTTGCAAGTTTAGGTTCAAATATACTTGATACTTCAGAAAGTGGTGGAACCAGAATTACTGCAGCCTGGTAGACATCAGAATGCAGCTTTCTGTCCATCACCACCTCACAGCTCTCCTTCCAAGACACCCCACAAGCGTCTTTTTTCACCATCCTATCACATCCACAGCTGCAGTTTCCAGCAACCTCTGTTCTCTCCTGCTGGGCTGCTGTCCTGTGATTTCCCTTCATGTTCTGCCCCAAAACAGCTCCTGCCCCACAACTCTGCCCCCACCACTCGCTCCACAGCCTCCTTATTCTGGATGAGAGAAGCTGCATTGGGATGGGAGGACATTTTGCTGTGGGGATATTTGCCCTGCGGGTTTGGATCCGCTTTATCCAGAAGAAAGCTCACCTCCCTAGAAATGGGAGCCTGCTGTCTTCAGCCAAACTTCAGCACCTCAGCCTAATCAAGAGTTTGTTCTCCCTGACAGTCTCTAATCACCAGCTGGCCAGTTTACCGAGGGAAAATTTTTATCCTCTCTGCTAGAATTAATTTTTATGACACCTACCATAAGAGATTTAAAAAAAATTAGGCATTAAAATGGTTTATGGAGGGTATTTTTATAATCCACTAAGCTGTTTTCCATTTCCACTGATATGACATCTCTCAGCTATAATTTATAAATGCCATCAGTTAACAGGCACAGAATCTTATCCAACTATTTTTCTTTCATATGCTTTACCCATTTAAACTTTCTGTTAAATCTTTGCTGTGCTGCTAAATCCAGAGAGATTTGTCCATAGCTAGGGGGGAGGGGGAAAAAAAAGTTTAAGTAGCTAATTAGTGTCACTGGATTTGGGGCATCCTATCATGAGAGAGCATAGAAGCAGCATGTCCTCAATAAATATTTTGGGCATTTAAATAAGGCTAAAGCCCCCCCTACACAGCAACCTCTCATATCTTCAGAAAATAAAAAGTTTTATAGGCAGTAAGTGGCTGCTTTCCCATATAGGGATGATGAGGATATCCTATCAGGCATATGGACTTTTCAGCGCATCTGACTGTCCCCATGGTTATTTTCCTTATTGATTGCAACTCAGAAGGGAGTCACTCTGGGAAGTGCAACCGCATATGCCAGCGTCCAACCTGGGAGAAAGCCTTTATTTACAGCCCTCCTAGAATTCACTTCATACTTTGATAACACCACAGAAATGACTAACAATAAATAATTACAATTCTTGCAGTAGTTGGACGTTTTCTCCTTTTCTCTGCCAAGCTTAGACTGGAAAACTCCAGGCCTTGCCACAATCACTGCTACTAAATCATAGCAGGGAAAACAAAACAGAACATACATTTCTCCTCATTTGCAATAACTGCAGCATATCTGCCTTGGGTCTTCTGGGAAACTCTTATTGGGCTGCAGCTAGTCTTTTGGTTGTGGAAGGTCCCAACTTGCGAGAAGCAAGGAAAAAGGAACTGATTTTTGGTTGCATTAATGGAAGCATGAAGAGATCTTCTTGACTGTCTTGGATGTTCATGGTCCTCCCAGGGACTGGACAGACTCCTCAAAGGTCTGACTGGTTTCCAGTCACAACCAGTTAAACTCTTTGGGTAATCATGAGAAGGAAGTGCCCCCAAACTGCCGTCCTTACATGGAGTACAGAGGAAGCTTGCAGGATGTGCAGAGGGAGCAAGCTACTTGCCCACTAGCTTTTTATTTAATGAAGACCTGATTCTAGTGGGGTGTCAAGCTTGGCTCAGACAACCAAAGGATCCACAGCCTTTAACCTTTCTTTTCCTAAAGAAGTTTGCCTACAGAAGAAAGGCTTCGCTCAATTGAGAGTTATTAATAATCTTCCTTCAGGCCTTGAAGACCAAAAAGGAAAATTAAGGGCATGTTGGCTGAGCTGAATGGAAGAGCTTCATCTACCACAAAGCCACCTGGTACTATACAAAAGTGAAATCAAGAGAAGCTGTCCTCCTCCATGCAGGGGTTAGTATTTTAAATGCATCTCCATTAATTTCTCCCCATCAGGAGACCAAACGCTTCCCTGCTGGCAGTGGGGGAGAAGGAACCCTGGTTCAGTCCCTCCTCTTCTGAAGTGGCTTAGTCATGTCAGCGTTCATCCCAGCACTATGCTTGTCCCATCTCTGGCAAGGCAGCATGGTGCGAAGGGGGTCAGCCAAGCTGGCCAGCCGTACTGGCCGAACCCCAGTGCCGCATTTGGGGAGGAAGATGAAAGCTGAGACAAGCAGGTGAATCATGCTTTTGTCACTTGGGGAGCGGAGATGAATGAGCCTACGCTGCCAACATGAAGGACATTTTCCTGCTGTCATAACAGCAATGGGAGTACAGATGGCAAATAATATGGACTGCAGCCACTCAGTATGGCCCCTTGGCACTTCCACTTTGCTGGGCTTCTCTGTGGCAAAGCCTGCTTGGGGGAAAATGTTCCCGAGGATCCTGCATGTAAAGGTAGTCTCTGTTCACCCCGTCAAGCACCTTTACCCATATGCTGCCTGGCACTTCCAGGAGAAGAAGAATAGTTCCCCTATTGCTTCCCAGACATCATCCTCTGCTGCTCATGTGGCAGCAGACACAGGAGGGCTCTGGGTACCAGCCAGAGGGCCATCCCCACTTGCCAGGGATCTATGGACCCTCCTGAATGGGGATCAGATCCATCAGGAAGATCAAGGACTATAAACATGAATGTAAGCAAGAAAATGAGGCCAATGTGGGACTGGCCAGACATGCAAAGCCGTGTCCTCTCCTATAGCCAAGTGCTCACTCATGTCTCTCCACTTGACCCTGACAATCACAGAAAGAACATTCCCCCTTCTGAGCACCCAGCCCTTTCCAGCTAAATGGATGCTGCTGAATTGGAGGGGGGTCCAGATATTCTCAGTGTGGCTTTGGTGGTACCTCATCAATGCCAGCCTTTCCCACTCCCTGCCGTCTAGTCTCACTGGGGGGGAAAAAAGAAAAAAAAACCAAAAAAAGGGCAAAAAACTCCAAGCCACCAGGATGGGAGGATATCCGAAAAACCTTTAAGATGTAACTTCTCCCTAAAGCCACCTTTAACATGCAGTCTTGCACACAAGAGAAAGGAAAGCTACTGTCACAGCCAAGGTCTCAAAGGCACAGGTAGGTAATTTGAGGCTTGAAGTCAAAGTCTGTTATCTTTAGGATGTGTCTGAAAAGGGGTTAGTCTTTCATTCTTTTCAGAAAAGCCTACACAGCCCAGTGCATCAGGTGCCACTCTTTCAGGACCTCAGACTTTGTCCATTTTCATGCTGGTGCCTTCACTAATTGCGAAGTCCCACAGTTAAAGCAATGGGACGCAGGATCAGAGGAGGAATTTCACTGCACGCTTTAGCTGCTGTCTGTGGATGGGGCCAAACTGCAACAAAAGTTGATTTAGGGAACACATTAGAGGTGGCCTCTAATGCACTTGCCACAAGCCTTCAGCTCCCACTTGTCATCTGTCCCTGATTCCAGAACTTGCCTAAAACTCAGTTCTGTTTTTTTTTCCCAAGACTCCCTTTTCAAGATTTTTTATTTTTACCATTGATGTCTTAGTGTGTCCCCTTGCACATTTTTTCCCTCTCAATTCTTGAGAAAAAAAATTTCCCACAGAAGCCAATAGAGTTCCTCAGCCATCTGATCTTGGCAGGAGATTCCTCTGGCAAACGACAAAACAAGGTGTGAGACCCATGCATGATCCTGAGGCAAGACCTCTTTCTGAGAGAAATGAGTACCTGGGGAAGGGGATCAGCACAGGATACCTACACAAGATATCCTACGGCGCCATGCCAAACCAAGGAAGAGCTGAGTGCAGCAATGCAAGCTCTGCACCTTCCACCACAGCACAGCCAGCCTGGGAGCACCCGACACTGTCCATTCCCCTTGCCCGAAGTGTAGCAGAGCCAGAAATAGCCAGAGGTGGGGTGCGTGCCCCTGGCTCACCCATGCCTGGGCAGGAGGAAAGTGGACCATGGGAGCAATCCTGTCCTACTGTGCATCACGGCTTAGCTGCTGTTAGAGCCTGTTCTGCAGCAGACAGCAGCATCACCACAGAACAGAAGAGGAGAAACACACACCTTCCATGAAACGAAACAAAACAAAACAAAAACACAAAAACCCAAACAAACCATTGAGCTATAATCCTGCTTTTGGCTTGCTCTTTCGTTAAAAAAAATTGTTTGGATAAAATAATAATAAAAATCCATTAATCCTGTTTGTGCTATGCTTAAACCTGACCCACAGGGACACTTAGTATTGTTTAGAACACATTATATCACATTCAGGTATCGATGCTCCTGGAGGAATCAGTAAATATTGAAATGCCTTTAAAGATCTGATTTTTGGTACTTACAGGCCTAAGCTAACAATCAGGTCCCCAGATATTTGGTAAACAGATATAATGGTGAAACACTGCTGGGAGAGCTTACTAAACTCATGACAACAGGGAGACGCAACAGGTGAACAACAGGAACCATGACAACCATGAGATGGTCATGACATCTTAAGCATGGGGCTTGCAGCAGTTACAGGCACAGACTGGAGCAGAACAGCCAAGAGGAAAACCCTGCTGCAGGGAAGGGAAGAATGAACAAAAATCAGGGTGGAGCACAGTGTTGCTGGGCAAAATCTGCAGGAAAGGTAAAGACAGCAGCGATGGGATCACAGACTAAAAAAAAAACCTTCGAGTGCCTTTGGATCAAGCAAATCTCCTATGGAAAGGGCTCGATCCGCAGTCCAGGAAAATGTTAGTGCAGAACCAAGTACGTGTAGCCCTGATTTCCCCTCACACCAAAAAATGTTTTAAAAAACAAACCAAAAATTAAGACAAATGCTGTCCTCACTTAGAACAATTCACAAGTGCAAATTACAGGAAGAAAGGTTAAACCACATTAAGCAGCTAAACATGAAAACTGAGAAAAACGGCTGCAGAGGGTCACAGTGCCCCATCACCTGGGGGTACCCTGACTCCAGTCCAAAGCTGCCACATGCGCCAGCACGTTACCATCTCTCCTGCTGACTCTGACAGCAAATTCCCTTGAAGCACATTGAGAGCCTGGGATTTTAAGCAGCCAGAAGATAACAGCAGCCAAAAACACTGGTGTGAGCTCATAGCTGCTGCAAGGAGCATAATTAACATGGGCTTTCATGACCTCACTGTGCTCTACAGCAAATACTCCTTATCAGGAGGGTTAGATTTGGAGTGCCCACATCAGACCACTCAACATCTGCACAGGGAACCCTGTGGGACCCTCACCTGGACCCTCGCCTGGTGCACAGAGCAACTTCATGAGGAGGCACCCTTTTGCAGAGCTGCTTTGACTGCAGGTCTCTGGGTGCAGGGATTTGTATGGGGGCTGCAGCGTGGCCCCACAGCTGCTTTCCCACTGTGTAACCCCTCACTTTGGGGGAGCAAATGGGCTGACATGGGTGAGGTACTCGGGAAGGGCAGAGGAAGCGGTGCTGTGCTGAAACAGCATGAAACGCAGGCCAGTCAGCAGTGGGTGCTGATTGTGGGTGGGATACCGTGTGTGGTAGACTTAACCTGCATGGAGTTACATATATGGGTTTCATGCAATGGGGCTGGAATAGCCTCTTAACCCTGCCCCCATCAGTATTTTGAACACAGAGAAAAAAGCAAAGGGCCTTCATTGCTCTTAAAGGATTTTTCAGAGCAGGGACACTCTCGGACTTTTCAGAGGAAAGAGTGTATCTACTACACATCCCTGGGCAGCTGTACCCATGGACTGCTCCAGCTGAAGCTGGGAAAAAGAAATCCCAATGAGGAAGGCAATTTATTCCCAAAAATGGACTCATTGCTGGCCTCCAGGTGCCAAATCTTAAAGCAAATGCTTTCAATCTCGCACAGCATCTTTAAGAAATGATAAATTGCACTGGCTCAGAGGAAACTGTCTGCTCTCTGATAATAAATGAGCTGTTAGCAGAGCTAGTAGACTCCCAGAACCATTTGTGATCCAAAGGGCTTACAGCTGCTTCCCATTTTCGCAATGCCAAAACCACAGAACACGCAGACAGCAAGGGATGGGAAGGCAGCCTCCTGCGCCTGTCTGCTTGCTGCTATCCATGCTTGCTGCTCTCCGGTGGCTAAAGTGAGTCTGTCAAGTGTGATTTCCTTTTGATGGAGCCTTTTTTTGGTGTAAAATTTGCTTTTGCTGAAAGTGAATAATTCGTTGCATTGGCTGCAGGCAGGGATAGCCAGGAAAACCACTACAAACCTCAGCCCTGCACGCTACATGTCTGCAGCCCCGGACAGAACCACCCTATAGCACGAGGGCCAGTAGTCCTGCAGCAATGCACCTCATTCCTCGGGCTGCAGCCCCTGCACAGCTTGGTTAACACAGACAGCACTGAGACAAACACACCTTTGCCAAAGGCTCCCACAGTCCCACCAGAGGATGCTGCTGTACCTCCGTCATCTTGACCCCGATTCCCTCCACCCCCAGCCTCCACGACACTGCTCTAGATTTCACTGCATAGCCCTGGGAGCCAAGGGGGATAATTTTTTTCTTTTTTTAAAAAATTTGTTTTCAAAGTTGTCCTGCTCAAGTTGCTAGTGTGGATTCACACTTTTACTTTCCTTCCAGAGATAGGCTTGAAACAGGAAACCTGAATGCACATCGCTATCACGCTCCTCTGAGCTTGCTGTCAAATTGCCATCAGGACCAGAGCAGGGTGGGATTCAGAGCCTCCATAGGATTTTCGGGCATGTTTTGGGTCTGATTTGGTTCAGCTGACAAAGAATGCTACTTTAGAAATTACTTTACTGGGGGGGGGGGGGGGGGGGGGGGGGGGGCGGGCCGGCAAACAGTATTTCTTAAAAAAAAAAGTTTATAAGATTGTTTGTTCCAGTGCCATGCAGGGCTTAGCTGTGCTCTCCCCATTAGAGATAGTGGGGATTGCTCAGTCAAGTCCCTGGGTGCTATTTTGAAAATGCTACAGTTAGCATCTGAAGGCATTCCTCCCCTGATGATACCAACTCTATGATCCCCTGGAGCCTACTCCTAGGGAAAGGCAGTATCAACCAGGAGTGTATGACAGAAAGAGGGAGAGAGATCTGCTTAAAGTAAAGACAGCAAAAGCAAACACAGGCATTGTTGTTAGAGCACTGCAAACACTACTGCCAGCAGTGAACCCATGAAAAGTGAAAAATAGAAGAGGCTAAGAGAACGAGAGCACGTCTCAGGACAACGGCAGGCCCCCGCCCTTGAGGGCCACTGCAGTACTGTACCAAAATACAGAAGGTGAATCTGAGAAAAGCAGTTTCTATGACATGAACATATGTTTTCTTCACTTCTTAGCAATACATCAGAATAGTGCAACTGCGAACTGCCTGTTTGCAATGTGATGCCTGCTTTTATGAAAGCCTTTACAGGCTGCTCCCAGACAGAGAGCAGAAAAGAGTTTGATACCGCTGAGGTACTGCCTTCAGTAGAGTATTGAGGAATTAGCCGAAGGATGTAAAACTGCAGACACTTTGGGTAGGATTCATCTCACCTATGTCTCAAGGTCTCACCGTAACCTGTCTAAGCCAAGTTTATCACCTGGATTCCCATATCGACAAGGGAGATAAAAGCAGGCACCTCTGGAGGGCAATTCCTCCTTTACTAAGATGGGTGTCTAAAACAGTTCAAAAGGATTGCTCACTGGAGAGCTCTCTGCTGCTTACAGAGGTAACCTTGATGAGTAGCTTACATGAGGGCAACTAATCCTTAGCCAGAAGAGTGGGAGGGGACAGATTCCCTGCATGCTTTAAGGACTTAGGACCTGCTGCTTAAGGACGCTGCTAAGGCATGTGAATGGTGACATGGCACATGCACCCTGGGTCAAACTTGGCCTTGGTTCTTCCCTCTCCTCCCTCTGTCCCTCCACAGACATCTGGCAAAGCATAAGTGACCTGATAAGCACAAAATTCTGTTGCTTTACTTGGTGTTTCACAGAGGAAGGAAAAGTTCAATTAGGGGACAGTGCATCCAGCATTTGTACTGAGGGCACGTGTAAGGACTTCACTGGGGAACAAGCTTTGATGGGCTAAAGCTTCCCAAGCGAAGAAGAGAAGTTCGGGAATGGTATCTTCACTGACAGCTGCTCTCTGAGATGCTGTGTGTTGGTTTTCCCACTTCAGCATGACTGTTAAGCCTCACTAAAACTGTGACGATGCTTGAAAGAGCTTCCTCTTTGACAAAGCAAGCTACCCCAAACTAGTGCTAGTTACTCCAGAACAAGAAGTGATATGGGCTTTTTGGGGAGGGTCTCATCTCTGAAGCTGTGTGGTTGCTCTGGGAGCAGGGGTGGAAATGCAGGAGCTATCTCGTCTCCTACCCGGGGCTACATGGTGGATTCACTGCCCCCCTAATTATTACCACAGAAACATGGGCATTTCTGGGAACATGAAGAATTGGTTTTCTAGTCTGCGGATGACTGTGAATGGGCAAACTCCTGCAAGCCTCGGGACTGCATAGGACTCTGTGGGTTCAGGAGAGGTGCTGGTATCTGCTCCCTCTGAGGACTCTGCTGAGTCTGGCACACAAGGCTGCTAAGGTGGATGATGTTATGATATAGATGACTCAATGTTAGAAATCTGCCTGACTTCATCCACATGTTTCTTGTGGGTTCCCAAACTAGTGATGACTCTAAACGTCTGTCAGCCTAGGCTAATCCAGGTCCCAGCCTCCAGCAAGGCTCTGCTCTTTCCAAAGTCTCTCCCTTTGCTGTCCCCACAGGAGAGGAGAATGGGGACTCCCAGATTACCTCGAAGTTGCAGACACGGGGTTTTGGTTGGCACAGTCATAACGAGCTGAGCAGAAAAGACTCCAGAATGAGGACGGGCTGGAAGACTGAATTAATTCTGATTAAACCTGTGAAATGCACTCAGCTCCGCCTTTGCTCAAGACGGACTAGGGCCAGCTGCTCTGCCCAACTGTTTTTCTGGGACAGTGAACTGGAAACGGCATCGCTGCATGGGCTGCGCTGCAGCTCGCTTCCTCGTCCTTGCCTGCAAAAGCGACATCCCCTCAGCCCCTTCCCCCACTGCAGCCCTATGTGGTTTGGCTTTCTATAACTTCCTTGGGTAGTTCATTAAAGACATTAATCACCTTCTGCACAAAGATATTTCTCCTGAACTCCCAGCAGGCCAGGCCTCTTTCTCAGCCATGGCTCTGCTGGTTGCTTCAGCCCTTTTCAGACACAGCGCTCATGGCCCAGACCTGCCCCCTTATACCCGCTGATCTGGGTCCCTGCTAGACACTGATCGGGTGGTCACCCCAAGCCTCCCCTGCCATGTGTGCTCTGACAAGAGCCTCCTTTCCAGCTAATCTCCACCCCACTGTGGTTTACATCTTAGCATTTGTTGTCTCCCTTTTCCTGGCCAAACGGTCCTATCTCAGGACCAACACACGACCACTCGCTCACATGCATCATGCAATAAGCCATACATAAATGGCACATGCTCATCATGCAACAAGGATGCAAGGTGTCTTGCTGCACAAGGCTGACTGAGGGGAAAGCCAGAGGCATGTCGGGACTGTCGTAGCAGCAAGAGGGCTGCAGGCTGTGTTAAAAACGTTGGCAGTTTTCAATGAGCACCCCATGCAGGGGGTTCCCTGCCCTAAGCACCAAGGTTTGGCTCTGCAGCAGTTGCAGCAAGGAAGAGGGAAACCAGGAGTGAGCTGAGCTGTGGTGCTGGCCAGATGGGAGACACCAGCGGTCTCCAGCTCGTATTTGAGCAGAAAGAGACAGAGCCCTCAGAAAGCTAATCCTCCCCTGGCTTAGCTAAGGGCTGGAAAGAGAGACAAGGGACAACTCCAGCTATGGCATGTCCACAGACCCTCTAGAGCTGCTGCCTGTCCCCTTTCCCATGCCAGGTCTCCAAGTGCTGCTCCTGACCCAGCATTTCTCCATCTGCTGTCTCTGTGTGCTCTGTTGGACTTTTCTTGCCCAAGTTTTCCCCATGAGTTCCCATGCTTGCTGGTAATTTTTTTGGCTCTCACCTGCCAGAATAGCAACACCACCCTCTTTCTCAAGGATGGTGCTGAACGGGGTGCGGGTGCTGCGTGGAAGGAAAGCTAACAAGTCTCGGAGCACTCAGGGGATATTGCAGGCCAGCAGGAGAAAAACCACATCTGAATCAGTGTAGTCACTGATGTCTTCTGATTATTGAAGCTTACCACTAGCAAAGATCAAAGCAAAGTAGGAGGGAGGAGAGGTGAGAAATAGCCTTCCCTTTCATGTGAGACCCTTCCACGCTGCATCCAGGTTACCTACAGTAGTTTCTGTATCTTTCCTCCGACCCTCCAGCCCTCAACCTTTTGTCTCCCTCCCACTTCATCTCCATTAGCATAGTTACAGGACCTGATTTATTAAATCAAAGCCAAAACTCCTATAGCATATAGAGAGACGCAGACACATATGCTATATCCACACAAGAACCCTGCCATCGGTTGTATGTTACATCTCAATCCGAGACATCAGTTGTTTTCTTTTGCACTCCTCCACTCTGTCAAAAGCAAATAAAATCAAAGAATGAAAAGACCCTCTTGAAGAAGCCAAGATATGGCAATTTGTAGCTGTTACTCGCCTCTTCATTGCCTTCACTGTTACTTCCTCAAGGGATCAAACAGTCCTGCGATGCATAAGCAAATCTCCTGAACTGCAACCCTGGACGAAGGTTGGCAAGGGTGTGGTTCGCAGAGAATAGGGAAAATAACCGATATACATTAATAAAAAGAATAAAATTGCTGGGCTTTTTTTTTGTTCTGTTGTGTTGTGGTGTGATTTTTTTTTAAGAATACCCCAGAGGGAACAAGTGGGTCTGGCTGCTAAAGGGCAGCATGAGAAAATCAACTAGAGACTCGTTACTGTGTAAGCTAATGAGCGATGGGTTCAGCAGGTGAGCAGGGAACAGTTTCTGCCGGATACCATGCTGCTATTATTCTAATTATTCAACATTATTTTGAATTCTTTTTTTTTTTGCTGGGATCATGGTGGATTGCTAATGGTTTGGTTCGGCCCTGTTTCTGCATCTTGCCTAGTACCCCTGACTTACTCAGGAGTCCATTAACCTCCCAAAGGACATCCCATGCTCTACCAGACAGCACTTCTCACTGGGAAAAACACTACCCTGTTTCAGTTCTACAGAACTAAAGGCAGAGAAGTAAAACCCCATCTCTCTTTAAAGGAATGTAGTTGAAATAAATGCATCTTTGTCTTCAGACTTGTGTTAATACCACACCCCGGAGAATTTGGATCTGCAGAATATTAAAGCCTCCCTGACTTATTGCCTCTTTAAGGAGCATGTTGATTTTGTGTTTGCTCTGAGCTCCACGTGTTTCTGAAGCTAACCGGGACTGTTTCTATTTCTACTGGCAGCGAGCTGTTGCCTTTGGGGCCCTAACCCTATTAAGGGAAATGTAAACGTATAGATCTAAAATTCCCACTAGAGTTTTGGAAAGGAATAGCATACTTCCCTGCACCGCCTTCCTTGCAACCACATGGAGATTTCCACTCTCACCTTGCTAATATACCAAAAAATAAAGCCTGTGTGTTTCTGGCTTAGTAGGATCCCTATTCACATGAAAAAGCTTTATTTTTAGAGTAGAAAGGATAAGCTGTGAGTGAAAACTGTGACTGTCACACAATGGACAGGTCTGGCCTCTGCTGCTCACTGTTTCTCAAATCCCTTCTCTGCCTGCTGCAGAGCCCAAATTTTACTTCAATCTCTTTTTTGCTTGTCACCAATAAGTATTTGGGATCTTTTCCAGATGAGCAGATAGTTTTGCAGGTGTGAAATTCCACTTATTCCTCCTCTGATTTTTGCTAATTGCGTCACATCAGCTTTTCTCCCCAGGCACCGCTCCCACAGTCCAGGATAAAAAATTAACTATATAAAAATAATTATGCAAAGAATAATTGCCCCCATGCCCTTTGGAGAGAAACGAACACACAAGACTAGAGGAAACCTGTTCTTGACGCGCACTGCCAGCCTCTTGGCAGGGCTGCCTTTGCCAAATGACAGTGGAGCCCCATCAATGTCCCTGCTGATGATACTGGCCCACGTTCACCCAAGGTTCTTTGTGCCCAGATCCATGAAGGCAGACAGACAGCCCGCCCAGTCCTGGCAGCCGTAGCTGAGGAAATGGCTCGGCACTCGCGTTTTAAATGCTTTTCTTTCTTGGGGAAAGCATATGGGACAAGCTCCCACCTTCTTCAGTGGCAGCTGCAACCGCCAAGCACCCAGTGCCCACCCCAGATCCCCTGCAGAGACCTCGGATGCAGGAGGCTGGTGTCACCCCCAGGACCTGCTCCCTCCTGTTCGGCAGGATTTCACCCATCAGCACCCTCCTCAGGGCTGGACCTGACTCTGTAAGGTGCTGGCATATCACCAAACGAACATGCAATTACTAGAAAGCCACAGCCCATCCCTGCCAGAAATTGAGCATCCTTAACCTCAATTTGATCTAACGTGAACGGATGCTCTGTGATTCATCTGCCTGTATAACATCTTTTCCTATTACAAAAATCTAAGGAGATGTATTTCCTTGTAGTACCTATGTTGTATTAATCAGACTGCATCTGATCATTAAATCCATGTTTCTGTTGGCTTAACTCACATTAAATAGTCATAGCTAGCATCCTGAGCTCCACAGGAAAAAAAAAAAATCCCAAAGCATTTACATGAGATTTCTGACACTGTGAAAATAAAAACAAGTCTACCAACATCACAACAATTTCATACTATTAGAGGGCTGAGCTTATTTAGATTATGGAAGTTCAATTATAAAAATTGCATTCTAATTGATTGCTGCTGGAATAATTACAGCAACACCTTGCCAAGAAATGGCGACCATCCTATGTTTGTCAACAAAGACGCTTCCTTTAGATTCAACATGCAATAATTGTTTAATTAAGCCAAATTTAGATCCTCGTTTGAGAACATTCAAATGTTTGCCTATTCCTTCCTGTCTCTGAGAGGTAATTTAAGAGATAAAAAGCAATCTCCAGAAATGCTCTATCTATATACATAAGTATCCAAGCAGAAGAAGAGAAAGAAATACTTCATTTTATAGCTGATCTGGATCTAAGCTTGCTGCTATTGATAAGAACATAAACACAGAGTGAGTGATCGCTACAAATCCCTCTCTAATTGGTGCTGGGAGGCCTTCATAAAATACAGGCAGTCTCCAAACTACATGTTCATTTTCTAATATGCAGAACAGATTCAACTGTTGATATTCTAGCAGCACCCACAGCCCATACTCGTTATGAGGACCCCACGGTAACTGTAGCTGTGCAGGAATGGAAGGAGAGGGGTAAATAATTCATTCTTTTTCAGTCTCTTTACAAGTTTACTTAAGGCTGCAAAATCCTGCTGCTGTCCTGTGTAGAACTCTGTGTTTCAGGTGTGCAGCTCCCATATGTCCCTTCTCAGTAGCCCAACACCTAAGCACGCACACAAGCTGATCGATGCACCAGCTAAGCTACAGGGCTCAGTGCTGAACAGGGGGTTTTTTAGTCACTGGTCATCCCTGCAAAGTGGCCTGAGTTTTGCAGGGACAGATTTACCAAGCTGGTGACTCACCTTCTGCGAGCATTGCTCAACAGGGCATGTCCCCCAGGTCACTGCCAGGGAAATCTAGTGCTGAGCCATCGTCTTCCCCAGGCAGAGAGAGCAACCACCACCATCTGCCTGACGCTGCCGGGGCTCACCTGGGGACTCCGGCCACAGGCCAAAAGCAGGAATCTCTGCACCACAAATTAAATAAAGCTAAGGAGCTGGGACTGAAACAACTCATATCCCCCGTGGAGCTGGGTTATGCACAGGATGGGGATGTGCATTATGTGTGCACGGATGGAGGCTGAGACAAAGAATAAGGGAAAACTACTCCCAGCACTGGTTGTCTCAGGTAAGCAGCCTCTCATCCCTTTGCTGCCAACAGGACACAGTGCTCGAGTCCACTGCAGACCTCCCACAGAGAGAAGTTTTCAGCTCTCTCCTGAGCTTCAACCTTCCTTTGCCCTCACATCTGGCACAGAGCACCCCTCTTCCCACGCCTCTCAGCTCTGACCTGCAGCATCCCTTGCCATGTCAGGTCTGCCCTGAGCGCAGTCAGTCACGGCAAAACACGGCAAAGCAGAGTTTGCTAGCGACTGTGTTGAGGCCATAAAGCTCTTTCCAAACATGACTGAAGACAGAACCCATGAACATATATTTAAAGCTGATCAGAAGCGTTTTGCTCTGCTATGTCACTAGGCAAAGTTTTCACCTACCCCACACCATCATTTTACCCTTTATAGTCACCTGGCACTGCTACGTACTTCTGCTGAAGGAAGGACTCTAAATTCACCTTCCCCGTGAACAACTGTGTTGGCTTTCAAACAAATGGCAGAAAAATATAGTCTCCTAACCTTTAGTTAAGAACCCTCAAAGCAGCAGGTATTTTCATACTGGCAAGCCACACCACGCACCCAGCTGCAAACACAGAGCCTGTTCATTACCATATATTCTGTGGGATGGAATGAATTAAGGAAGATATTTCAGTTATTGAAATGTGCTCATGTTTCAGTGATGCAACATCATTAGCATCAACCACACACATGAAATACGAGGTTACCGCATGTTGTATCTACTATCTATTTTTGCTTTCTTCATGGTTACGGTTTGCCTAAAATCATAGGCTACCGATGTGTTTGCACAGGCACCACAGGACCCATAGGTGGATGCTGCCCCACACAGAGGTATTCACAATCACTGTGTAACGATAAAAAGTCCATAACTGGAAGCATCAGAAATATGAAAGTGATTGCTGTCGCTGTGACAGCCCAGCAACAACAGCAGCCTCCTGATATTTTACAGATTTATCACTTTCATGGATGTTATTGTTACCAATTTACTATCAACACTAGCACATCATTAACGGCTCCCTATCACTGTCACCTGTGCACAAGTGGGTACATCTCAGACTGTAAATTCACTGTCACACCAAAGCTTGCTCATCCTAACCGGTAAGCAGATATAAGTCAGGCAGAGGTAGACAGTGTCACAGTTGATGCTGAGATAACATTTTGCATACAATCTCCTTAGACAGGATGCTGTCATTTTGTTGCAGTTCATCCCACCACTTCAGCATCATGCCAGAAGCTGCCCAACAAGGTTTTTTACTTCTGCCATCATCACTGATTCTTAATTTGTATTCTGTATTTTGAATGATGCTGCTTCAGGCACTTGCCATAAGGACTACATTTAGCACATGGGGCTGGATCCTAGCACGAGGCAGGACTTACCATGGGGCTGGGTCCTACTAGTCTTCCTCAGATGTCTTGTTGGAGACCCTTATAGGGGCAGCACCAGGTTTATAGGGTCCAAACACAGTTGACTTAACCATCAGAGAAACAGGTAATGCCAATGACAAGGAAACGCTGTGCTCTCTATCTCCATGGGAACAAAACCTGGTACTTTTAACTGGTAGTGTGGCCAGTCTTTTCTCAGAAGATAAGGACCACTGCGTGGGCAAGGCTTTTATTCTCTGTAAATAAACAGATCTTTCTGCTGATATCTAGTCTTGGCAACTGGGAAGGGAATTTGTTGGAAGATGAGGAAGGAGATAATTCCTTTCATTCCAACCCTAGAGTACTAAAACCAGGTCTCCTGACAGCCTGGCTTTTTTGGGTTGGTTTTTTTCTTCTTCTCCGCTAGGGTACATGGAATAACACCTTCTTTTGTGCTTACAAAACAAAATGGTGCCTTCCATAGTCTGGAAGAACTTAGGAAGTTTTTAATTATAAGAAAAGAAAAATGAGGACAAGTGAAGTTGGACTGTGCGGAGTGCTCTGCTGGTCTGATCTAGGACAACGTGCCCTACATAAAGCTCAAATATAACATCCTTTGGGAGGCTGTCTTCTTTCCATTCAGCTTTTGTGAGACCACCCCCACCCCTGTTGGTACTAATGACAGATTTCTAAAGCATAATTAGTATAATGGTCTTGCTATCAGCGTTAATGCTGTAAACAAAATCATTAGGCGTAGAGAAGGAGGGAAAACTATACTTGGATGGAGAATTTATTCTAGCGATAGTCTTACAGTTTCTGCTTTCTTCCTTCTATCAGCACTGAAATAGCTCATCCCAGCCATAGTTAGCAACTCTACCCCAGGTGGGTGATGCTTTCCCTTGATAGCTACAAGGTCTGTCTTTTTCCTTCTATTTGTCTAGATCTCCTGCCAAGGAAGTGCCATTGGACTGAGCTGAAATGGTTGCTCTTCCTTGATGGAAACCTTGTAGTTGGCAAATAGAAGGATATTAAGGAAAATAGAAAATCTTTAAATGCATTATTAGACACTCCAGTGAATGTGTGGCCAAATTATTACTCCTAATCATAGTGGCCAGGAAATTCCTGCAATCTTGTATTTGCAAACCCTCCAACAGAAAAAAAAACCACAACTTTTTTTGAAAGATCTTTTTTCTTCAGAGAGCCTTATTAATTCTCCTCCTGTGCCTTCCTGCGTTCTTTTTGCAGGAAAGCATTTTTCCCTTCTGTGCATTTCTTAGCAGAGAGAACAGTTTGTGTCCACGTCTACCCCACTCTCCACATGACTAAACTGCAGAAAGGATGTTTCGGTGAATCAAAAGGATACTACAGACATAAGCCAACAACAATGCAACAGGCTCTACAAAGGGAAGGGTTCCTTCAGTCCCTCTCAACAGTCCTCATACACTCACAGAGGCTCAGAGCGTGAAGGCATGTGTCTGACACCAGGTCGAACCGAGAAATTCTTTGTGCATTGCATCCTGGTGGCACAAGCCCCTCGTGCACAGCACCGCGCCACTTGCTCCAAGGGAAGCAAATGCTGCAACAGCTCCTAAAGCAACCACAGGGCTGCGTTATGGTTTTTGTTTTCCTCTGGTTCCCTCCTGGTCTTATTTGTTGCTGCTAATCTTGGCATTACCTGGCAAGCCAGTTTTTTCTTTTCCTAACTATATCATATAACAAGAACAACAAAGCTAATGTGCTGTGCTTTAGCAGGGTGCAGATACGCCCTAGGATGGACTCTGCAGTACAAATTCAGTCTTTAATACTTGTTTTTAGAGCCAATGATTTTGCTGGTTCTTGAAACTAGAACTCTCTTACCTCTCTGTCATTATTAAGCATGCCCCTTCTCATGGATCTGGACTCCGCTTGCACCAAGCTGCTGTTTTCTGCTAGGTCTTTCTTAATTTACAAGGACAGAGGGCTAAACTGGGGCTGAAGAAGTTGCTTACACTAAACAGAGGCTCTGAGCACCCCCTGAGCGAAAGAGGTGTCTTTATCGTACATCATGGCTATAGGAAATATGGGAATAAAACCTCAACATAGTAAGTCAGGCAGAGGGTAGAGAAACAAGAGGAAATAAACTGTTGGGGGTTTTATACCACTTTGGAAGCAATGAAAGAGAAAATGCAAGACATGCTGAATACCTGCAGCACTACCTCACCCCTATGTCTTAGCACAAACCGAAATGATTCAGAAATCCTTTGCCTGTGTGTTTGGGGTTTTCTTGCATGGACCCTTGTTTGCGGCAAGGCATCCCATATTTCAGACACAAAAAAACCTCTGTCGGGAATAAAGAAACCAAAGTAAGAGAAAGCACAGCAAACGCTGCTACTTACAGGTGTACGTCATTTCAAAGCTGTCGCTAATGTTCACAATATCGATCTGGGGAAGGAGCTTAGGGGGTTCCGTGAGCTGAGACAACGCAAACCTAAAAGCCGCATGTTCCTGGGACTGTTGATTAGGAAATAACCCCCCTAGGGAGAAAAAGAGAGCAACAAGGAGAAAGGTCTTAAGCGCACCCATATTAGCAACCTTTTCAATCCAAAATATTCCTGCGAGCAGAAGCTACATCTTCCCAGCCCAGGGAGTGCCTCTGCACTTGGAAGCCCTCCAGGACGCAAGACCCGGCAGGTTTTGTGCCCACTGCAGACAGGCCAGGAGCAGAGCACCTTTCTAGCCCATGCATTATGTAATGTCTGGATCACATATAGGAGCCCTGATGCATCCCTGGGCCCAGCAGCCTGCAGGGTTGGGATGAACCATGGGGTTTGTCTCAACCTTCTCATCCCCACTAACTTTAAGGAAGAGAAATGGATGCACTGTCGATGTTATCTTTATAAAGGTATCCTCCCCTCACTTGTAATTAGGCTCAGTTTAAACCCTGCTGACTAAGAGGGGTTTGGTCCAGAAGGGGTGCAGGTGTTCCCCCCCACTATGGGACTCCAGGGATGGGGCAGACTGGCTGAGCCTGGCCCGAGAGGTGCAGCGCTGGATTGGTGGGGACAGGGCTGCAAGAGCCAGAGCAACGCGGGACCCATGGCCAAGCAACTGCTGCCGCTGGAAGTCTGCTGCATGGAAAAACTCTAAATTTAACAGGTGACAGTAGCTAGACTCAAAGAGGGCAGGAAATCAAAAGCTTGAGCCTCAAAGAGATCAATGTGAGGAGAAGTACAGGCAAGCCCAAGTATCACAGAATGGTATAAATAGGATAGGAACTGGGACCAGGCTGGACCCAGGCTCCCAGCCTTTCTCCCCCATGGACCTGGAACAAAGTGCTGTGATAACCCAGCCTTAGGAAAAGTTTCCTGCTGCTCCCCTAGCAGGAAACTTGGCTTGCGGCAGGTAGCTTCACAGCCTCCAGAAAGATGCTATTAAATTCAGTCTGTCTTGGAATCTATACACATTTAAAGGGAGCACTGTTATTGGCATTTTACGAGTAGGGAAACAAAGCACTTAGCAACAAGGTAGAATTAAAATAAAGCAGCAGAACGTATCAATGCCCACCCTTCATGGCAGATGGCTTGGGGAAGAAACAAAGGTGCAAGGACCCGCTATCAAGGGCACTTTGCACATCTTTAGTACAGAGAGCATCTCCTTGTTGTGTGGAAAGGGTTATTTGTGCATGAATATCCCCCCCCCCCCCCATCCTAATCATGTGTGTCAGAGGAATAAGATGCTAGTAACCGAGTTAAGCTATTGTATGTGTTTGTTGAAAGGGAAAAAATCTGGGATGTTGCACACATTGGGGGTAAAGGGGAGGGAGGAAGGGAGGGAAACAGGGATGCAGCATCAACAGCAATAAAAGCACTGATTGTGAAGCTGGACTCAGGCAGGAGTTGCCTGAACTTGGTCGATTAGCAATTGATTGGCGTTGTAAAGAGAAGGGAGGCGGGAAAGAAAACCGGCGTGCAAGGGAAGAGAATTTGGGGCTTAGTTACGAACCATCATCAATAAAGATCAATGGGAGAGTAATAATAAACCGGGAGGGGGGAGGGAGGGGGGGGAGGGGGGGAGCACTGAGAAGTTACAGGAAGGGAGAAAGGAATCAAACAGGCACTGCTGGTTCGCAGGGGAAGCGAGTAGCAAGAACGAAAAAAGACTTCAATGCAAAATCTTCCTCCAATAGCTCTGCCCTTATTCTTTAGCAACAACAACAGAGAGCGCCTGTTTGTTACCTCTCGTCCCAGTTACCTACAGATGAGAGCATCCTCACAAAAATGTATAATGCAACTGCTGATTTTGCAAATGCAGCAACGCACAATGGCAGGCCAGGCATTTCTCAGAGCAAGAAACAGATATTTTTTTTCGTGCTTCCTCCATTTCAGAGGCACTTTTCTCCCTCTGCATTCGTGTGTGTGCAGGCATTTATTCTCAATCTTCCCCTCCCCCAAAGCCAAATTTATACATCCCTGCTCTTGTAAAGCTGGTACCAACGCACAAATCCAGCCCTCGCTGTTCACCCCCTCGCTCTCTCACACACAGACAGACACACACATATATTTTGCCCTTGCAAGCAAACGAACGGGTCAGTTTTCCCCCACCCTTACCCCCTCTCCACCCTTACCCACTTGCCGGGTACCACGGCCGGCCCCGAGCTCTGCACTCACCTATCTGGATATTGTTGGGGAAATTGGCCCCTAACACCGCCCCTAGGAAACTGGTGCAGAAGAAGGCAAAAATGTGCTGCATATTCCCTTTTGCATTGGCGAAAAAGAAGCCCAGTTCCAAGCATAGATTTGATTTTTCCCCCGCTCTGCTCTCTTTAGCCGCCTCTCTTGCCTCCCCTCCGCTGCGCCTTCAGGGTTGCGCGTCTCCCTTGCTCGGAATTCAGCGCTGAGACTGCTGCTTAACACCGCCTGGCAGCAGGATTAACTGAGCCCCGTGAGAAAGAAAGAGAGCCCGCTCCTCATCCACATCCCTCCCCCGCCACACACAACACGCACACGCACACGCACACCCCGGGCGCTTCCACCCAGCTCGTTCGACTTCTCCCAGTTGGAGCTCAACAGCTGGGTACCGCATCCCCGCCTCGCCCCGGCTGTTCCCCCCGGGGGTCCTGGCTGGGGGCTCTAAGGGTAATTCCTACCTACCCCCACATTCCTGGCTTTCCCCCTCAACTTGTCTTGGCAGGATCCAGAAGGAACCTGCAAATCAGTAGGTGGCAAACTCCTCTAGAGAAAGGGCTTAAACTCCTCTGCCTCTGATCCATCGCTTCCCAACCTGGGCTGTCACCCCTGGGTCCAGGAGTTGAACAGATCAGCCTCTACAGCCTGGCTCATTAGGATAACAGAAGGTGGTATCCTGCAAACATGCCTTGGAAGGAAGGATTTCAGGGCAACAGACAACAGAGATCCCAAAGGAGGAAGAAATGAACCCCCACCATCACCTTTCCCACTGATCTTTCCTGCCTACCCTTAATCTATGAGGCATTTCACCCCTGTGCCTGATGTGGAGGAATCTGTGCTCACCAGCCCCATCAGACAGGGCAGGCTTCTGAAATTAGGGGGCTATTTTATTCTGGATCGTTACAGGAGCTGTTCTGTGGCAGTTCTAGTGAGGTTGGAGCTTATTTGACCATAAGCAGCTTTGCTCAAAAACAAAAGGGGGAAAAAAAAAGAATCAATAAACGTAGCAAAGAGACAAACCAGCTCCTAGGCACAACTTGGGATTTAGAAATATTTGAGGAAGAACTGTTGTGAGCACAAAGCCATAGCCATCTTGGAAAAGAGAGAAAACTCACCCATTCCCCTCTGAAACACATAAAGTCCCAAACCAAACCTGGGGCCTCTTGTGCCTGAATACCCATTTCCAAGCACACTCCCTTACCCTTTGCAGCCTGAACACACACAAGGGGAGGAAACAGAAAGAAAAAAAGGATGTTTGGGGCAGAGTTAGAAACACGATTCAAATGCCCTGTGTCCTGGTTTGGGGTAGGGTCCTTGCCCTGGTCCCCACTCCATCTCCAAAAGCACGTGGTTAAATTGGAAGAGCATCAGAGAGTAGTGACCAATGGTCAGGAATTGCTCCTGCATGAGGAACAGTTGGACAGATGAGAACTCTGCAGAGTGGGACAACCAAAATGGGATGTGACCAAAGCCTAGAAAATCTGTGGTAGCACAGAGACACTCCCTGTTGGCCACAGGGTCCAAGTGTGACACAACTTTATGGTGCAGGGACAGCACTACTCTTTATATCCTCAAGCCTTTTATGAACAGAATAGTCTGAAAACAGAGACAGTAGCATCTTCTTGTCGGCAGGTCCTCTGCTTCCTCTGAAAGAGATTTACTACAGGTTTGTTTCCCCATACAGCCCTTCCTACCAGCTGCAACAGAGTCCTTGGGTAGAGCAGCATCATATGCAGTCACGCACTACCTCCACAGCCAAATGCGACAATTACTGGAAAATAATCTCTTATATGGCTGTGGGCACAGCCTCTGGGTAAATGAGAATGGACCATGATCCTTACGCAGACCTTCATTTCATCTTTGCAAATAGTATTTTGAGATCTTTAACCTCTTCCTAGACAGTTTTATGGATTGCACTGTGACTTCTGGGATGACAAAATGCTTAAACACCCACATAAATACCAGAATAGGTATAGGGTCTCAGCACCGTACTCTAATACTTTGCACCAGAGAGGAATTGCACTCACGCCTACAACTTTGTGGCCTCTAACAAGGCAGTATGTACAGTCACACTGCAAAAAACAGAGCCCAGAAGACTTATATCTTCGTTATGGCAAGCAATAATACATCCTTCTAGGATGGATTCCTTTTCTCCCCAAGCTACTCTTGACTAGGGCAATTACTGAGTGCCAGGGACTGGAGGTTCATTAGAGCAATTGTCCAGGCATTCAGGAGTCAGCTGCAGGTGGCCAAAGGATGCTCTTACCCTGTCTCACTGTCTGGGTGACAGGCATCCCAGAATCATATTTAAGCACAACAAATTTACATCTGCTGTTGATAGGTAGCACCTTCATCAGGCTTCCATCTTACTCCTCGTATAATTTAAGCAATACAGATTTGAGGCTAAAATAACCTGCTGATAGGTTTTATAGGCTCTTGCTTTCCATCCAGAATTTAATAGAAACAGCTGCATTTATAATCTGAAGAAAGGCACTGAAGGATAACCAGTGCAACAGAAAGATGCTAGCAGATTTTCAAAACTCCCAAACTGCCTATCTGATAATAATAATAGTAGCCATAACAATAAAATATTGTAATAGCTCACAGAAAGCTTGCACGGTCACATTAATTAATAATGCTGCTTTTGTTATAAACCTCTCAAAGTGCAGGTGGCTTAACAAGGAGAACCTCACTGCAGTGTAACAAAATAAGTAGTAATAAGATTGTTATTTTAAGAAGGTATCTATAGGGAAAAAGGAAATGAATAACAGCATTCTATTCAGAGTTTGTTAGCACAAAGATGTTAGGAATTAACTCTAGCTTTTCTGAAGATTCTTTAAATCAACATCAAAACAATAAAACTTCTGAACTTTGGGCAAAACATCAAACCACATCTTGGGAAATTGATGAAACTCTTCGATGTCACAAGAGTGGTCACAACAAAAAGAACAATCGACCAGTCTTCTGAGAGAAGAGCCCAATTGAATTATCTAGATTCCTAAGAACAATTGAAGGAGCTTATTCCTCCTTTCAGATTTCAAAAAAGAAAAAATAATTCGATACGGCATGTAAGTATATTGCACAATGTCATTTTAATCAGGGGCAACTAAAAAAATCAAGGAGTGGAGTTTTGCCGCCTTCCTCTTTGCTCTGCTTCGCATGCCATGAAGTTGTCCACATGAGCAGAATGGTCTGCCTTCACTATCAGAGCTTTTGTTTCCAGGATAGGAAATCAGTGGTTGTTGTAGCAGATATATTTATGTACCAGAAGCATTGGAAAAACAAAAGACTCATTCACATGCAGAAGCCTCCAGCCTTGAAAAATGAGGAAATCAACAGAACTCGGCATCCGTCCGACCTCCCAGCAGAATTGTTTCCCCCAGTGCCCACTGTGTTTTACATGATGCTCCTGAATGTCTTTAGAGAGGCTATTGAAATACTCCTATCTCTGAAATTCCTTCTATTTTCTAGCTGGACAATCTCTAGAGGATGCTTTTAATAAAGAGCAAAATAAAATTGTAGTGATTAATTTAAATAAACTCCAAAAAACACGGGCTCTCACATGGGTTTCGCGAAGCCTTGGCATAAATGAAAACTAGTGGAGTCACATGTGTTTCTCTCTCTGCCTTGTTCATCTCAGTTTTGCTGTTTTGGATAATGCACCTCTCAAGGAATAATCATAGGGCAGGTCCTAAGAAAAGAGATGCCAGAAATTCAAAATGGGAAAAATTTGGAAGCAATCAAAAAGGAAAAGGGGTGAGACTGCTCCCTCCATTCACAGCACCGACGTACCGGGTAGCATGTGTGCAGATAGCCCTCGGCACACCTACACCCAGCAAACATATGCACAGTCACTGGTACCACCCACACGAAAATGACACTGATAGACACGGTTAGGAAAGCGTACGCGTGCCATACGTGCGCACACACACACGCTCGCAGGATCACCCAGGCAGGAGCGGGCGGCACAGATCAAGAGTGTTTGCTGGCATGTGGAGCTGCTGCAGCAGGGCAGGAGCGGCTCTGCAGCCCGTTGCGCTCCCGTTGTGTTTTATGAAGCAGGTTTTAGCTTGCACAGGGATTCTGGACCTGCAGCCAAGCCCTTCATTCATCCTTACTCATAAAATTCCCGCTGAAGCAGAAACAGGGGGACTTCAGGCTCTTTATGGTCATTTCCATGGATGCCTGTATAGTTTATTTTATATCAGACACTTGCTTCAATCTTTTAAACCTGGAAGATATTATTGATATCACTGAAAAACAGCAACTACAAACTGCAGTTGCCAAATGATTTTTGGTAGATTCTCCTGTACGAAAATAGCCTCAGCAGCATTTGGTGTCATGTGGAAAAAATCCCCCCCCATCAGGCCTGAGGTGTCTATGGCCCCTCTCTTCTTTACACAACAGCTGGACCTGTCAAATGAAAAGTTTTGACATCCCAGAAGCAACTTAGAGAAGTTAAAATGAACATGAGCTTCATACCTTTCCAGTCTGGTTAAAATGTGAAGACGAGGAACAGGGGCAACACCAGAGATGAGGATAGCTCCAAGCAGGTCCTGACTGATGCCAAACATGTGGGGGCTGATGTTTTAAGGACACCAGACATTGTTTCTTAATTTACTGACTGTTGATGAGGGAACTCTGATGTGAACTGAAACTGGGGAATGTCGGCTTTTTCCACAAATTGTACAAGGATATGCTTCTGTTGTCATCCTGATCGGCTTATTACCATATTTATAAGAAATGACTTCTTGCTCACTGTGGGATAATTAAGTAAGTAAATGGACTGGAAGATAAACCCGTCAATCAGAGTGGTAGTGAAAACATTGCGCACCCTTCAGCTGGAAATTCATGAACAGCAGCTGGCAAATGGATGCCGTGCTTTGGCTCGGAGTGCCCGCAGGGTACAAGCAGTCTGGCAAGGACCGTAGGCTCCCACGAGCTGGGCTTCACTGCCGCCCAGTGCAGCTGGATGGGGAGCCTTGGGCACAAAAGGGCCAGGGGCTTTCCTGGAGTCAAGTAGGGACATAACCTGAGCACTCAGTCCAAGTCAAGTGCAAGCATCAAATGCTACAAATTCAAACCTGCAACATTATTTTATACAATTGTTTGTCCCACCATCCAGCTGGGCTGTTGATGGTGGGTTTGATTCCATCCAATGGGTTTGACATGCTCAACAATGGACAGTTCAGATAGAAAATGATGCAAACAACCCTGCGCTGGGTCAATATCTACCTGAGCACTCATGGAAGCACTACCAATCTCTCTGTGATGAATCCCGACTAACCCCTTTACTGACTCCACTGAAAGAAGACTTTGCCATCTGCTACCCCAAAACCACTCTCTTCGTCATACAGGGAAGGCTCCTAGTACTCATTTTTTTCCTGGTGAATGGTTGATTTATAACTACTTATAGAAACACTCTGTGCCCTAGTCTCAGTTTACGTTCTTCGCTGAGTCATAAACATAAATCAGTGTTGTGGGTGGATCCCTGTTTGTTATTAAAGCACCTTATGTTTCTCTAAGCCTCACCAGAGGAAGCAGAAATTACTGGTAATACATTAAAGTTACAGTAGGCCTACTGTTGTCTGAGAATACAATACCCCCCCAGATTATTGCCACAGATTGTGCTGTCATGTTATTTTCTTGTTGAATGGAAAAGCAAATAAATCATAAGCATTAAAAAAATTGTTGGAAATATATGGTAAGAGGATTACTTACTGTGAAAAGTCAGACACAGGGGATGTAACCTAAATCAGAAATTCTGGTTATCAATAGTTCAGTCAAATATTCGTACACGCAACAAAGTTTCCTTTCAAAGTTCCTGAAACATTGTGAATGCTCCGGATGAAGCCAAATAATGATTGAGGTGATTATGCAGTTTAATATTGATATATGAATCAACTCTCATTTTTAATCCCTGGCATCAAACCCAAGACGCTCAGAAAACAAACGTGAAATGAGGAAGATAAAAGGATGCTGATTTAGGAAGAAAAAAACCAAAAAGCAGCAACAGCAATTGCCGCAATTCAAACAGCCTCGCAAAGATCCCATCATTGCCATCTGGCTCAGCGTTTCCCAGGCTGCTTTGCTAACATGCGAGGTAAACAAACACATGGGCTGTGCTTTAGGGTGGCTGATCTTGGCCTTTCTAATAGTCAAAGGAATCAAAGCTTTGAACTGGAGTAAGTCAAGAAAAGAAGTATCAATTTCCAGTCCTTGCATCACATCCTACCGTAGCAGGCTGCCTGCTACCAGCTGGGAAGCGGGAAGTCTATGCACAAAAGAGCAAACCTAAAAAAATCACCAGAATTACCAGTGTCTCTCTGTCACTAGTTTCTGCAAGCAATACAGATATTCACGTCACTTCTCCTCATTCCTTAATTGCTACCTATGCTTTATCTCAGAGAGAGACAGGAATTGCTATGTTGGATCAAATCACACAATCATGCAAAAACCTGTCCTGTCCAACTGTCTCAGTCTTGCTCATAGCATGATGTATTGCACATCAGCAGTCTATATGTATTAAATGGGTTGGATTTCACAAGGGCTAGTAACTGACTAGAGATAGACACCTGTGAAAAGCCTACAGGGAGAGATTTTCTTTACTGCCACATCTGGATCCTGCACAGATAACCTGAACTCCCTCAAAATACTGTCAGAAGAAAAAGTCATTGTGATATGAAATACCATTATGTAGTTTTATATGAAAAGTTGTTTTCTTAAAATTCTTAATGGATATGAAAGCAAAATACTTTTGGTTTCAGTTTAGAAAAGGAATAGGTTGAGATTTGCAGAGTTTCTGAATAAATAGGAAATCCGAAGCACATCCACTCTTGGAGAAAGCACAGAGAAGAAACAGAAAGGTTTCAGGATGGGACACAGAAAATCATTAGAGCTGGAGAGAAGAGAATGAAAAGACTGTCACCAGTTAACTGAAAGAAGAGATGAATGAGGAATGGGGAGCTCAAGGTAGTCAAAGTACTGCCTGGACTAGAGGCACTCCATCAGGTGTGTCTTTGATCCTCTTCTATAGCTCAAAGAACATTTTTTAAGTTCCACAAAGTAATTTTCTACAAACGTGTGGCAGAGGCCCATAGCAGTGAGATGTCTCAGGTTTTTGCTACTCTGGAGGAGCACTGAAGCCCTCAGCAGCTCCGTAGTGTGGCCAGTCACTATGGCATGCCAAAGGACGTCTCCGCCAGCTCTGCAGATGTGTAATTGGAGGGGGAAGGGGACACGCTCAGCAGCAGCAGCTGCTCTCCCCTGTGCAAGGGGCTGGGGAACTGCATTTTACGGACACTCAATAGTGAGGTCTTCAGCTGAGCTATCGCTGTTAAGCTACTCTATTTGGGCAAAGAGCTGTAAAGCTTAGGGGGTGGATGAGGATCTGTACATTACCTATAATATCTCCTCTTCATGCTTTAGACACCACAGAAATTGCAGAGAACTAAGGATATAATCTGAAACAAATGTCATCTTTAAATAATCATCCTGTTTTCCAGGCTAGAAGGGAGAGATAATAAAGATGATACAGGCTCTGTTACACTGTGTGTTTCTGGAGGTGTCCATATTTAGAGACTTTCTGTGCTCATCAGGATTTTTGCCCAAGACTTTCTGTATATCACAAGCACAGATCAGCTGTATTACAAACAAAAAGCTAGACTTCCTTTGTACTCCCAACAACAGACCCAGACAGAAAGAACAGCACAAAAACACTCTATCACCCAACACACCACAAAGTTTGCAACCTGGTGTAACGACGCCTGCAATTAGAGCGCGTGGGAATCAGACGAGAGCAGATCATTAGCAAGCTCCGTGCAGTCCTACAAAGCACAGAGCTGTGCAGCTTCAGTCACCAAAAAAAAAGAGCGAATGAGATTTTTTCAGGAATATAAAGATGCACTAATTGCTTTAGAAATCACATACATCTAAATATACTTGTTTCAGATACAGACTAGGACTATCAGGCAGCTGCACTCGGTCGTGCAACTCAAGGAGCCTAATGCTCCTATTAAGCTCTGCAGAAGCAGCACCATTCAAACTACAGCATCATGCCACCTTGCCCACAGAAAGCTTCAATCATCCATCTACCAGTGGTCAGTGATATAAGAAAAAGAGCATTTATCCCGTCTGAGACATTGGCAGAGGAAGCAGTTTGTCTAAACTACAGGAGGGCTGGGATGGAAATCTCTGTGCTGCAGGAACTAAAGGAAAGTCCCCAAGCATGACAGCCTTGTGTACTTGTCACAGCCCTTGCCTCCCTGCCCACGTCTCATAGGAAAGCCCTCAAGAGCTATTGCCATCTGTAGCAGCATGATGGCAAGTGGTACGCTGCGTAAAACAACACAGGGAACCACAGACATTTGGAAGTGATTCAGGTGAACATGGTGCTGCCATGCATTGACTTGTGAGACTCACTGCTAGCAAAGCACTGGTTTCTTCTGGACACTGTGCAGCCAACCCTAGTGATGAAAAAGCAGGCTTCCATCTGCTCAGAGCTCGCTTGCGTGCTACAGCTCCAGGACTGGGAGTAAAGAGAGAGACAATGTGGAATGCAAAGACCTGGTGACCTAATTCATTAACTACAGGTTGCATTCAGCTGTTTGACTATGCTTTGCTGTGTATGTCTTGTGGGCTCTTTTCTACATACATCCCTCCTTTCCTCACTCCTGCCAAGAAACAGAAGATATTTAGACTTCCTATTTAGTGTAATGATGTCATATTTATTTATAATATTCATCCTTGAAGTAAAAGGAAGGAGACAATAATTGCTATGTATTTAAATTCCTTGCCCAGGGCTTGTGCTCAGCCTCATGAGTTTAGCTGGCCCCTGCTTCCAAGTCCTCTGGATGGTGAGCCACAGGTGCTGGGAGAGCTATCCCTCTCCAGCTGCATCCACAAAGCCATCCTACTTCCTCCAGCTTTTGCAATGAAGCATTTTCTCCCAAGAGTTGTGATTATGAAATGTCACCGTGGAAACAGTTGGAATATAATATGTGCTTGCTCGCTCTCTCCCCACCCTTCCTCCCCTCCCACCAGCCTCCTCACTTTCTCCAGCTATGTTTGCTGTACAAGAAAAACCCTTGCTCCCCTCCTCCCCCCAAACCTGCAAAGGGGAGTGCCTGTGCCTCACAGTTACTGTGACAAAAACAGATGCCTCAAAAAAATATGCCTATTCATTAACAGCTCCTTGGTACCTTGTAGCAACACTAAACCTACCAAACTCAACTGGGTGTTACTGCAGTTACCAGGACTTCCTGCCTTCCTCTGCCAAATAATATCACTTCTGTAAAATGGCATTATAAAGAGGCTTTGAGCCAGTAGGAACCTGGTCTGCTGTTGCTATAACTGTCACCGCACGAAAGCCTCTACAGCAAAGCATAATTCCCCATCACGCATCTCTGCTGTCTTCTTAGCTCTGCTGTCCTGTTCCCATTAGTGTTATAATGAGAGCACAACACGGACACACATCTTGGGTTTCTTTCTCGTGTCCCACCACCTAGAGGCAGGGCTTCAGATGATGAGTTCTTTGTGCTCTGCCTACGTTAATAAAACACAATTTCCCCCTCATCATGATTTTTTCCACGCTTCTCATCAGCATCACGAAAGGTCAGAGCTGTCCACCTGGGACTGGAAAGGTCAGTTCACTTTGGATCTGACACGTGGTATCTCGTAGCTCCTGGAATATAATCAGCTCACTTCATATTTTTTTTGTGTGACTGCAGCACTATAAAAGAGTGGGGGCTGTTTCAGAGAAATCTTCAGTCTCTTGTAAGGAATGTGTAAGCAAACCCAAGGGAAAAATTGAGCTCGAGAGGGTGGTACCAAATAGACCTCTCTCTCTGGCAGAGAACACTGTTGTAGTTCTCAAAATCACACAGGGGATTTAGATGCACATTGGTATTTGTTAATTTTAATTAGTAGGAATCACATTTTAAAAACTGCCTGGGGGATTTTTATAAGTCAGGCTACAGGCCTTTGAGGGCTGCACGGATGAACCCATTTGGTGGGACTCTTTCCCATGCACTACTTGTTAGAATTGGTCCAAAGATAAGCTCTGCAGTTGCGTCTGCATGTATGACAATGCAGGGAATCAATGAATTCTCTGATTCTGGAGAAGTTTTGAGCTTCCACAGCAAGGTTTACACACATGTTGTTCCCCCAGTACCTTCCCAGGCATACTTGCACAAGCTGCAAGGTGGTACTGTGGGGGGTAGGGAAGGCAGAAACAGTGACTTCTGCCCTGGGAGAGATGGGAAACCCAGGCAGGAATTCCCCTCATTGCTGGCTTGGCTAGGCTTGAAGGAAAGCAAGGGGACATGCCTCAATGACTCGACCACTGGCAGTATATGACCTTATTACCTCCAACAAGGCCCTTAAGGTAACTGTAAAAAATGCCTGTTAGAAGTGAGAGTCCCAAGAGATCTCTGAGGCTGATGCTTTGCAGTAAAATCTCAGCTTCTATTCCCCCCAGACCCCGCCCCCCCCCTCCCCATGGCAGCTTATTTGTGAGCAGCATGGAGAAGGGGATGCCCCCTGTGATCACAGAGAAGGTCCTTCCTGGACCACAACCCTCCAAGAAAGTCGCTTGTAGTTGCTGTTGTCCTCATTACTGTCTCACCTGCAGCCCCGTGCATGGAACAGTATAAGCTAGTCTGATAGCAGTTTGCAATAACAAGATCAGCTCAAGAAGAAAAAAAATAGGTCTTTTGGGTGGCATATACTAGTATTTGCACTCTGAATGCATTCCTTCAGTTGCTTTGCTCCTTTAATGACAGTCTAGGATCAGGCACAGGAAATCCCTGAGACAGGCTAATGGACACCCCTCCTACCCTGGTCTCTAAAAAAGCAATTCAAATTGGCATTCTCATTCAAATTCTCATCAGAATTGTTAATTCTCCACCATGCAACAGCCTCCCATAACTCCCAGGCTCACCAGGTGGAGAAGAATCACAAAGACTCTTGATTTAAATACTGCTTCTATTTCTGACATGCTTTCAATTATCTGCAAAGGCAACCTATCACTCACATCCTCTCACCCTCTTCACTGATCCCTGCGCTGATAACAACTCTTTGCAGCAAAAGCCCTTTCACCCAGGGAAGTGTGCAAACACGGCCCTTGGAGATGCGCGGTTGGCCCAAGATCAGACCGCTGCAAAGCTACGGTAGCAGCAGCGATGGGAATAGAGCCCTGACACCCATGGCCACATACCAACCTGCTGCCACCAAAAGGGCCCCCTAGCATGTGGAGACAAAGAAAACCACTCATGCCTTTCCTCCATTTGGTGCTTCTCAGTCTAGGGCTGCAGCTGCAATGGGAAGAGCTGGGGAACAAAGACCTTACTGGCAGCAAACAGCACTCACCCTTTCACCTGCCACTACAGGCAGAGTCACTGAAAGGTTATCAAGTGGGGCAAAGCCATTTTCATTGCCCCATAAAGCATTTTCATTGCCCAGTGCCCCTTTCGGAGAGGAATTCAGGATACCTGCTATTTTATCCATAATCAGGAACTGGATTTTTAATCTAAGTGTCTGTGAGAAATAGCTGTCCCCAGTTATTAGACTCAATTCTCCTTCAACATCAGAGCAGCATAGGTGATGAGAGAATCAAGCCTGTTCATACCTGGGCACCAGTTAATTACTAGGAACTCCGACAAGCGTGTAACCTTAGGCAAGGTGAGTTAGGAGTGGGAGGCTGAACTATTGCGCTGCTGCTGTCTATTGATCTTACAGTCATACTTAAGCCTGTCCATCAAAACAGGGCACCCTCCTCGTTCCCATCTACTTCCACCCACGGTTTTCTTACTTCAAGTGATGAGTCGAGATATGGTACTTGGGTATTAGCATGTATTCACTGACTAACCTCACTGCTTCAAACTCTAACAACTTCCAGAAAGTACTGTTTTGTTCAATCGTTTCTTTCTTCCTCCTGTTCATTTGTTCTTCCCCCTCCCCCCAGATTATCATGAACACAAAGCATGTCTGCAGACCACACGGTGTCCTGGGCTTGGTACAGACATCTGCATCCAAACAACTTGACAGTCTACATAGAGTAAAAAGAGAGAAGGCATTTCAAATAGTCATCTGCACAAAGGCATGCATCAGTTTAGTGTGAAAAAGCACAAATGCACTTGTTTCCAACCTACAGCACTGTATTTTGCTCACGAGGGCCCTTACTCCACCACAAAGTGGTTTTAAAACTAACAAAAAGTTTATTATCCTATAAGTTCCCATTTGCACTGCATGTGTGGGGGAAAGTGCTGCAAGACCCAAGACACGATGTTTTTCTGTAGTTGGGAAAAGAATAAAGATGCCTTTGACAGAAAATTGCAACCTTTCATTGAAAAATCCTCTCAGAAAATTGGCGTTTTCTGCCTGCCTGCATTTGATAGAAAATAATTTTCTTCCTAGTGCTTCCTTTGTATGGGTTTGGAAATCTGAAAACCTTCTGGCTAAAAACCTGAAAAAAAAAAAAAAGATCTGTGGCGGCTGGGTGTGTGTGTGTGTTCAGCCAAAAATATTTAATTTGCCATTTTTCAGTGAAAAGTCAACAGCTTTTACAGTACGTCTGCCACTTGATCTTGCAGGCAGACACGAGGTTCTCCATGGGATGCACAAACAGACCTTATATTATGGAGATCAGCACCAGTGTTTTCTCCTTCATGCAGCTTTGCCTTGTACAATGTTCTGGACTAAGGTTTAAAATGAAATCTATGCTGAAAAAAAGCCTTCAGTCCCAGAATCCACAGGAACAAGGCTTTTAATCAAACCACAAGGTGAAAAGGTAGCGTATGCAGAAATATTCAAGGCTAGATATACTTGAGGAGTAAGTAGATATTTCACGAGCATTACCTAGTAGGTATTTATAAGAGTGATAGGAGCATGATCACATAATTTCCATCCCTCTTCCCAGGACTGAAATCCACCCTGAGGAATCCCTGCTCCAGGTTTGGCAGTTCCCAGCCCAAGGCAGGCTGGGTGGTCAGGCTGATCCCCACCATCTCCAGCCTCGCACTTCACCCACAGGCAGTCGCTCCACCACACACCGAGCACAGCAGCCCTTGTGGGGTGCAAAAAGCAGCATCCAAGTAGCCCTGTAACCATGACAACGTTCAGGATCAAAAATACACACATTTCCACTCCTTGTAGTAAAAAGGAAATATCAATAAAGGATGGAAGCCACTTTCTGCACATTTCCATGTTTCTCACAAGAAAGTCCTTGGGAATATCCCAGCTCTTCAGTATAGGAAAATAGGGAGACAAAGTCCACATCCAGTACTGATTGCTTCAGGGCTGGTTACTTCTCTATTCTTTTTTTTTCTAGTTTAAATGAAATATCTGAATTTCTTTAGCTCCGTTGCATTTTAACGTTCATCTTAATGCCTCAGATAGGTTGCTTTTTCTTCTTTCCTTTTTTTTTCTCTGCAACACGCCCCCCACCATCTTCCTCTTAAAGAGAAACACTGTGTGAAGAATGACAGTCATTTTCCTGAGCATACAATGACTGTGATTTGAATGTCAATCCTGCAAGCATGATTCAATCTGGGATTCACTTTTTACATTCCCCAGCTGCAAAGGAAGTTGTACAGTTCCATCAGTTTGCCATATTGATGCTAATAACCACCCCTCCCAAGTCAGCATGGCAATGACGCTAATTAGAAATGGGCTAATGCTGGGGTTGGTCCTTCCACATTTCTCTAGTCTAGGCTGCAACAAGATGGTTAAATGGTTAAAGGACTCAGAACTTCTCACTTTAAAGCGAAAATATAGAAGAGAAGGAACAACTGCTGTTCCTTGTGAAATAGGACCTGAATGTTTCAGCGTTTACACCAAATACGCTTGCATTGACCATGGCTGGTTTAGAGAACCACCCAAGTGTGCCAGGAGAGCAGTACCTTGGCAGAGAGCTCTCCCATCTGGGAGGACATTCCAGCTCAGTTATCTGAGCAAAGCCATAGCACAGCCAATAGCTCCGGGGTGCCCAGCATCCACCTTCACTTGAAAGGTCTACAAATCAGTCTGGAATAAAACCATCCTTTTTCTCCTGCTACCACTTCTCATAACAACAAAGGAAAGGATCCTCACTGAGCAACTCCACAGTGAAAATACCCAGAAGATGGCAAAAAGCACAGGGCTTCACTAAAACACCTGTCAGCCAGGGAGGGCTTGGTGAGGAGCTTTCAAAGCGCTTTGTTAGAGCAGCTTGTCAAGTGCAGCTGGTCTGTCTTTAACGACAGAAGAAGCATCACACCATGCTCAAGGGGATGCAGAGTTATTAGGGCTCTCCTCATCACTGCTGGCTTTTCATTAGTCAGGATCAGGAAATCAGACAAGGGTGAAATGGGTAGAGAACAGAGAGCTAATCACTGTAAGGATGCTTTTAATGAACTCGTCCTGAATGAGATGGATGCGAAGTCATGGGGAAAGATTGGGAAAAAAATGTTTGGCCAATATCCTTTGCAGGTCTCACCCTTCTGCTGGGCTTTGCCAGGAATATCACGGTGCCTCCAGCTTTGCACAGGACCCTGGTGTGACCATGGGCAGGACCTTGTGCTTGAGTTACCAAGTCACAAAGCAGTGATGGTCTTTATCTGCATTGCATAAGGATGCTGCAAGGATATATTCAGCACTGGTGGTGGCTGAAGCTAAATAGACAGACTTCGCACCGAATACTCCTATTCCTGTCAGGTTTTTAGATAACATTCAAACTGTAGTACTACCAGTTCTGCACTCTTTTGAACAACTACAGAATGTGCTGATGTCTGATTTCCCTTTTAAAATATTTTAAAGGAGGAACTCAGTGAAATTACAGCTCATTTTTCCTATAAAGGTGCTGAAACTTCAGGTAAGAAAAAAAGAAACTGCATAGTTTTTAAGTCTTGCTTCTAAAAGGCAGAGATTGCAGTTTTATAACATCAAAATCTCTTCCATCAGAAACAGAGCTATTATTACTATAAATGCCAGTAGAATTTCCGAGGACTTGTAGCAAATGCATCAAAATACACATTTAAGTCCTATTCTACCTCCCCACAGGGTCAGTGCCAGTTTTGCACCTGATGGGAGCAACAGCAAGTTGTTTTGGTCCATGCTACCAGGAAGTGTATATGTACATACTTCACACACGGGTGTTATGTCTGAAGTGGTTCTTCTACATTGTGTTCAATAAATGCATCTTCTTCTGACCAAAGAAACTGGCAGTGTTCCAGCATGTTAAGACTGGAGTGAAGAGAGGTCGCTGTTCTGTAGTCAAGGCAGAAATGAACAAGCACATTTCCAAACTAAAACTACAAATAAGTTTTGCAGCGCAGCCACTGAATTGGGCTCAGACTTGAGAGGCCATTTGATCATAGACAGTCAAGTGAGCACGTCTGAAGATTCCACCAGCCCTCAGCCAGGTCATGATGATAGACGTAATCCATTGCAATGTGAAATAAAATGCTTTACCTTACACCACTACTGAAGAAGGGCTAGAAGTGAGCAGATAGTAATTTCTCAGAGCTAAGCTGAAGGCACTGTAGCTTCCTGAAATGCTGTGACCCTAGAACTTGACAGCACAAGCATTCCCTGAGAGAGTTAGAGCTTTACTTTCCATTCTGCTACTGGCTCTGTAGCACCTCAGTCAGGTCACTTTTCACCCTTCCTTTCCCACCTTTTTTGTCATCTTAGAATGGCACAGGAGTAGTGGCCATCTACAAAGTGCTCTACAAACCCTAGCAACTTGGAGCCTCTAGGTGCTACTGTAATACAAATAATAAATAAAGGACCTGAGTTTCTTGGTGACACAGAAGCTTGAAACAGTGAGTTGAACCTATTTTCCCCATTACAGAAACAGATTATTCGCAGTATGGCTATGTCCCCCTTGCCAGAGCATATTCTCCAGCACTGCTTTCCAACGCGCTCCTAGGCAGTGTGAGAAGCCATGCAGGCAAGATCTCTCCCACCCATGAGCGATGCAGCAAGATGTGTGCTGCTGCAGCTGTCAAACACCAAGAGAAATGATTAAAAATTCAACGCCCCGAGCTATGCCTGTTACTGAATATCCTTTAGGGCTTATTGTTCTAGTCAGCCTGCAGTGGCTGAATCTTTTGAACGTTAGCTTCTCATTGAGATTTGACAGGCTCTGTAGAAACTGTGAAGCCTCCAAGCTACAGCTCAGGTCTGACTAGAGCCATTAGCCCCTTCAGTCTTTTAAACACTTGTTGAAGATGCATGGGTCATTGTGGAGTGTTTTTTGTGCTGGACTTTTGAATTCCTGAGTGTTGCCACGATGCACCCCAAAGAGAGGCTGCTGAGTGTAGTGAAAGCTGAACCCATGAGCAGAGCAACAAACCAGTGATTTAACTCCTGTGTAGGAAATCCGTGAGCACAAGCACTACCTTAACTAGTGGTTCCTCCTTCACCTCTCCCCTTTGCACCCAGGCAGCAGGAGAGGTTTTTGTACTGTTTAAAGCAGACCACTAAGGTGGCTAAATCAGGGAATCAATCCTTTTTCACTGCCCAGAAAAAGCAAAGAGCAAATCAAAGCTTTAGTCCAGGCTGCCATAGCTGAAGCGTGATGCATAGAATCAAGGAATGCAAATACTCCTTTTCCCACATCAGAGTAAATTATACACAGACCCAATCCCTTGGGTATTTCTAAAGGCAGCACAGGCAGGGCTCCAGCTGCAGGGAGCAGCCCTGCCTCCCCAGCTCCTGGGAACAGGAGGGGCACACAGCATTCTCCTCCCTGTGCCCCCGCAGCAGCCAAGGGTGAGTGATGAATGCAGAGCAGCACGTACATGTAGCAACTTCAGGCGGCCTCCTGCCCTGCTCGGACAAAAACAGGCCACAGAGGGGAGAGTCTGTTGCTATCCAGGGCTATTTTGAGTTAGGGGACACCTTCCTGCTTAAGTAATGCATGATCCCCACTTTGTGCAGACTGAAATTTGAAGCAAGGCTAATTTAAAGGATAAAGAATTATTTGACTATTACCAGTCTTAGTCTATTTACAGGCTCAGGGGAAACTCCAGCATATCTGTAGTTGCCTATGACTCAAGGGTTAAGAAAAAATTATCAGAACAATCACATTTTAAAATGTGATTTAAAAGAGCCCTTCATTTTCTGCTCCTCTCAACAGGCCATTTCGTTTTCTTCCTAGCAGGTATAGTTTGCATGTGCAATTGAAAGCAGAATTGCTTAAAAAGAAAAAAAAAATTTGTCATTCCCAAGCCGCAGCTCTCTGCCCACTCGGGAACAGCGTGCTCCTGCCAGGCTGTGCTCTGTCAGGGCTTCTGTCAGCTAATGTGCCACCTGATGAACATGAGAGATTAATGTACCCTGCCCAGAGACAGGGTGAACACAGGGAACCTCATTTGGAAAACAATGCCTGCTTGTTTCCCCATTGTGTCTCTTCTCCTTTTGATGGGTTACGTTCTCAGAAGAGGCTCACCTATCATGGCACAAAGGGCTGATCTTCGGGACAAACAGCAGAACCTAAAGAACTGGAGGATCTGACCTATCATTTCTAAAGAAAAACTTGAAGGAAGCATCCCCAAACCATGACTTCAACTCCCACTGCCTCCAGCGTACAGCCTTTCTCCTTCTGGGCCAGACAGGCAGCTCCAGGGGCAGGCTCAGCCTCCCACACCATGCAGCGCCTTGCACAGCACCTCGCACCATTAGGTGCGGTGTCCTGCAGAGCAAACCATACCTCCATCGGACAGGACAGCAGAATCACTGGTGTCAACAAGGTGCCTATTTTCACCTAGCAACTCCCACACTAAAACACAATGCTTTTTCTTAGGCAATAGAATTAACCTTTGAAAAAGCGTCCAGTATTTACCAAGAGATTACTAGTAATACAAACCTATTTGTTATGTGTCTGTGCTTACACTAGGCATACAGATATTAATATTTAGCCACATGAGCTCCAGGAACAAACTCTGGCTGCGAAGACAAAACTTAAGTGACAGCCCCTTCCACCTCGGCCCAGTTGTGTGGGACATAGAGACACTGGTGACTTTTAGGTACACAAAGGCTTCTTTTCAGTAAGCCAGAGCACAAACGACTGAAAAAGACTTTGACACACTGCTTTCCTAATGCTTTTTGTAGGGCATATTTTAAAAAGTTGTGACTCAGGGCTCCAGACTCTCTCTCTCTGCCACTGGAGTAACGCCACTGGAACCAACAATTATAGTGTCTCACGAGTCTGTTACAATTAGAGATGAAAAAGGTTGGTTTTGAAATCTATGGATTTCTAAAGGGAACTAAGAACAGAGCCTGTGCTGGAGTCCCAGGATACTGCTTGGACTTTGTGCTGGGTTTACTCATTATTTCTTGCACTGTCCAGTGCACAACGAGACACTGGAATAGTGTGTCATCTCGCAGCCTTGCCATCCCTACTGAGCTGCACTTGGCCCTGCCCTTCCCTGCAAATGTTCTTTACACAAACCCAACATCATTAGTTGCTTTCATAGGAGACAAATTACCCCTCCACCCCCTGCCCCGGAATTCTTTGCTATCAGGCATTGTGTCAATTGTGGCATTGGGACAAAACTCACAAACTTAGACCATGTAGAATAAAAACTTCCTGACCTAACATCTGATTCTCTCCCTCTCACTGTTATGTTTGCCTTTGGGAAATCCAGTGTGAGACTTAGAGTGTATTAAGACAAGCTATAACTACTGGGTATAATGTTGGCTTTGACAATTAGATTCGTTACTTGTGTATTTTTATGGTATATGATGCCATATCTTAGCCTGAGATAATAATTTTTTATAATCTCCTATTAAACAAACAAAGACAGCTAACACAGGCTTCTTTCTTGCCTGAAATTCCCTCTTTCCCTAAGAATATGTCCCATCATCCAGAATTTATTTTGCACTCGATGCAACAAAATGAAGCATAATAGGTCCATTTGGTATAATGCTGCATTAGTTAATGATCATTTAAGCTGACTTGTTACCCATTAGATTCCAAGCAAAACTTGCACTGGGTACAAATCTCAGCCTGAAACATCAATTCCCAGCTCAGCATATCAGTCTTTCCCACTCTTCGTGCTATGGGGGGGCAATGCTGAAATTAGATGATCCAGAGGTTCCTAGGAAGACGGTTCCCATCATGCTCCTGAAGTGCACCTCTCACCCTGTATAGGAAATTTCCTTCCTTCACAGAGGAGGGGACACGGTACAGGCTAAAGTCTTCTGGCTTGGGAGTTGCGACTACTTGGCTACTAGTCCAGCTCATGCGACTAGAAAGTACCGCCAGAATATCTTCAGAAATTGAAATGAAAAATCTATTACCCTTTTTGTTTGTTTCCACTCACAATATCAGGTAAACTTTTTGTCCCTCCTCATACAGCCTCATGTCTAGCGACAGTGAACATAAGCAATGTTTCAGGACCATGAATACTCCTGCTGAGTGCAAGCATGTTCGTGACACTAGTGTTAATCCACAGGACTAAGACAAGTGGGACAGTCTTAACCCACGTGCCTTGCAAGCAGAAGACCCTGGAAAATGGGAAAATATGGAGTGATGGAAGGTGGGCTTCTAAGACTTTTTAAGAATTTAATATCAAGAAAAGAGGTTAAAAAAGCTATTCCAAAAGACTTATGAATGCTTGAAAACATAGTTTTCAGCATCTTTTAATATATCCATTTCTCATAAGCTTTGAGCTATGAAGGAGTAAGAGTTGAAGGCTAGACATCAACTAAAAATACCCAGAGCCGTTTTTGATATTATTTTTATGTTACCTACTGTTACATAAATAATTATTTTGTGATTTAAGGCAGTTACACCGTCATCAGGGAAGGGCTGGATTAGACATTATCTTAAAACTGAGGTCTGAGAGACCTAGCTAAAAAAAATAAAATAAAAAGGACAAAGAAAGGAAGAGAAAAGCTTTCAAGCCACATGTTTGCTTTGAAATCTCATGGAGATCTTCAAATTACCCTACTTTCATTCAAAGAATTGTAGAGGATTAGAGTGTATTTTGCTGAAGCTGGCAATCTTGCAAGAACTTGTGCGGTCCTAACAAGTCTTTGCAGGAGTAAAGCACTCTCACCTTTTGTGTTTTAGCATTAAGAAGGAGTTTGGACACTTTCCTTCATTTCTCATACACTCAGCATTGGGCACCACCATCTGCTGCCCACAGCATTTGCTGCCATCCAGCCCTACACCAAGTATTGTAGCTCCTGGTCTCTGTCTGGCTGCCAAGTCTGCTTTGTAGATT
This sequence comes from Phalacrocorax carbo, assembly GCF_963921805.1. Taxonomy (NCBI): domain Eukaryota; kingdom Metazoa; phylum Chordata; class Aves; order Suliformes; family Phalacrocoracidae; genus Phalacrocorax; species Phalacrocorax carbo. Next base: position 7,984,658 of record NC_087520.1, on the reverse strand, counting down.
TACTGCACACAAGGGCACCAAATAGTCAAACAATTGCATTGGTTGAGTCTTACTGATTTTACTGGGATTCTTCAAGAAGAAAGTGACTTTTCTGTATGACCCAGCTGATACAAGTCGATAAGATCCCAAGGACATTACCAATTTACCACTTGTTTATCAGAAGGAAAGGAATTTTTTTATTGCTCTTTTAAAGTATCAACTTAGTTTTGTTTATTTTTAAAGGCCACAGTTTTTTATGGCTTACTACTGGAAAGTACGTAGGCTTGAATTTCTAGATCAGTGACAGGAACCCTGCATGTACCACAACCATTTTGAAATGATGCTTCATGAAATTTCATTTAAATTTCATCAGGTAGCTATTGTTGGTTAAATAGTAATTGATTTTAAAAGCATATTAGATGAGGAGTAACAGCATTGTAAGTTATGCAAAATTATTACACAGTTGTTATGTCACAACTATTTTTCAATAATCAATTATTACTTTTAAGATGCAATACCTGAAGTTTAAATTAAATATGAGTACAGAACTGTTGATTTCAGAGTGCTGTCATTTAGACAATGGAAAAGCTGCTATTATAAGCATGACTCCTTTGCACTAGACGTTGCAGAATTTTGTTGTGTGGGCTTTGTTTGTTTCTTTTTTAAAAAAAATAACCACCACAGGTGAAGGAATAGGTTGCTGTAGGGGTTGATTTTGAACCGCAGATCCTTTCTCCCATGCTATGACTCACAAAAAAAACGTCAAACAAAGCCCACTGCAGTGGGAAGACTGCTGACTGCAGATGCTCATGTCAGGTCCCGGATAGGAAGCATTGCCAGTTCTGTCCTCTCATTGCTACTCCTCAGGCACTCTATGAAAGAAGTCCCTTCAATTTACTTTGGCTTCCTCTACAGCCGGAGGTGCAAGAGAGCTGAATGAGTTGAGAAGGACAAACCTCTTCCATGACAAGATTTAGCTACAAAAGAGTGAAGAGGGAAAACAGGGTGGATTCTGCTGAAAAGCAGCATCAAAAAGCCAGCTGTGTCCTGTTGGGCAGAGTGAAGGTCAGAACTGGCATATGTGAGACTGAGATCTGTCACACGGGGGAAACCAGACTGTAGAAATTTCCCTGACATGGGAGTAAACAGAGGACAAAAATAGAAGAACCAAGGACATTGCATGGAATGTATGAGGTTTAAAGTAAAGAAACCCAAGTGTGACCCCAAAATGTAGCACTATGAGAAACAAGAGGAGCTGAACATGAGGCAAGGCCTTGTAGTTGACTTAAAGTGGAAGAAAACATCTTTAAGAGCAGTAGATGAGATACTTCTTCTGCCACAAGAATAATACAACTGCCTTATAAAATCACTGGCCCTGGAGCATGGACATCTAAGAAGCCGGTCAAGAAAACAGGAAATATATTGCCTATAAGTAAATAAAAGATGAAAACATGCTTTGAAGCCAGGCCTGTTAGTGTAACTCAGGAATATTCCAGGCTCTAGAACAAACTGCAAAGAAACGTGTACTTACAGTCATAGGTTTAATTAGAAAGTAAGATGGTATGCAAAGTGGATTTACCAAGGATATCTCACACGAAACTAACCTGACCAACTTCACCATTTCCCCAACACCAAGTTCTTTCAGATCAGGAAAGAACAAAAAGGCTGGTGTACAGCTTCTTTGGACTTCAAGTAGTTAAAATGAAGTCAGATGAATGCCCACCGGGTTTAAAAATCTTTCTTTTAATCCTTCCACAATGCAAAGCTGTACAGCAGAAACCTGTCAAATACAGATTTTCACTACACATATATCTATTCCTGTAATAGATAACCATGAAAAATATGGGGGAGAGAGAAGGCACTCTGCTACTATGCAATATGTTTTGGATCCATGCACACAAAATGTATTCATTTATCAGACTTTCTTCTTCAACAGGTCAATGCTTTCTTTAACAGCGATTTATTTGAAAAGGCCTTTGATACATTTCTTTTGCTTTTGCTACCAGTAAAACAAACACCTTTCCTTTTAGTGGGTAGCCCCTTCTACTATCCTGCTTTTCCGGGAGTATTTTTTATATTGCTGTTGGGTTTACTGCTTTTCCTGGTGTTTTTCTTGGTTTGTCTTTATATGGTGATATATAGCACAGCTAGCCTGGACCTTCTGTCTACCCTTCAGGAGCCCTTTGCAAGCCTGGCTGAGAACAGTCCTTCTCCCACAGCAGGGGGGAAAGACAACCAGATGGGCAAGATCTTTAATCTTCGAGCAGTGGTTGGTTCTGATTTGTCTCACATTTGTAAAAGGCCATTCCCCACACAAAACTGTATTTTTGCAACCTGGTAGTGGTAAAATTTTCAGGAGAAAGTTTCACGAAATTCAACCAGAGCAAGTGCAGGGTCCTGCACCTGGGGAGGAACAACCCCATGCACCAGTGCAGGCTGGGGGCTGAACTACTGGAAAGCAGCTCTGTTGAGAAAGACCTGGGAGTGCTGGCAGGCAGCGAGGTGACCCTGAGCCAGTAATGTGCCCTTGTGGCCAAGAAGGCCAGCGGTGTCCTGGGCTGCATTAAAAGGATTGTGGCCAGCAGATCGAGAGAGGTTATCCTCCCCCTCTGCTCTGCCCTAGTGAGGCCACATTTGTGTCCAGTTTTGGGCCCCCCAGTTTAAGAAGGATGCAGAACTGCTTGAGCAAGTCCAGCAGAGGGCTACCAAGATGGTCAGGGGACTGGAGCATCTCCCTTGTGAGAAAGGCTGAGATACCTGGGTTTGTTTAGCCTGGAGAAGAGAAGACTGAAGGGGGATCTTGTCAATAGCTATAAATATCTAAAGGGTGGGTGTCAGGACAATTGTACTAGGCTCTTTTCGACAGTGCCCAATGACAGGACAAGGGGCAACGGGCACAAGCTGGAGCACAGGAAGTTCCACCTCAACATGAGAAAAAACTCCTTCCCTGTGCGGGTGGCAGAGCAGGGGCACAGGCTGCCCAGGGAGGCTGTGGAGTCCCTTCCCTGGCGACATTCAAACCCCACCTAGACTTGTTCCTGTGCCCCCTGCTCTGGGTGTGCCTGCTCAAGCAGGGGGGTTGGACAAGATGATCTCCAGAGGTCCCTTCCAACCCTCACCATTCTGTGATTCTGTGAAATGGGTAGGAATTAAAACAATCATCTGATTTTAGCAGCATATCAGTGTGAACATAGGGTTTCACAGACTTTGCCACACTGCACCTTCTTCGTGTTCAGAGAAGACTCTGGATCCAATTAGTTACATGAGCAAATGCAGCAACTGCTCATATCGGGGCCTGACACTTAACAGAACAATGTTTCCATACAATAAATGGCAAACATGCAGAAGCTTTTTCTAGCCAACTTCTATCAATGTTATTCCTCATGCACTTGTTATTGCGTAGTATGTATCAGGATGGCTGCAGTTAGCATCATGCAAAGGAATCTCATCTCACGGTTTGGCTTTTTTTAGTGACCAATTAGTACTAGGTGCTGCTGGAAATTGTTTCTCGGGTAGAACCACGCAGTGGGTGTTTGTATGAAATCAGTGCCTTCCACAGTGACCACAGCAACAGCAAACCCAAGACAAAATCAAATTGTGTCTCTAACCCAAGTGGGCCTTCCTTCTTTGCGGCTACGGCGCTTCTCCAATCTCTTAGTAAAACTCTACTTTCCCATGTAAGCTGAGAAGTGAAATCTTACCATATCTCAGACACAACTTCCCAGAGCTCCTAGAGGAAGATTAAATGCTGAATATAATCTGACTGAGCTAAGCCTACAGCTATTTGCATGATCACATAGCTGTCATGGTGTAATTCCTGGAGAGGAACTATAATGTTTAGCTCTAGATTTGGGCTATCACAAGGGCTGTGAACTGAAATCTTAGCTTATTTTCTAGTCTATTATTGCAGTGTTGATGAAAATACATTCATACTATCTTTCGTCTGAAACAGGCTAAGGTTTTCTACAAAATAATGTGTGCATTAGAGAAACATGATTATTTAAAGTACAACTAATGGTCAGCTAGTTCTTCATACAGCAACCATTTAATGATGCTGAGTAGCTTTACATAGGCTGATAGGCACAAGTTGCCACTTTAAAATACATAATGGATCTTCTCATTGAAGGGCTATATAACCTAACATCTCATTTTTAAAATGGGCTATAGAAGCCTGTCCAATTTTCTCGACACAATCAAAGACAAAGGGCAGAAAATTAGAGGACTGAAGAAGAGAAATGGAGTGGGAAAAGGGTGGGAAAGCACAATGCCAGCAAAGAATTCGGGATTCCTATTGGCTCATTTGTTCCTGAGAGGCAGCTGCAGTGCAGTGTGGACATGGGAGCCATAGAAACCTGGCAAAGAGCTGTGTGCTTTTGTTTCTTTCCCAAGAAAACAGACTTGCCAGGAAACAAAAAGCCCAGCGAGATGTTCTCCAGGCATCTGACCTTTGTGGTGAATTGAGCCCAAGCTCAAACCAAACCAAAAGACAACAGCCAGGAGGACAAGGTGTCCACAGGATTTCAAGCAAGGAGGGGAGCACACAGGACCAGCTCTGGCAATACAAACCCCAGCATGGTTCTGTTGTTGGCTCACACAATGTCTAGTCCATCTTCCTTCTCCCAGTAACCAATTCTAAAACTTGGGGTATCTCCCATCACTCTCAATCTCCAGGAATCAAAACTTGGCATTTTTAGAATCAAGAAGGGTTCACTGAAATGCAGCTACACAAAACCTCACTTGTGATCCTGGCAGATGTAATGTCCTCCTCATCTTTGGAATGAGGGAGAAACAAATGGGAAGGGAGATAGGAGAGAAAAGTCACAGGAGAGAAAATGGCAAACAAATCACTGCCTGAAAAAAAGCTTTCTTCTTTTTTTTTCCTAGATTTGAATTTAAAAAGAAAACATCATCTCAAAATTATTGTGATTTAGGGATTAATTACTTTCATAATTTACAGTAGAAGAAGAAATGAGATGGGAAGGGACAGGTAATTAAATACCTATTCTTTTTCAACAATTACTTTACAAAACATCTCAGCTACAGTCACTCACAGTGGGCTCTCAGAGACAAAAAATGGTATGTGAAAGGAGGTGAAGCAAATCACAGCAATAACGAAGGCCCAGAAGGAATTTCAAAAAGGAAAAAAAAGGAGAAAAGTGATGCCTGAGAGCTTATGAAAGCAAAAAGCTCACCTTAAATCCATGCAAGACCCTGAACTGAAATTGCAGACATTATCCCATTGTGATTAAATTTTATTGAGTTCCGATCCTATTTGTCACTAGCCAAATGAATTGTATTTGATAAGGGCCCACTAGGCTCAAAATGCAGTCTTCCAGCTAGCAGCAAAGACTGCCAGTTCCTCTGGCATTTTAAGAAATATTTTTGTACAACTTTGGTCTCTCCAGCCTCTAAGGAGAACTGAAATTTCTGAGGTCAAGATGCCACCCTGAGATGTATGTTGTAACTAATAATCTAGCTAATACATCAAAAGAAAAAAAAAAAGACACTGAGAAGTAATCATTGCAGTTAGTTTCTAGATTTGTTGCTACTTGGAAAAAATTAGTACCAATTAGCTACCTAGACATACGTTGGCTAACCTCACTGACTCTCCTGTGGCCAGCACAAACACATTCAGAATGACCGCATTTTTTCTCTGATGATGAAGTGGCATTTTGCTCAGTTACTTTGCATCAGTGCTGCAGAGTAACGTCATACAACTGATGTTTTGCTCTCAGTTTACAGAGCTACGTCATTGCCCGCGGATCCAATCTGATATCTCATTCAGGGGGTAAAACTGGTCACCAGCTCTTCACATGGCTAAACTGGGTGAAAAGCTATATATCAGTCAATCATCAACAGTCATTCAGAGTTCAAAAGATTCTTTATGATTAGATTAAGGTCAGGAACAAGCAGGGCTGTAAGTAACTCTAGAACTTGGTCTTTTACTCCAGTGCAGCCAAACCCTGGAGAAGAACAGCAGTAAATTTAAAATGACGAAGCACCACAGGCAGTTCAGCAGGTTTTGATGCTGCACGTTGTGGCCTGTGGATAAGGTGGTGATAATTACGGCAGTGCCAACTCCTGTCCTTAAAGATGTGCAAGGGAATAAAAAAAAGTGGATTCTTCTTCCATTTCCCACAGTGCTGCCCTTGCCTCTGAAAAAAAGCTAGCATGCAGTCAGCAAGTGATGTGTGCTTCTTCAGCTGCTTGCCATTTCTAGGGTGGCAAAATGCATTACTTTGGCTGAGAATGGGTCTGTACTGATGACTAAGCTGAAAAGTTCAGTGAAGATGGAGAACTTTTAGACTGAGAGAATATTCTCATTCACTTGGTGAGAATAAGAAATGTTGGAAACCAATATTTTCAATCACTGAGAATGGCTGAAGGTCAAGTCCTGTTTCCGAGAATCTAATTTAGATATACTGTTATCAGGAGATTTTTAGACATTTTTCTGATTTCATTTATTTTTCTTTTACACATCACATGGAAGGAAGTACAGACAGATATCTGCCTATGGCAAAGCACATTTAGGTGTATTAAAACAGACCTAAGTAATCTTTCAGTTATACTTCTGCAAATGTCCAGTCTCTAGCTAAGGGGGTCACTTTGCCTTACATCCACCATTCTGACACAAAGTACTATTTTTAAGTTTGCCAGTTCAACCAGCCCGATGCTCAAACTTAAATATTCATCTTCCTTGCTGGCACCATTTAGTTTGAACATCCCATCAGCTTGCAACACTGCTATCTCTGAGAGGTTTTGGTTGCTTTGTTTATACTTCCATGTATATCCTTACCTCATAATATGTTTTTCTGCTGCATTAATTGCTTCTTAACATCATGCACATACATGCTTGTTTCAGCCTACCCTGCTCCAGCACAGCCAGCAACACACAGCTTGTACAAATTAGCAGAGGCTGGTGCAGACCGTGCTATGGCAACACTTTGGGTGGCTGCGCAGGAACCTCTGTGAGACCATGCTGGGTCTCATATTATCATTCAGGTCCCCTGGTAAACCTTTCAGTGACATTAAATGACAACTATCCATTAAAGAACCACATCCACCATATTCATTAACAATTTTGAGAAGATCAGATGCAGCTGATGGTTTAAGGAACATGTACTGCCTGGTACCTTCTGACTTGCTCATCAATGTCTTTAAACACAGCCGATATTTTTGTTTTCACCTAAATTTAAACATTCTCTGATCCATGAGCAGGAGACTCTCTTAAAAGCAACAATAGATGGAATATTATGTCTTTTTCTGGGATACACCATATAAGCTAAAACATCTTTTCTAAATAGTTGTCTAATGCACAGAGATGCCAGCTACATTAGCAAGAAAGATGCAATTAATGCTTAAAGCCAGTGAAAAACATTAGATGCACTTTAGAGAGATCACACAGTTCCAGCGGCCATATGACTTCTGGAAAAAGTTCAGATGTTGACTATTACTGACAAATATCTGCCTGCATAGGTGGAGCATAGGCTCTGTTAAAGCTTACTGTGATGGCAGGGCACTGCTTTTGTATGAGAAAATAATAAAGGGCATGTGGTTTGAAGCAGAGAAGGCCAATGCTAGAAATTTTGCACTAGTCCTCTTGAGGTTTAAAATTAATTTCTCCACTGGTTCAAGCAAGCTGATATTTCTCAGAGCATGCTGCAGGGCTTGCAGTCATTTCAAATCTCTGCATGTACACTGTGTTCTTGGGTTAGGAATATCTTCATGGGGAGTTCTTAATCTTAGTACATATTAGATGCCAAGGTTATATAGCTGAAATAGTTGTACATTTTCATTTCACAAAATACCTGCAAGCTTAGCTGTCTGGATGTAGATATAAAACACTGAGTATCAGTGTGAAGCAGAAGGATATCCCTTTGCTAGCCCTTTTACTCTTCTCCCTTGGCCTGAAGTCAGCTTGGTTGCTGTTCTGGGGTAGGCGTAGGAGAAATGCCATCCAAAGAAGCAGAGCCAAGTGTTTGGTTTGGATGCTCAGGCAGAACGCATCTCATCTGAGCTGTGTTGCTTTAATTACTAGCTTTGTTCCCTCAACTTACATGCCTTTTGCAGCAAACAAATGGTATGTCTCTAATCATCCAGGCAGTGACAAGAGAGACCTGATACAGCTGTGCTCAAGTGCTTGGTAGATGATGAATTCTCTCCTGAGGTTTGGTTGTTGATATTTTTCTTGGTTTACTGAGGACAAGTGCAACTCTGATATTTCACAATGTGGACCCTTTTTTGATTATGATGTCTCAGGCAAGTGGCAGATGTGCCCCCAGTGAGGGCTAATTAAAACCAATTAAATCATTCCAATATAAGCTGTAGACAAATAGATTGAAGAAGATAAGTGAGGCTCTCATGAAGAGCATAGGTTCTTGGGTATAAGACTGGGGAGAAGCGTATGAAATCTTTTTGCTATGTGTTTGATATTAGCACTTAAGAGAGTATCACAGTGGTATCTGGGCAGCATTCTCCATTGCACCTACTTCCCACACTTCCTTGAATGCCTCATTACACACCATTCCTCAATACCATCTGCTGGGTCCCCCACAGTATGCCTTGTCACCAGCTGCTTAACAGAAGGTAGGACAGCCCAACAAATGGGGAGACTGGGTCTCGGCCTGACCTTAATAAATGACTGTGCCTCTTGAACCTCCCAGGTAAAATGGAGGTGATGACCCCATCATCCCCATACACCACTCTGACCTCCACTGTAATTCCTCTCAGAGACCTCTCAGGATGTTCATTCAGTCTCAGGACTATTCATACAGTTGGTGTGAGAGAAGGCAAACACTGTGTACGTGCAAAAACACACAGAGATGGGAGAAAAGCTAGAATTTGAGTTCTGCCTACATGGCACAACAAAGCATCAGGTAGAGGGACCTCAGCTACGTGCTAACATGCTTGCTCCTGCAATTTCTCTGAGTTAGGAAGGTACTTTGTATGGGCTTGTTGCCCCTGCTGAAAAATAGACTATAAGACTTTCAGCGGTGCCCCAGCTAACATTGCAATATCAGTTCTAGGTGTTCAGAGCCAGCTAGGGTTTCCCCCTGCAATTGCACTGAGCTATGTAGATAGACTTTTTTTATATGATTTTGCTGGCAGAAAATGCCTCGTCTAGATTGTGGGGCCTACACTGTTTTTGTTCACATCGTCCTGGCAAGAAACTCCTCCTCTAACATTCACAGCAATGTTCCTGGGTGAAAAAACTAGATATACTTTCAGCCAGCTCCCTCTGCACCTACATGGAGAGCATCCTTGGAGCTCCAAGATCACTAGAGCTTCTCCATCTTTGCTGGCCTTTGGGAGTAACCCAGGGCAGGACCACCCCTACCACCTCTTTTAATGGTCAGCAATCTGTAGAAGCAGGAGTTGCTATTAGCACTTCTTTACAAGAACTTGCATTATGATTCTGCGGCGGCAGAGCAGAATTGTACTGTACAATATGTGCCTCTGGTAGAAGGAATAGCCTTGTCAGAGAAGCCACTTTTTTTTGGGCAGAGAGCAGTCCTATAACTCACAGCTGTACTTGTCAGTGCTTTGCAACATATAGCTCAGGGCAAACAACCAGGAAAACCCGGGCGATTTGCTTTTCAACCACTTGCTACGTGGTCAGTATCCCATTCTGTAGAGATCAGGTCATGAAACATTCATCACCAAAGCCAGAGCCTTCACAGCAGCACCATTCACTGCAGCACTAAGCAAATTATGTGTCCTTGTCCACCCTGTGTTTTAATGGACTTGCTATCTGACTGCTCGAGATAAAAATGCCCTGGCCTAAATGAAGAGGTGAGCGCATCTGAGACGAACACAGAGCCAAAGCCTTTTGCAGAGTTGTCTTGTCCTATGTGCAATAAAAAAAATAAACACAGAAATTGGCTTTATTCTATCAAGTTTTTAGTCCCTCGTAGCTGCCAGTAAGTTGTTAAAAAAGCACCAATATTAACTGCAGAGTGCTGATATGGGGACAGAGACTTGGCAGCCTTTAGTTACGATGAAGAAGGACACTTTGGGGCAGGCTTGTAATTTATTTCCACTTCTTTCTGTCCTTTCAAACCTCCGTTTGCAAGGCAACAAATCCTCCCTGAGACTTTGCCTACGCTGCAAAGACAGGGCGGCTCCCAGGCTGAAGGGAGTGTATGGTGCCCAGCTGTAAGCGAGGGAGTTAGACATCTGGTTACCCTCGACTCCTTCTGTGGGCCACTGAATCAGATAACTATCTCCAGGGGTTATGCAGGACCTCAAGTGATTATTCATCCCTGAGGGTGCCTTCCCCTCTTCCACTGAGAGATAACTGGACACTGTACTCAGAGCACCGTATGTAGTATGCAGTTCTGTTGCCCCTGGTCTGATTTACCAGGTTTGGCATCAGTCCTCCTGCCTTTGGGCAAAAAGAGACAGAGTTTGAAGTCTTCCCTGGCAAAAAACTTCTCCAGAAGATAATTAACCCCTGCAAATATCACAATCACCTTCTGGATGTGTTTGTCACAATTGCCTATAAGTTTAGGGGCACAACTCCCAACCTCTGGTGTTTTGGTTTAATGTCTAAAGATAGCAACAAATTCAAGCCTTTGGAATCATGTCCCTACTTAGGGAGAATTTTAAGTGGTACAAAGTGCTACTCTTCTACAAATTTGCTGAGTGGACATATCTGTGTGGATCATCCAGGCACAAAGTACGCAGTCCCCAAAAGTCTGTGCTCCTGTTTCAAATATTTTTTTCATGAGCTTTTATCCTTCCTCTGAGATCTGGAGTAAAATTCACATTACCTGTGTAATCAGGCAGGCAGCTTTTTGCAGAGGGAATGCATGGCTGCATTGCAGAATTGAAATCTGTTCACCTCATCTAGTCTGAGCACACTGCAGCTGTATCACCGCGTTGGATGAGTGGCTCCTGTTTTCCTGCTCTTCCCTTTCAGTTTGAACTGTGTGGCAAATAGTCTGGAATTACAAAGAGTCCCTTCCCTATCTCAGACTTGGAGGGGAGAAGACTGTTTTCTTCTAAGGGTCTGGAGAAGCCTTCATTTCACCCTTGGTGGCCCCTGTATCAACATGCACTTTCAAAACTTTTCAGTAATAAAGCCTGCAGAAAGAATCAAAATCCCACGTTATTGCTGGCTGTATGAGCTGAAATTGCTGCCTGAATCTGGCTGAGGGGGTGTGGGTTTCCCAGTCCTGTTCCAGTCCAACCCCTGGCTCACCTCCATCCCAGCCATAGTCTGAAAATTAGCAGAACAATCAAATGAAATGAAGCACCTAGGAGCTCTCCTAGCATGTTTTTTTTTCCATGGTATCATATGAAAGAGATACAGGCTTTGTCCTAGATTTTGCTGTCAGAAAACTGGATATTTCTATCAGTTTCTTGTTTTTTTCAGTAGTAGCCACTAATAAATTAGTATGGTCAGGGGTATGTGGTTGTCACATGAGTATAACCATAAACTACATGCACAGACACAAATTAGCACCTACCTTGAACGGTAAACTTAATCCCCGCAATAGTATTATCCCAGCAGACTCCACCTAAATACTACAATGACCAAAGGCCTTTTCCTTTGTGTTCAAATCCTCTTGTTTACAGAAGAAAATGTACTTCATAATTTTACTGGTGATTTTGATGGTAATAAGCACATTTGTCAGGACAGTAGTAGGAGGCTTTATGCCCTGCTTGACAATTCTATGGAAAAATAATCACCTTTGATTTCTAGTGTAAACTGCTGCCATCACACATTTAAATGAGGAAAATCAAATACAGCAATAATGTGGTAATGGTTGGTTGGTCTTGATGGGAAACAAGCTCCTCTGTCACTTCTGGTTCCTTTCTGTTCCTTCCTGGGCTAACAGGACCCATATCTAACGCGCCTCAGTGCATTAGTGTTATACAGTGCTATTCTGAATATAACATAAGGGCAATGAAAATACTATGGAAATTGTCTTGCTTCACTCACCATTCCTGATCCCTGCACAATCTCTCTAATTTATCATTACAGCATTCTGCTATAGTGTCACGCAGTAAAACCTAGCACAGTGGTTTCCTGATGGATTTGTTGAGAAAGAAAAAATTCCCATTCCCATTCATTAAAGGGTGCCATCGAGGCCTGAAACTTCCATGCTGAAAACACATAAACCCGTCCCTGCAATATTCAGTTTCACACATGTTACTGAGGTGTTCAGTGCTCTCACTGCCAGTTTGCAGAGGGTAGGATCTTCCATGGCAGTAGTCTGGTTGGGTTAGCAGCTCCTACCCGTACTTCCACTATGGGGAACAAGAAAAGCTCCCCACATCCCACAATCATCCATTGACTCATGTAAGACAACCCTTTTCTTTTTATCAACCAGCACTTTCATTCCCATCACTGGGACTGTGTTATGTAGGCTGTTCTTGTTCAAGAAGCAAAAAAGTATTCAAGGAAAATCCTGTATCACTGTAAGCATACGTCTACATGTCCAGGTGTGGACACGTGATTAACCTCATCCAGCCATCTCAGTGTCTGCTCCAAAGCCCTCAGACCCCAGGCTTTGGGAGCCCAGCACAGAGGCAGGCTGGCTGCCTGCGCCTGCAGGACTCGGGACCATCACATCTTATTTTCCTGGACTTTCTGCTTCACCTCTCTGGTGTGGTCTGCCTCCCCAGCTGGGAACCACAGATGTAGTGCTTACTCTCTTCTCCTAGACAGCAAAATCTGGGCCAGATTTTCAAAGGAATTCCTGGCCAGACATTCGAGTACTTAGCACCCACAAGTGGGCCTGAATTTCAAAAATACTCAAAGCCTGGCAGTTCCTTTCATGATGTTTCCAAAAACCTGCATGCACCCTTCATGCACTCCACCACATGCTTCGCTCCACATGCTTGCACACTGGGTGGGATCTGCGGCTCTGAGTGGCACAAACACTGTTTGTTAGATCAGTCAGAAAAAACAAATACTGGAAAGGAGAGGTGGTACAGAATAAAAGTGCTTGATCAGGCATGCTTTCTTCAGGGCACAAATAAGTAGAAATATGCACATGAACCAATGCATGCTTCAGCCCAGTGTCTCATCTTAAATGAAATTGGGGAGGAAGAATACAAGAGTGCTACATCCAGAGCGATGAAATGATTGCTCTAACCCTTAGAAGAGCAACACATGACACTTTTTGTTCCTGTGTACCTATTCATCCACCTACGTGGGTTTTTTTTCATGCACTCACCACTGAGTCCTCTGCTTGAACCCTTCTGCTGAAATGTGTCGGAGCACCAGGATGTCACCTGCTCCCATTCAGCAGCACTCAGCTCTGTGCAGCAGGATGTGATCTTTATTTCTGCAAACTCCCTACATGCTCTTTAAACTAGTTTTTGAAAAGAAACAATAGATCCTTCATGAAAATATAACATTCCGAATAAAAAAAAAGGGGGTTGGTTTTAAAGGAAAGCACCCCTAACTCCCCAAGTCACCTCTTACTTCAAAATGGAAGATTAATATCACAGTTATGACAAAACAATCAGGAAAATTACTGTAACAATAAAAAGGCACATTTGGACCAACTGAAGCGATTCACTTATTTGTGTTGAATTAACAAGATTGTTTAAGCTAAAAGAAAATGAAAAATATTATTTTAAAAGTTCATTTTGAAGCAAAATCACAAGGATTTTGAATAAAGCTAATACCATCTACTCCAAAAGCAAACTGCATCCCAAAGAGCTGCTGCTGATTTTCTTTTTTGTTTTTTTAAATGTCAGTGGGACAAATAATATATGTCTGGTACACTCAATTTATGTGTTTAAGAAAAAAAAAAAGTTATTTGGTCTGGCAAGTTACCAAGAGAGCAAAACTACTGTCTTCTGCTATGCTACACTTTTGTCAGGCTATGAATAGGCTTTTACAGTCTCATTTTTAGCATCTCCATGTACATCATAAGCATTAGTAGAGTTTATTCCCCTAACATCCCTACAAGACAGAAAAAAATTACCTTCATTTTACACATGAGGAACTAACATCCACAGTAGACTGAGATTTACCTGAAATATCTAAGGAAGTCTAAGGCAGACTCTAAAGACTGTTCTTTTCAAGCAGTATAAATAGTCAAAGATACTGAAAGAGTCAGTGAATGGTAGAGTTGATGATTTTGTCCTTCACAGGACAAAGCGTCATGGAATCTGGCTTTCCCTAGCACTTCTTACACTTAGGGATCCCCTGCTGTATTCAAGATAGAAAATGCAAGGACAAAACATCTGTAGTGCAAAGACTGCGAAGGCAATTCAGCAGCCAGCACACACTCAAGACATGCTTGCTCTGTCTCATGTATCACAACTAGTTTCTATTAAGAGAAGAAATATTGGCCAAGACATCAAGATTATCTTGTGGGAATGGTGTGGAGAGATGCTTAACTTCTGCCTGCCCAGTCAAAAAGGATGAGCTGAAGGAGCTAGATTTAACATCTCATCTAAAGAATGTAACCTTTAATAGAGAAGCAGCCTCTTTAACTACTGCACTGCAGTGTCATCCTTGGTATGTGCTTCAGCCACAACACTAGACAAACTCCTGACCTCCCAGCCCGGAGGTGATGGTACTACCAGTTGAATGGGGCTGTTCTGTCACAGCAATAACACTTCTAAAAGTGAAAGGGTAAATATCTCAAGAGATCCCCCCTTTTGGGGGAAATTTTCACTTTTTGGGGAAAATATGGCTTAATATAATCTAGACATGCCAGTGATATATATGATCAACGAAGGGTTCCTCACCTGCTACTCTAGAAGTATAATGTTCTCCAGCCACATAAATTCAAAAGCTCAGCAAATACCAACTCATCAGCATAGAGATCATCTTCCGTGTTCACCCAGTCTGGCTCCCCAAGACTGCCGCAAAAACCCTATTATATTATGCTAATCTGAAAACCACATTGTTCTTGTGTAGCATGACAAATCAAGAAATGCAAATTTACCTTAATTACATCAAGCAACAAACAAGGAAATAGCAAGGTAATCTATTATTTGGGCTGGAAGGTACCCCTGCAACTGATCCAATCCTGCCTTTGCAGGCAAAGAAAGAGATTACTAGGATGCTCAACATGAATGAGCTCCTGCTAATGTTGTTAGGGGGAGGAGACCACTGTCTCACAGAGGCATGAAGGATTCAAGCAACCATAGACAGCAGGTCTCTTGCTGGAGAAATGCAGGACTGAAATAAACAGAGGAGCTCTTTTGTGTGAAGGTCTGTGTAAGGAACTGGAGCTGTTTTAAAAAATAGGTGTTCAGGGTTTTTTTTCCAGAAGAAATCTACAAGGGCAACACCAAATGAAGCTGTCCTGTATTGCACCAAGAATAGCTGGAGTGTGCAAGAACAGATCTGAAGAGCACACAAGAGAAACGAACAGCAAATGGTCACTCTGTAGCTGGCTTCAGCTATGCCTATTAAGCCCTTCCAGGCATAACCATGAAAACCCAGTTTCATCACAGCTATTTTTAGGTAGCTATCTGTGACCTGCGTGGACAATCAAGTTTTTAATATAGCAAGAGATACTGGGATGTACTTCAGAGAGTGGCACCTCTGAGTCCATGCAAGACCTAAAGTGGATTCACTCCAGCTAGAAGAACCTGTTCCCTATCCCTGAATGCCAACGGAAAGACTCACATAGGGTTTTTTGGACTGGGTCCTAGATGCTTTCCTAATTTTTCAATCATATAGGAAAAAGCGGTATCTCTGATAAACAGTTTTGTTTCTTTTACTCCTCACCACCATCCAACAACACTGTGGGGGAATTTGGTGAAGTGCTTAAGACAGTAAAGAGCTGGCAAGCCAAATCCTTACAAAGATGCATAAAAATACAGTTCTTGCTGCCAGGATGAACACAGCAACAGAAACAATAGAAGATTTAAAGAGGGTCATAAAAGAGAAATTTAGTGCAGAATTGATAGAGAAAGCTTGATGCACAAAGGGAGAGGTGCTAGAACGGATCTCAAAAGGCCGCAACAGAATCACCCCCTGATTACAGTATGGCAAACTGTAAATAAAACAGAAGAGATTTCGTGCAAAGTAGATGTGCTTCTCAGTGTGCCCACCATTTATAACACTGATTGTATCATTAGTCACATCTCCTTCTCCGGATGATCAAATATGCATGTATTTTGAAAGATGGGTTCAAAGAACATTGATACATAAATCTCTCGGAAATGAAACACCCAGTGTTCTGGACAAAAAGAAACTCCCTCTCGTCATGTTATTTTCTGTTTTTTAAGGTTGTTACTCAGTTCAGAGAGAGGACTTATGGCGAGGCATCTGGACTCCTCAAATGCTGTGTTAATGGAAGACAAGTGTTATACAAATCCTTTTTAACACTCCAAGAAGACAAAGAAATTTGTTTTCTTACTGTCAACTTTTATTAATAGATTAATTGAGTTTCAGTTAAAGAAGGTCATTAGGAGGAAATAGAGAAATGAAGAAATGAACAGAATGCATTTCTGCTGGCAAGAAAAGCAAGAAGCAAACTGTGAGAAAGGCTAGAACTGCTAAAAATATGCTGGAACAATGGATCATTCTTTCACTGCAATTTTCCTTCCCCCCTGCCACCGCCTTACATCTACACTGTCTTCATAGAGACTTATTTATCTCCTTCATTGCCTCTTTATTTATACAACAAGAACAAACATGGCCTACTCAGCTAACAACCACATCATGAGGTACTGTAATCCTGACAGAATTTAAAAATTCAGTTAAAACCTACAAAATTGACGTGCCACCCAGAACATCTCCTCTGCTAGTCAACTACTAGGTCACTGCTGCAGTTTTGCAAGAAGGCTGAATCCTGGTATGGGGCAAATAATTCCCACATAAACCACATGCAAATATATGTATTTTGAAAAATAACTGAGTTTAATGTTTGGGACATTTATGGATAAAAAGTTAAATAATCAAAGGTTACATAAAGGAAAACAGATTCAGGAAGACTGGAAGCACAGAGTACGGAGAAAGGCTTATACAAGTCAATTAATGTTACAACTTTCCAGCCCAGAAGATGCTCGGTTTTGTTTTGTTCTTCTGCCAAGACTAATGTAAATGACATTGAGCCAAAAAAGTTTCAGAACACAAAATGAAAGACTGTTGCTTCATTAACAGTTTTAGATCCTGTCCTATTTAGTATCATTTTTCTTGAGATATATTCAGTTCCTTTTTTTCTCTGATAATTTTTAATAGAAATATCTTTTGTAATGAAGAACAAACTGTTTTCAAGAGGTGTTTTGTCCTTTCCAAAGCTTCTACACCCACTATTTAGACCTGCTCATAAGGATTCGGGAAAGCTGTAAGAGTACAGCTCTTCAAAATTCAGTTATTATGAGAGAGACAAATAGTGGGGCGTAAAAGCTGTCTCCATGGCATCCCAGGGGCAAAGGAGCTTCGCTAGTTTGTTATTCACAAATGCTGCTAACAAAATACCTTTTTTTTTTTTTTCTTTTTGCATGCCAGTTTTTTTCTGCCAAACACCCAGGAGATTTGTCATTAGTAATCTTGATCTCTTTATTATTGCAGAGGTTTTTTTTTCTCTGACTTCAGAGCTCTAAATAGGTAAGGCTGAGTCCTTGGCTAGGCAAGATTCTCACAGGCTAAAATGGGAGTTTTCTCCACCTTACAAGTGCAAGGATCTGGCCACTTGATA
The DNA here is from genome assembly GCF_963921805.1 of Phalacrocorax carbo. Classification (NCBI taxonomy): domain Eukaryota; kingdom Metazoa; phylum Chordata; class Aves; order Suliformes; family Phalacrocoracidae; genus Phalacrocorax; species Phalacrocorax carbo. The sequence continues at coordinate 7,967,052 of NC_087520.1, read as the reverse complement.
AGTGGGAAGGCTAAAATTTCAATTGTCCCAATTGAATATTAATTATGACCTGAAAGACAACCCCTACAGAAATATCTGGAGCTCATCTTACTTAGAGAAAGTTTCTTCACATTTTAAGGAATCATTTCATGTCACTTTTCTCTTGCTTTATAGGTAAGGATCTTTCTCTAACAGTAGCTCCATCCAGAATCCCTGTGCTTCTGTTGGTGCCCATCACTGGGAGTTGTAATTCTCTGAATTAATAGATTTGTCAATCTTATGGTTGGACAGAATTATTACAAGCCTGGAGTCTGATCTCCTGTGTAACATACCACAGACTGCCCTTGCTCATTCAGAGGATCAGAGAAATTCTGGCTGGAAGGAATCTCTGGAGGCGATGAACCTCCTCCTAAAGCAAGAGGATCATCAATGCTGTATTGACTGTGATGGCATCTAGCTGAGCCCTTAAAAGCTCCAACAATTAAGAACTTGCAACTTCTCTGGGTAAACTGCTCTAATGCTGTAACACCCTCTAGCAAATAAGTTTTTCCTCATGTCCACTTCCTTAGCTTCAACCCACTCTGGCCCCTGGCTGTGCAGCCTCCCACTAGGGAAGAGTTCCATTTTCTTGTTGAATTACCAATTTCTCTTGGCTCAAGTCCTCAAGTTTCCCCAGTTCACTCTAAACTGGAGCTCTACCACTTGGCATATCAACCCTGCCACCCCATTTCTTTTGTTCTTTGTTTCAAAGTTTCACTTGTTTCACTTTTTTCCCCTCTTATTTTGTTCACAAGTTTCTCAAAGATGCCTTCTCTCACTGCAAGCTGTGGGTGTAAATGTTGAACACTACTGGCTCCAGTACGACCCATAGGGTATTCGCCTTGGCGGTAGCTGTAAACTGATGCTGATTACTACTCATAGCTTGAAAACTGTCTGGACTACTGTGCTTTAACAGCCTATTTGTCCAGCCCATACTTTGCCAACTGACAACTAAGAATGCTGTGGGAGTTGTAAAAAACCTTAGTGAAGTTAAAGTTCTGATAGCCAGTCATTTCATCCTAGAAGGATCTCAGGTTGGTCAATCATGATCAGCCCTTAGTAAATGAGTGTTGGCTGTTCCTGGTTACCTTCTGCTTTCCATGACCATGGAACCAAATTCCAAAATGAACGATCTTTCCCAGGACTGAGATAAGGCTGACAGGCAAGAAGGACTCAGGGCACTGTAGATCATTCTCAAGGATCAGCATACCATTAGCCTTTTTCCAGTCATTGGGTCATTGGATTGATTTTGCTTGTCCCTTCCACTCAGTGACAGACTAGTATTTTCTCTGAACTTTTGCTACTAAGGCACTAGAGACCAGAAGGGCTAAGTTCATATCTCTAGTCCCTCACAGCTCTGCTGTGTGATGGCAGACAAGTTATACAGAAGATTTTCCCCATCTAACAATATATATCTAGTCTATGGTAGTTACCTAGATTCTAACTACAGTTCCTGTCTCACGCAGGTGGAATGAGGTGCTTTGCAGGCATGATTACCTACAGTGATTATAGAGAGTGTTAAGACACTTTACAGTAGCTGGGCAATTTTATATGACTATTTAGGCAAGAGAAGCCTTTGACATAATCCTTCAACATAATAAATAAAATGCACATGACCCCTCTTTTTAGGTCAATATTGTACCAAGGAAACTTGCAGGGACTACTTTTCTTTTCAGAGCCACTAAATATCAGAGCTGGTAAAAATAATAAATGAAAAACAGTTTTCTGGCTCTGTTCTTGGAGAAACACAGCTTGGATTTGATTTGCTGCTATTCATGAGGGTCACGCTGTGCTCCTTTTCATGCATATTTAAGTGGCTGTTAGCTTTTTGCAAAACATTCACAGAACCTGCAAGTTTCATGAGTTTGTCCTGTAAGTAGATTATATTATATTTCTCAACCAACCCAGTAAAGGCTGCAGTGCCAGGGAGCTTCTGCCATACACCTCATGGTCCAAGTTCAGAGCTCTTAGATGCAGTGAAGCAGCAGGCGTGTCCACTCTGTACATTTGTATCAATTAACTCTTGCAGAAAATAGCTAACATTCACATGGATTTCATTATTTACAATGATTCTTCTGCTCTACAAATCTCCAAGAGCTTCTTCAGTTTTTCCAAAGCTTAGTAACCCTGTGCAAGTTTGATTCTTCAAAAAATTTGATCAAGGAAATGCACTTGTAACGTTTGGTAGGACTAAGGGAAAAAAAAAATATTCATGAACTGTGCTATTTTGCTCTCGAGAAGAAAAAAGCAGAAAGCATTGAAGGCAGCTCCAAATGGGGCGGCATGAGAAGGTGTGGAAGAGCACCTGCTTCCAAAGGAGGGTGCGCAACAGGGAGCGTAGGGATACAGCAAAAGGCTGTACCTCCCCCGCAGCCAGTGGCATCTGAATGTCTTGGATTTGCTGCCTTCTTCATTAGCCGAGGCCCCGCTGAGCTCATTGCCAAGTGGCAAGGAATGCCGTCCTGAGCAGTGGGAAGGAAACACCAAGCGTGGATGAGGAAGGGTCTCACTTGCTGCTGAGGGGACGCTTTCTGAGGCATGCACGCTCTGATCAGCCAATATGGACTTTTTATTCTTTGGAAGCAGGCTATGGGCTCAGTAAGATGTTATTTAAGCATATCCTAAAAGAGAGGACAGGCTGAAGGGACAGAGACAGTACTGAGAGAGCAAGTAGGGAAAGATGGTGAGGACATTTGCTAAAAGAAGTGTTCAGAAAGAATGAATCTTTCTTATGAAGATGCTATTTTTAAATAAGAATTAAGAGCTGGACTATGTCAGCATTATGCCTGTATTGCAGAAAGCCACGGCCCCAGAGGATAACCCTCAAGATTTGAGGACTGAAGAGAGAAATGGAACCCTTGAACTCCTAGGGCAAGTACTAGGGCAAATAAGCTATTAATGAAAGAAGCAAGCACCCCTCCTAAGCATGCAGCTTGCTGGGACACTGTGAAAATCGAGGGAAAAATCTCAGAAAAAGAGGTGCTGAGATCTTGGAGAAGACAAGCAGGTGGAGACATTCCTAAATGGGCTGGGGGGTGGGGGAAGTAATGTATGAACCCCAGCAGCTTTAATACCTGATTTAAAAAAAAAAAAAAATCAGTGTATGTGGTAAGTTATGCTTATTAACTGGGAGGCATTTTAACATTTCACAGCATCCAGGAATTTTCCTTCCTGGCCATGGGGTTCAGCTGCCCCTCCAACATACATAAGGCAGGAGGATTCCTGGAACAGTCTCTTCAACCTTAAATTGAGTCCAAGCTTATTAGCACACGTTTATCACCTTAGATTACATCAACAGCAGTATAATCTGCTTCTGGGATCCACAGTTTTGCTAGACAAAACTGCAGAAGAGTCACTAGGGCTGTTTCAATTACTTCAAAATGACGACACTTAAATGCTTCAGGAGAAAGCACAGCGAAATTCTTCTGCTCTTGCTTATTTTCCCCCGACACCTGGTACAGCATCATTCATGATTCACTGCGTTGCAAATGCAATTTTGTTTTAAGGAGTTTTACTTCTATGGCTCACCAAGAGGCCTAATTGACGCTTTACACAATGGCCCTGTTTTTTTTCCATATCTTGCTATATATAGCATAACAAATGCTACCTTGGTTCTTGTAATGAGTTTATGGATACTGAGCTGTTCAGACAAATCGAGCTTTTTCTGAGAATATCCAAATAGGGAAGCAGTGCTGAGAGGTTTTAGATGTCCATTGTGTTGTACTGTGGAACCTGACTGTGTAAGTGGCTTCTCCGGAGGTGGGGGAGTTCCCATTTGCAAGCACCCATCAGAGTCACCAGTGGGGCTCTGAATACTCCAATGCATGTAAAAGAACATATATGTAATTACACCTCTTAGCTGAATTTTAGCAATCTGCAGCTGAGCCACAAATGGAAGAATGATGTCTTTGCTTCAGAGAGCAGAAAACAGCTAGGTGGACAGCATTGCTCACTTGAGCATGGAAGGCAGTGTTGTGAAGAGAATGGGGATTTTGAATGTCCTGATGTTATACTTGTGTAAGCAGGGTGGGTATGTGTCTGCTGTTTTGCTGTTTAATGTTTATCACAGCTTTTGAAGTTAATTTGGGGACCCCTGAAGAGAATAGAAATGGTGTTTATCAATATAAATTGAACCTCAGTAAAATCTGTGGTCTAAGCCATGGACCACATTCTGCAGATTTGATTGCTGTGTTAGCTTTATCCCCTCCCTAGGCAGGAGTCTGTGGTAGGTAAATCTCTCTTTACCAACTGGGAATTTTCAAGAAACCAATTTTGTGAACTATTAAACTTCTGTCATTAGACAAAACAAACCTTTCCTCTCTTCTCATTTTTTTCTCTTCTTTCTAGTCTCTTCTCGTTGTGATAACTCATCATCATTACAGCATCTGAACACTCTTCACAAATGCATTAATTCATTTTTCCCCCATATGATTTTTCTTCTCTTGTGAACAGAGTTGAAATTACATGAGGGGTTTTATTTTCAAGTATTTATTAATGTATTTTATGACTGCTTATTGCTCCTTAGAAGCAAGGTCAGAGAACTACATGTTGTATTTGCCTCTGAAACTGATGAGGTTGGAGGTAGTTTATGGATCCCATCGTACAGTGGATCTTAAATCCACTAGGCTAGCTCTCCTAGCAAAGTTGCTGGCATTTAGTAAGATACAGTAATGACCAGCCAAGCCACTGGGCTCTCTTATCCCCGTGCAAACCATAATTATTTGGTCATTGGGTCAACTTTTAAGATCTTCATCTGGCATAATTGCTACTGTTCCACTGACATCAACTAGGCTACATTAGTTTACACTACTAGCAAATTTGTGCTGATATATTAAAACTAGAGAAATAGACTGCAATTTCTTTTCTCTGCTGGAATGTATAGACTTCTACAACTCCAGGAAAGAGGTGTGAATTCCCCTTGGCTTGCCTGAGGATTTCAGATGAATGCTGACTAAAGCATGGTGATTTGCACTTCACATTGGCGCAGTCCTGTCTTTTGTTTCCGGACAAATGTGGATTTAACTGTAGACACTGGGCATACAAAAATAAAAGCATACATTAACTTACATGCCTTTTGGTTTCATCATCTCTGACCTTATCATGTGACATAAATCCTACAGGCAATTACTCTTAGCAAACAAGATTACTTACAACAGTAATGCATTGTGTATAACGCCAAGCTTAGAGATACAGAATAAGTCAGCAGTGCGTGAATGCTTATTTATTTTATACATCTTAGGCTGGTCTTACCATCTGATATAGGGGTAGAGAGTTTCCTTCTCTCCTTTATTGTTTTGTATTAAAAAAGGACAATGCAAACAGAAGGCAGATCTGGCTATTTATATCAGCTCCATCGGAAGTGGTGACAGGTATAATTACAGAGGAGAAATTACAGGGCTTATTTCAGTGGCATTTCTCCTGCTGTTCCAGGGAAGATAAAAGATTGAAAGTGTTCCTGACATATCTCCAAAGCAAAGATGCTTCATTGCAGTGTTCAGGTTATTTTCAGGTTGATTAAAAGCTACCTTCTCCAGTCCTCAGTAGGGAACAGGCTGCGTGGGGCTTGCCCGTTGGTTTGATCACCTCCATGACACCGATTTGAGCAAGCCTGGAGGTTTTTTTTTGTTAGGATTCCCACTGCCAAGTAGGGAAACACTGTGCTAAATGCATCTTTTCAATGGCTCTGCCAGTCTACTCGGTCTGGCCATCACCACTTTTATTTTGCCCATCACATACAAGATGAGCAGGAACGTCATGCCAAGCTCATTTCTACAAAACCTTTGTGGAGTTGGCAGTTGTTTCTGAGTCACACCTAATATTCGCCAACTTCCCCAATGCTGGGATTGTGTTGTCCAATAAGAGGCAGTCCTCAGGATTCACATGAAGTCACCAAAATCTGGGTCAGATTTATACCCACGATATCATTTCCATTCCAATACTGTAAGGACAACAGACAAACTGGCAGCTGTGAAGGCAGAGTTGAGTTAAGCATTGCAAGCAGTGGAATTGGATAACACCAGAGCTCACTGGTTCAGGGCTGCTCTGCAGTTGATTTCAGCATCCAGGAGTGCATCACTTCACAGCACTGAGACAGCTGCTCTCACAGCCGCTGCTCCAAAAACCTTTCTCAAATGGAACACTGTGCAAAGGTGCCCACTTCAAATTCGACAAAACCTTTATCCTTCCTCCCAGAAAATCAAATACTAAGGAGAAGACATTTAAAAGCCTCTTAACAGCAAACCTAAAGAACAAGGAGCAAGATCAGAGAACAACAATAGCTCAGTTGCTTTTCCTTGATTGGGTTGTTTGAAATAATGTTGGTTTGTTACCTAGCAACATAGAGCTTATTGCTGGGCTAGTTACAGCCTAATTCATATTTGTCATAATTTGTGTAATCAGAACTGATCATAAATAAAGACTGAATACAATCAACTGACTTATGTTTGCAATTAGAATGAATCTAAATCAGAGAAGGACATTAACAGCTCAGTCATCAGTTCTGGCTGACTTATTCCCATTCTGATACTTCCACTTGGATATTTACCATATTGTCCCTTACTGTAATCTCTAGTTAGGGCTCTGGGCATATTATTCACACAAGTGAAGGGCAGCCTTATACCCAACTTTGGCTATACTTTCTTGGTCAGGTCGATTCACTTCCCCATTTCAGGTATTTTTATTACCAACTCTCCTAGGTAATTCACATAATCGAAATGAAACATCCAGTGCCCCCCTTCCTATCTTGCATTTGTCAGCCCTGAGCATTAGAGCACTAGCTCTGCAACTGGGCCAAGTGCTGAGCTCACAGAAGTGACAATGCTGAATAACCTCAATACCTACCCCAATATCTCTGCTACGTAGCACCTTCACTCGCTGTCACAAGACACTTTGGTGGGATATGGGTATAATGCTTACACAGCAGCTCTCTTTACAGCTGAGCTGTTACATACATACAGGACTCATCTGGCAGCTGAACGTCTATCATATAGCCTGGCAAATGCAGCTGAGCAGGAAACCTCAAGGATCTGAGGCTGCTTAATCAAGAGATAAGATTAATGGGAAACAGTCTTCAAATATGTAAGAGGGAGCTGCAGAGAACTGGTCTCTGTGCTACTTGTAGATGAAGCAAGAAATCAGAGACAATGTGCAAGAAAATACAGTCAGCAGAGCACTGTGCAGGGGACAGGGCCACAGAGCACAGGAGCAGCACCTGGGGAGGCTGTGAAACAGGATAGGGATTGCCTTGGAATCACACTTGACTGTCTGACTCCCCATTTGCTAAATGGGGGGAAGCCCTTCGATTCTTGTACACTCTATCCTCAGTGCACCTCGCTGCCTTTGAGAGTCAGTTTAATTAAGCTGACAGACATGTGAGGAGAGTGGTCAGATACGGCACAGTCAATGTGCACAGCAAGGCAGACCCCCTTGCCTCACAGACGTTACCTCCCTTGAGCTGCTACAGCAGTTGCCTGTTCCAGGAACCAAACAGACTCTTTTCACCATCTCTACTCCCCTGTATGTACCTATACAGGAGATGGTCCTGTTACTCTCCACCCCTATATTTTGTCCTTGGTGGATCTTTTCATTACACAAAGGAAATTTGTTCATATTAAAAAAAAAAGTCTTCAGAGCTGCCTCTCTGCAGTACAAGAGTGATTTGCAGAATGGTAGATTAATCCATGTACCCCTTATGGTCTAAGGGTCTTGCCTTGTTCTCCCAGCATGACTGCAGAAGCACTTATAACTTTGAGAATTTCCTGCTCATGTGTCACATTCACAAACAGGCTTATTCCATAGAGCATAGAGAAACCTTTTTCTAAACAGATGCAATGAGGGATCATGGCATTAAGTACTGGCCTGTGCAGGTACACAAGCAGGGGCCCAAATGCTACATTAGCTCTTGAGAATATTGGCTTCCTGCCAGAAGCAGGAAATCCACTGCAGGCTGTGCTGTTGAGCTTGGGAGTTAAAGTAGAACTCCCATCCCCTTAGTGGTTTCACAAAACCAGAGGCACATAGAGTCCTCCAAAATGAGAGTGGACATGGTGCTCTCCATGCTGTCAGGTGTGGGCTCTGTGCAGGCTTTAGCTCTGAAGCCCAGTGGGACAGTGGGCTCCAGCAGTGCCTGGAGTGCAGCACAAGTCATCACTAGCCTGGCTTTGGAGCAGGGCAATGCCCGAGCCACTACTTGTCTAGCTGTCCTCATTTCTCCCTTGCCATGAGGAAGACATTATCTAAATAGCTCCTTTTTTATGGTGTTCCACAATGGGGGGAGGGAAGAGCAAAATGTCTTTGCTCATCTCTTGCACTTGCATGAGGAAGGGTGGACAAGTTGTTCCCATTTCATCTGCCAGCTTCAAATCACAGCCAGCACACCTTGCTCCCTTCCCTTCCTTTAATGCCCTGCCTGGCCAAACAGAAAATGTGCCACCACAGTCCCCAGAAGCTTCCCTTATGGCATCTCACAACAGAAAGAGCTACCTACTCTCTTCCTCCTCCTCCCCCTCCTCCTTTGGACTGGAATAAACTTGGCAGGCCCAGCCAAAGTCTTTCCCATCTGTGCCTATCCAAATTAGTATAAACAAGAGACGACAAAATAACTTGCCTATGTAACACTCACTCCCCTTTTGCTAACCTGGAATAATTTCTCACAGGCTGCATCCATCACAAACTGTAGGCATCTTAACATGGTGCATCACTGCTTCCAGCTTGTGGGAACTGGTATTAACACTGCTAAAGGCAAAGAGCTCAAACACATCTCCCCTCCCAAAAACTGACTCAGCTTAACATAACTGATGGTGAGATTTTATTCTTGTGACTTCAGACATGACCCAGGAGCTAAATTCTTATGCATCACCAAAGCACTGAGGAGAGAACAGACCACACACTGAAAATGATATGCATTTGTGGTAACAGCAGCAGAATTGGCACTCAGGCCAGGTGTTACATGGAGGGAGGCTGCCCAGAATATCTTTCCCTCCTTTTGGAAACTCTCCCTCAGCCCTTTGAAAGCCAGCAGCAAGTAGAACAGCATGGCTTGCTGTAAATGACTGCACATGCTGTCGCCTGCTGGGAAAAATATGAGATGTTGGGGAACACAAGCAAAAGCTATCCTTCACTGAAGCACTTTCCAGGACCTGTTCCAAAGGACACAAGGCTCCTTCAGGGCCATCTCCATCCTCCTTGAAGCAGAGGAACATTAGAAACCTCCAACAACATAACTTGCTCAGGAGGAGGACAGGCTTTCTTCCAGGGCTGGTAGGGTGAGTTTCTGAAGTATCCCTTTCATGGCAGGATGCTAAAGCAGAAGCAGGAGAGGCTGTCCTTTGTTGTCTTATAGGTGATGCTTTCCTCAGCTACTTGCTTGTATCTTTCTGGAATAGTTTCTTTTTAACCCACAATTGTCCTGAGAGGAACAGGACTGCAGGACTGTAATAGATAGTTGTACCTTTTATTTATTTTTATTTTTTTTTTTAAACACAAGATGTTCATCTGTAGTTCAGCCAACTTCTTGGCAGAGTTAGTGACCTGGCATCATCATCCCAGCAACTGTCCAGCTTTCCTATTTGAGTAAACAAAGATGACAGAGAAACCTAAAGACTCAGCTATGAGCTGGACTAAGCTGAGAGTTGGAGAGCTGATTCTTGTCCTACTTCTGTCTGTGTAATCCTTAACGTGAGGTACAAGTGTTGCAAATGTCTGAGTCCTAAGCCCATTTCCCACATAGTACTTATTACAGGCTCTAACTTACTGAAGCGTGGACACTGATCTCCCCTGCCTGGTTACAATTTGGCCTTCTGTACACACCAAATCTAAATCACATCACCAGCTTCATGATACCTGAGCTTTTCCTTCAATGCTCCATCTTACAAGTTCATACAGAATCGCAAATGCAGTCTCAGCATCTGCTCATAAAAACAAAACTGTGCATTTTTTAGTCCGAAAGTCAAGAAGGGGCATCAAAGACATGCCCCTCTTGAATTTAGGGCTCAGAAGACCAAAGATTAAGTATTAGTAATGTGTTTAATGCAATCTCAGTGTCCCTGGGATTCTAACTCAGGAGCTCTGAGCATCTGGCACAGGCAGCACTTCTTCTATGGAGGAAGTTGGCACACAGGTTTGTGAATCTCTGGGGTGAGTTTGAGAGAGTTTGTAGTGAAAAGATTGAGTCTTCTTAACCAATAAAAGTAATCCCATAGTATTCCCTTAATTCCAAGGAATTCCAGTTATTAAACAAAAATAGAAGTTTTAAAGAATGCTTAAGAAGCCTCCAGCTGATCCATATGTAGGCGGTTTGAGAAGGTGAAGATAACTGAAGACGTTAACTAAAAAGCAAGTTTCTTGCCATTCCCTGTGAAGCAGCTAGCACAGGCTACAAAGGCATGGTAATAACCAGACAGGGTGACAGATCAGGCTGACAGCCCCCAAAATGCAGAGAGCAGACTGTCCCCAGGAGCTCTCAGCTCCACACTGGGGTTACATAGGCGTCAGCTGGATCCTCAGATTCTGAGACGTTCTGGGATGTTTTTTTGCCTTTTAGCATTTAGACAATTAAAAGATAATTCTCCTGTTAGGAGAGAAGGACACTGTAGACATTTCTGTTCAGAACTCATTCTCCCATCACAAGTCCTGCAAGAAAGCATCTGGGGAACTGCATAGAATTTTTGCGCTTTGATAAGCACTTAGTTGAATTTTTTTGAACAGTTACAGCTGACTGTTAACATTTGTTAAAGGCTGCTCTTGTGTCACTTCTGACAGTAGGATGGATGCACTAAAGCTGTTCAAGTAACTTCAAAAATTCACCCCGTCAGCTCACTTTGTGCCACCTATCTGCTCTAGCTAATTTTCTTTGGTGGTGTTAATTATTGTACTGTCTGTTAAAAAGACATTTTCACTACCCTTCAATCCTGTGAAATGACAGCAAATTGCTGCAGCAGAAACGGTGAAAAGTGTTCCCCCTTTAAAAATTCATAGTGATCTAAAAGGACAAGGAAAAAAGTCAATTTATTATTCACTAGAGAACATATTTTGTTATCCTGAATAAACACAGCATCAGTACTCAAAGCCTGTCTGGAACAGCAGGGAAAGGGAGCTCACAGGATAACTGCTTTTAAAAAGAAAGCAGATAGTGATGTGTCATGAATCTGAATAAGAAGATTTTTTTGTGGTTTTCTTTTTTTTAAAAAAAATAATCTTAGAAATTTGGGCTTGTGTTTGAATTTGGAAGTTTTGTAAAATACCTGCTTGCAATTCCGCAGTCGGAATTAACATCATCACATTGTGATGTGTGAGGTTAAAACTGACTTCTGCTTTACTCCAGTGCACCAGCCTGAGAACTGCAGTAGTTCAGGAGTTGATTCATGACATGCTCGTACATCACTGGGGGCAGCGGCATCTGGTAGGAAAGCAAGGCAGATGGATAAGGGTGGTAACAATTTCAAATATCTAATCTTAATCTGCTGCCACAAGCCTACTGAGGCCCTAAATGACTTCTGCCTTGCCTAACCATACTGACGTAGGCGGAGGGGTCCATCTTGCTTTGTGTGAAAGCAATAGTAACAAAATGTGAGTTTATATTGGCATGGACTGGATCGGGGCAGGGGCAGTCAATTACTCCAGGGAAGACGCTAAAGCAGCGTATCCACAATCACCTGGCACAACTATATTATTAAAAAACAATTGTAAAAAGCAAAACAGAGTCGCTTATGTTTGCAAAAAAAGTTTTTTTTCCATGATGTTTAATGAAGGTATTTTTCAGATAGAGTGGAAAAATCACGGAGCTTACTTTTTACCAGGGTGCTGACTAAGCCTTTACACGTCTGAAAAAGCACCATAAGCACTTAGATCCTCTTGAAAATTTTACCCAAGCTGATCCAAATAATGCCTGTGGCTTTGTGGGTTTTTTTTCCAGCTCTTACTCAAAATCTTTTTTCATTTTTTTTTTTTAAAGGTAAGCTTTTCTGAATACATTTGCAGTGGTCAAAATGCAAGTGTGAAATCTCAGTGCAAAGCCTGTTTTCACAGTTCTGTTGCGCAGGTACAACACACGTATGTCTACAGCTGAGCTGACTGCTGCAGGTGTAGAAGAGTAATAACAGGTAGGAAGTTATATCTTATCACAAAAATCTTTGTTGGAAAGGCACTGTGTTCCTGACACGACCACCATATTTAATTCCTTTTCCATATACCACCAGCTGGTTAGGTAGAGTGACCTCCCTTTTACCTGCCAAGACCTAACACATATTGAAAGTATCAGATAAAGAATAAAATTATTTTGCTCCTCTTCTCTAGACACCCATGTTTGTGCACAACTCAACACTGAGGTCTGAGCCAGACTTGATTATAATGCATTGTCATTGCATTTGATATCTGAATATTCTCCCTAGCAGATTTGCTCCAAGAAATATCTGCGCCTTGTAGTAGTAAGCCCCATGATTTTCACTACAAGCCAGAAAATTGCTTTATTTAACAAAAATTCAAGAATATGAATTCTTCTACAAGTACGAAGGAAGAATTTTTGCCTTTAGGTACAAAAATATTGTTAGGTATCAAAAAAATAAAAGCAATATATACATTTACATATACACATACTGCTGTTGAAATTGCTACTACCACTAGAATATATAAACAAAAACAAGTGAAATTATGCAGCTGCTGCCTTATGAAAATAGCTTAAATCAGTGTATTCCTCCCTCTAAGCCCAATGCATACCAAGTAAATCCAATCCCCTGCCTTCTGCACTTAGCTATGTTGTCACTTACATAGATAGTATTTCATTGCCTATGCAGGAAACTTTATTCATAAAGACACATTTTAATCCCATCAACATATATTAAATGCAGCTAATGTAAGTGTCATTTTTTCAGTGTGGAGAAGAAGATTCTTTTATTCATTGAAATAGATGCTGGTTTTGTCTTGCCATTGACAATAATTGACAGCAATAGCACTTCAACTTCACTAAACAGAAATGGGCCAAGAGTGAGAATGGCAGGAAGATGCCATTACGAGACACAAAACTCCAGAACTCCGTGGAACTGCTCTCAGCTCTGGATTCTGTCACACTGTTACAGCAGATGGGAAAGTCTGTAGTAATCTCTCATGCAATTTTAAAACAGGGAGATATAATAAATGAAACATACTTAACCATCCATCAATAGGCCAGTCTTATTTCTGATAGTTGATTCAATTTATTTAGTGGTATCTTATTTTCTGTCCTCTGCATACTGAATATATTTTAGTAGTATAATTGTTGAAAAAGTATGCTATCATTATAGCCTAAGGATAAGGCAGTTAAGACTTCTAGGGAGAAGTCATACCTTTTAATAAGACAAGTGATATAGGTGGAAAAAATGGACTGGTTTACAAACATACAAGACCTTTATCAATGATACTCCAGATACACTGGTTACCCTTCCCACTTAATGCTTCTAATCAGTCAGTATAATTAAGTCATACCTACAACCATTTTTCTCAACTCAGTTTAGCTTGATATTTATTTTTATCTGTACCAGGACAAATGACGTACTTGTGCAGTCAAAACCTTGTACCCTTTTTAGGGCTATAATCACTGGTCTAAAGAGATATTCTTTCCTTAGACAATGTCTCTCTGCAAAAAACAATGCCAGAAAATAGTGCAAATTATTCTCAGTTGTTGTCTGGGAGAAGTTGATTTTGACAATAGAAGAGAAGAACAAGACTCCTGGTACCCAGAGCAGCAAGAGTCTGTAAGATGTACAGTGAACAGTACATTTCTGATCAGACAGTAGCCTTAATGTTTAGATGCAACTACCAACCTTGCTTTGTATTGAATAGAAGGTCTTATCACTTGGTGCTATTTCTTCTGACTGTCTCAGAAAACATCAGTACATGATGCTGTGTTAAGCTCTGCACTTTATTCACATTTTTATGTTCCCTTTACAATTAAGGAAAGATGTTGTTTCTTTTCCTTAAACAAAAGCTTGAATTCAGATGCAGTTCTGCAACAGGGGAATCCTTGCCTGATACTATGTCTGTAAAAAAAATCAGCCCCCTTGGGTGGCCTGGATCTCCTATATAGCAACCCACAAGTCCAGCTCCTCTTGAGATGTCCTGCTGGACTTAGTGGAAAGTCTAAGGAACCAAAACTGGACCACAAAACAGACCCTACAGCATTTTAAGCCAAGAAACAGCACCATCAGGTTGATGCTTACTGCACACAGCTGTGCACAGGGACAGGGGCTCAAACATTGTGCTCAGGACCTCAAGGAATGGAGTAGAGGCATGAGAGTACTGCTAATAGTATTAAATAAGATGCTTATTCCCATCACTGCCAAAACTCAATCCCAAATGGAAGTCTTTATAAGTGCATTTTTAGGATCTAGGATCCACATCTAGGAGCAAAATTATCTGCTCCCTATCACTCCAGAAAGAGAGGCAATGATTTATATGAGGATGCTTGCAGCTAAATATAATTCACTACTTAGATGACTAATTTCATACTGGAACATCTCCTTAAGGGCTGGTGCAAAGGTATGTTAGGCCTCTGGATAGGAGTTATCTGCTCTTCACTCTATTTACCTCAGTCTTCATCTGCAAAATGAAGTTAATACCACAATTCCAAGAAGCATTGTGAAAATTGCATTAAAGATATTGGGGAAATCGGATGCTTCTGGATATGCTAGAGCCTTCTTAATGTGTCTGAAAAATAGTACAATCTCACTACATTATTGCTTGCAATAGGAAAGCCTTGTGTAGAGGAGTCAGTTTTTGCATATTGAACACATAGTAAAGAAAGCTTTCACTATTGATACACGTCTTTGATAATGTTTATTTGTTATTAACAGCACATGGGCTGCAGCCACTGGAGTTATACAGCAAGTAAGGGAGTGGGAATGAGCCTGTATGTTTGCATTTTCTGAACTCCATTAGAGTCCTGCTTGCTGAGCTGGTAGGAACTGGGGATGCTTCAGCAGCAGCCTGCTTAGCCGTGAGTGGAGATTGTTGGGCAGGGAGTTCCCCATACGGCTCTGTATCTATCTGTGCTGGTCACAGTGGGAGCAACGGTGCTATCCCCAGCAGCAAGCGACAACTAGCCATCTGTAGTGAGGCACAGGGCACTGCAACACATTGCCCATGTTCCAGAAACAGGCACAGGAGGAAAAAAACAGGATCTGCAGGAGACTCTGCTGTCACACCCTAATTTTAAAGCTTTAGCAGCAATTTGATTATGTCATCCTTGACCACAAGCATGAAATTAACTTAGATCCTAACACCCTAACCAGCCAACTCTAGGATTTCAGGCAGATGTCGAAACTCCATGATGTGCACTGGCAAGTGGCTGTACTTGTACAAATATGCTTGCAGACAACTGCTGGTGTGGAGATGGGAGCAGGTTAAGCATAGCTGAGATTCAGCCCAGAGCATGCAGCAAAACTCTACCAGATGCTCTGAGCCGGCTTGTCTCCAGTTTACGTCCACAGGTTTAGCCTTTGCATCTGTTACAAAATTAATTCTCAGCAAATGTGTCTTTGGAATCATTTGCTACAGTTCATATCTACATAAACTGTATCACCCCATCTTAGCAAGTCTCAATTAAAAGCTGATTTGATTTCATTAAAGGCCCTTACTTCATTCCTGTGATAATCAGTATTATAATTTGTGACCATTATTAATCGCAGCCATATGGAACAACCAATGGAGGAAGAAAAAGCCACAGTGGCCTGAAAGTGGATTTACAGTGAATTGTTTTCTTATATGGAGAATCCCAAGACACATTTTGTGATGTTCTGACAAACTGACCAAAAGCCCACCAAGTGAATTTAATTTCATCCAGGACAAAGCTTCCTTCAGCTTCCCACCTCTCCCTCTCTCATCACCCTTATTCCTCCTTTAAAGTCCTGATACAGCTTTTTGCTGTCTGGTCCTGCAGCATCTCAATGCTGAGGTAGCCATGAACTCATTCCAGCCTGGAGATAGGTTGGTACCTTTAGCAGTAGGTTCAGCTAGTCTGGGATAGCATTTGCTGTCCTGTTGGAAAGCTGATTTAGGTCACAGTGTTTATACACTCTGCAGATGTTGCAACTTCATCCCTCAGCCCCTTTACAGACTGTTGATAAATAGTTTAGAAATCTCACCACTAAATCCCCCACTGATCCTAGTATTGATCCCAGTTTCTAATCCATGGCATAACTTTGCCTCTCACCTCACGTTTGTTTCCTGAGCAGCTCCACAAGTGCTTACTGATGTAGTGCGACACCAACATTCATGTACCAGCGAAGTGCTCCAAGCATAACAGTTTGATATAAAATGAGGTATAGCTGCCTCCACCCTAAGAGGTCTGGGATGATTTCACTCTGTCAACATACTGCACTTGCCTCTAATATCCTAGATCTTTCTACACCAAAAAAATCTGCTGCATTAAGCTTAAGCAAGAGGGTTGGGAAAACTACCCTGCTCAGCTCGAGCACTATATCTGTGCTCAGAGTCATGATCTCACACACTGGTATCTGCCTTGCATTCATGCCTTATTCATGGTTTCCCATGGCCTAGCACAGACATTCAGCTTAAGACAAGCTGGATAGCTGGGAGGTGTTTTCCTTGTCCTAGTCTAGGTCAAATGTAGAACAAACACCTTATCCTCAAGCTGGTGAGTCACCACAGAACGCATGAGACCTTGGCCCAGTTTTCACTAGGTTGCATGGATCTAAAAGATGTAACATCACTGTTATATCATGAGGTACTTTGAAGCTGTTTCTGCAGTGCCCACAACCATATTTCTGAATATAGATTTTTACTTTCCAAGTTTAAAGATGTAGTCACTGTGGATCACACAGCTATTACATGTGCAAATACAGTGGGTAATGAATGAAATTTTTAGCACAGGTCTAAAAAACTTATACCCTATACTGAATTCTACTCTTTGAAGTAATTATTGCAGAAGGTCAGGTCTGTGTGTCAGGAACCTTTTCACAAATTCTTCTCTTTCCCAGTATTATTCAGCACCTGCTAAATCCAGCAGGAATCCTTCCACTGATGTTAACGGGTTTTATCCAAAGTCTTCAGTTACCATACTTGATATATTTGCTGAAGATTAATTTTTATTGTATTTTTTAAAAATCAGCAAATATTTAACAACAATCATTTAGAATAAAAGCCAAATGGCAATGGTCTCCCACAGAAGCTAACCAGAGTATGAATATATTATATTTGTGATTTAGGACAGACCCATGCCTGGATTCTGAAGCAGCTCTGGGGCATTTGATGATAACACATGGTTTTGTATAACACTTTGTCCAGGGGTGGGTTCAAGTCTTGTGAAATCAGGCACAAGCTCTGTTTGCCATTTGGTGGGACACCTTTGTCCTCCTCCCCAGGCCAGATGGCATAGGGACTCCCAAGGCAACCAGCACTGACCCAGAAGTGGAAGAGGGAGAGAGCATTTGAGAGCTGCAGGAATTGCGGGTGAAGGGAGAAAGTTTGGCTGCATAGATGTATCACTGGTGCATGCAATCTTCAGAAACAAGATATTACTTTTGTTGTGATCCTACCCTGCTACTGAAGTTCCATGATGTGTTCCCCATATTATGGGCAGACAAGGTGAGCTGCTCTGACATCCGTAAGAAAAAAGTCTATGGCTCAGGCTGTTTTAGCAACAGTCACTGGCATGGACAATGTAAGGTATAAATGGAATTCTCACCTACGCCTGTCAGGAAGTTTCAAAGCACCTTTGTACTTTGACCATTTCACAGTTAAAAAAAAAAAAAAAAGGACAGAATCTGTTCTGGAATGGACTAATGGAACCTATTAACTCCTCCCTCCCCCTCTCCCGGCTTTTTTTTTTTTTTTTTTGAAAAAAAAACCAGAGTAATAGGGATATCTTAACAGTTCAGAGGAAGGTGAAAAGAAAGGAACAAAGACTCTAGTCAGTGTTGGGGAGAAGGTCAGGCTTCTGGTTCTAAAGTCTTTGCAAAAACAAAAGGGGAAAGAGTTTATTTATCTTTTCTCCTTCCCCAAGGTAGGAATTGCTCTGTTAGGTTATCCTTAGTCATTTTGATAAATTTTTTTCATTTTTTTGATGTAGTTGGAACTTAAGAAAAGAGAAAAGAAGAAATACGGAGCTGGAAGAGGCAACATTGCCAGAGGGATAAGTAACAAATCAGAAAAGAAACAAGTTCTCCTTGCAAGCCTGCCAGAAGTTACCAAAAGGAAAACCTGTTCCAGAGCTGGGTTGCAGAGGTCTAACACCACTTGCTAATACAAACGGTTAATGCGCTTTACAGGAAGCTTAACATATCTGTCTAGTCAAATAGCAATGGACCTTATTAGCTGCACTGACAGCAGCCACAGCTTCTGACTCTAGAGAGACATAAAAAAATAATTTATTTTTTAAGTGTCTTTAGGCAACTCTTCTAGAAAGTAGCTGTTTCTGCACTTTATTATACATAATCCTGCTCCTAGAGACAACTGTGAATTTTTTTTATTTTTTTTTTTGATCACCAGATGAAAAGTTTCTTGTGTTTTAGTGACTAGGAAGTGGCTTTAAGTCCTGGAAATATTTAATGTGTATATAATGCTGTCCAACCAAGTTTTACCAGACAGCCCCTGTGCAGTGTCTTAAGTGGATTTCTTCTATGGATTTGGGATTTAGACACCTTCAACAGTAACATGAGTCTTTGCAGTGATGATTTAAAAGCAAGGTTTTTCTACCCTTTAAGAAATCTCATTTGGAGAATGTTTTTCTTCTTACTTTCTATCTGTTAAAGGTTATTTAGCTGTCTACCGCATCCTATTAATCAGAATACTAAAAAGACCAATCACCTATGTTGATCCAAGTGTCTTTTCAAAGTCTATTACTTTCAATTTATCTGCTCAAAGAGGGAGAGAATTCCCTTTGCCTGGCATGGAGCAAACATAGATCACTCAGACTGTAAAATAAAATATGAAGCTCCAAAGCTCAGCTTTTCTTCCGTCCTCATTAGTTTGAGTGGTTAGAAGGTCACCTGAGATGGAGTCTCAATACGGATTTTAGATCTTGATTAGAAAATATTCTAGTGTTGAAGTTAAGAGGAAGCTGAGAAGAGTCAGAGAGCTGACTGCAAAACACCTTTGAATATAAATTCCTTGGAGCAGAAACCATCTTTTACTATATAATGGCACACTGCTATCCCAATGGGACTGAACTTTGTCAACCTCTAGATATTATGGTAATATATGCACTTTTTAAAAAGTCTAGAAATAAGGTTGACTAAACTCTGCAGAGCAAGAAGTCTCAGTTGCTGCGTGTTCAAACAGCATTCAGTACATTGGGGTCCCCAGTGTCCTATCCATACAAATGATACAAGACAAAAAGACTTCCCTAGAAATGCCAAAGCAGTGTCAGAAGCCTGCCACATGCCTCAGGCTGTCATAATTAAGCCAGACCAGGTTCTGCTGCCAGTGGCATGGGAGTCGGGCATTGCATCATTTTTAGCCTCTAATTCCACAGTGCGAGTAAACAGTTGTTTCCTGCTGTGGGGTTAAGAGGGGCTTTTGAGTACAGGCTCAAACACACTCTAGATTTGTAAGTAGAAGCTTTGACTCTGTCACCCCACCATCCCATTGCAAGTGATGGGACAACAGCAACTGACCTCCCACGACAAAGAGGACTGGAGGACCTCTCAGATCTGCCCCAGCCTTGTTATTTAAGAATCTATTAGAGAGCAAAGACTCTCACCTCCATCTAGCATTGCTTTCAAGTGTTAATACATTTATAGACAGATGAAAGTGAATAAATCCAAGTTCTAGTTCAATAATTTGGGAGTCTACTGGTGGAGTAGGATAAACCTTCTCAGCAGTGGAAGGGTATAGTCAAAAGACAACATAGGTGCCTTCTTTCTTCTCCTTTAATCCATTTTCAGACATTCAGAGTTTCGTTCCCCCAGCTGCTGATACTGTAAAAATGTTGCTTGGCAACATGGTAACAGGGGAAAAAAATTTTCAAAAACATTAGGAGTTTTTGTCCTTAGAAATGTACTAGTTCAGCACATCCAACCTCCTACAGATCCATTTTAGAGGAGAAGAGGCACAATGATTCCCCACCCCCCCTGCTTCCCATGAACTAGTTCCAGCAGCCTTTAAAGCAAGGTGTTCAAAATGAGACAGGAGAAGGGGTGCCCTTGGATGCTGAGGGGGTGGGCCAGACCCCTACATGGCAGTTGTGGAAAGTGTGTGCACAGCTCTGTTCCCCAATCTGATACTGAGAATTCATCTGACATCTCAGACGAGACACCTGTAGACAAGGCATTGGCTTAATTGCACACAAAGGTGTTACACCACCCTCCAAAGGGTTTTGCCATAATGTCCTACGGTGCAGTGTTTAGGCCTACCTCTTCTCCACTCCCAATAATCAGATGCTCACTAACAGTGACTAGTGGGGACATGACATCTGCTTGCAAATGTGGCTATACCAAGGCAGAGAGGCAGGGGCAGGCTGCTGAAGACCTGGCAAACCCAAGGACTTAGCTTTTCGAAAGAAGTCTTAGAAGCAGTCCCACTACCTTAATGCTAGCCTCGCAAGGAAGGGACTGCCAGTTAATTACAGCAATGAATACCCATTGAAGTCAACCTTCACAGGAAAGGTCACGTTGTAAGGCCCATAGATATTAGTTTTAAGGTTCACTGCTTTTCTTGCCCTCTCATCTTGCACTGAAATTTGTTATTGCACTGCACTTGACCTCCACAGAGCTATTTCTGATTTATACTGCTGAATCATGGTTACCTGTATTTGTCATCCATAAGCCAGAACACAGTCTTACATCCAGATAAGATGTTCTGGTTCGTTCAAGGCAAAGAGTAAGTGATGTAAGTTCCTGCAAACACAGGACACAAATACCAATATTTTTAAAGCAAGATCCCAAAGGGCATCTTATCTTTATTTAGCTGGAGGTAGAGTTGAACATAAGGAGTTGTTGTGGTGGCAGCACAGAGAATCTTCAGCATTGTATGGCACCATTTCTGTTGATGTTAATACAGAGATAAGAAATCTAGATGGTGGGTCTCATAAAATCAGTGTCAAAAGGTCTGCCAAGTTTGAGTTGTACCTATTGAGCCCTACAGTTACCAAAACAGGGGAAAATACACTAGAAAGAACATATTGTAGAAGTGGGAGATTCTAGAGTAAATCCCATGCAATTTTGCATATCCATATAAACAGGAAAAAAATACACTGGAATTAAGCATGCCTATTTCTGATTCCAGAGCTGTGTAGATCAGGAACAGCTCCCCTGAAATGAAGAGCCATTGGAAGGCACCAAAGAATCTGGCCAAATCAGTCTGGATTTGGGAAGTCTTCGAGCACTGTGCAAGGAAAGAACAGTCCTCCAAAAGATAGCCAGTAGTCTGCTAACTCAAACTCCTGCTGCAATGACAATTTAATTAACATGCTTAACTGCTCAGAGATCTCTAAGATTATTCACTGGATTGGCAGCCTTTTCTCACTGCTAATTGTGTTACTTTGCAGTGAACAAGAAGGAGATGAATGAGTACAGTAGCCCCATCTTTTCCTGCTAAAGGAGGAGAGTCACACCAAGTAATTTGACTTTGACATACTGTCTTGTTTTCACAGGTTTAGTTTATATAAATAAACATGTGTGAGCTACTGAAAGCTAATGAGCTGGATGGCAGCAAAACAAAGTCCTCCAGTGGCTGCTCACAGCAGAGCTACTTGGCAGCACTTGGTGGTGTAGCCATTTGATACAAAGCTCGGTTTACCTTCCAAAGCACCACATAGTCAGCCAGTGCCATGCATGTTCAGACAAGATCCTTGTGTGTTAACACTCCCCAGAGGCTCTGATTAAATAGAAAATCTCCCCATCTGAACTGCTGCCATGTGAACTCTCTTCTTGTTTGACCAGCACTTTCTGACAACAGAAGGGGACAGAAATACAATGGCAATATTGCTGGTACGGACAGAGCTTGAGGTTAAAGCAAACAAAACACATGATACTTAAGGGATGACAACATTGCTCCTAAAGAGCCTGATACTCCCAGATGAGCTCATCTGCTTATACAGAGGCTGGAGCAGCCAGAAGGGAGACTATCAGCAGCATAAAAAAGACACTGAATGTTTCGGGTCCTGAGGTCCTGTGTGCTTTAAGAGGAGGCTTTCAGTTATGCCAAGGGACAGGCTTGCAGTTTTTGACTGTGGAGATGGTGAGTTTGGACTTGAGGGCAGCCTTATGGCTCCTCTGTAAGTGTAGTTTAAATACAAACTTGCACCCAGGAATTCACTGGAAGCTTCAGTGCTGATTTCAACCTCAGCATTTACTCTTGCATTAACATTTAAAGTCAGTAGTGAAAGCTGGTATCTCCTGGAGATACACACATGTCTAGAGGCATCTGATTCCTTCAATTTGATTACAAAGGAAATTAGCCTCTCTACCTACGCATAAGGAAGCAAAGGAAAGCTAAAGGCAGCCACAAAGCTACTGACCCTCTTTTATAACTCAACAGAACCCATGATACACCCACCACTTTGCAAAGGAAGGAGGTGTACCCTGTGCCCTGCCTACCTGGTGAATATGTACCTTGGACACTCCTCCTACTGTGATATTGCCGTTGCCCCAGGGAAGTCCAATCATTTTATTTCACTAACAAATTGAAGTATGGATCAACTATAAAAACATTTCAACTAGATCCATTCCCCATATACTCCGTATTTTTATTGAAAATATTGGTATAGAAAAGTTTGGGGTTTAATCCCAGCATGAAGGACGAATTATTACTTCAGTACAAAGTTAACAAAAGTTCTTACTCAAGTGGTATCCTCAGGACTTCTCCTGTAAGCCCCAAAACACCCTTGCACAAGTATAGAGGTGCTTTTGGCCTAATTTAATTGACATTTTTAGAGGATCTTTTTCAGGTTCCTCTCCCATTCAGATGAGGAAAAATTATCACTCAATGGGCATTTATGAAAGGACCAAACCAGGATAATCCACCAGTGCCTCCTCACCATCCCCTGTGCCAAAGGGCAAGCTGTTCTCTCCCAGGCTGAACACTGAATCAAAGCAACATCTGCAGAAAAGCAATGCTCCAAAAAGGAGAGTGGGATAGAATTCTACAAATTTCTAATTACTATATAGCATCCATATATTTGTAATCTAATTACTCTGAATCAAACCTGTTGAAGCCTCCGTATTTAGAGGCATTATTTGGAGACAACACTAACATACGTGTAACTGAGGTCTGTCTTGATCTTTACAACCTATATTACCATTAACATGTTACATTATAACAAACTGAGAAAGCGCACGATTAAATCATTGAGAAGAGTGATCTGTACTTTAGAGGTCCACTGCTCAGTAGAGAAATCACATTTAAAAATAAAAATCAGTTCCAAAAAGCTCGAGTTTTCAGCTCTTTATTCCCTGTAGAAATTAACTTATCAAATTGCTCAGTGTTTTACTCTTAAATAAGTATGCGAATAACAAATCATTCTTTTCAGTTATTAGTCCTATTGAATGACAAATAATTCCTAGTGCTTCTTATTCTTTTCAGAGTGTAAACTTGGCAGAGTTAGCAGAGGAACATCGCCACAAAAAGGAACAAGACACTTCGATGTTCCAGATGAGGAAAACAGCCATGCAGAGGCATAGACTCAACATTATTCTACATATTGATTTTGCCATTTGCATAAAGACAAGAGGCAAGAATTCCCCCCTCCCCCATTTGCACCCATGCAACACCACTGATGTTGCACTGTGGCTGCCTGTAACAGAGCAGATTTTGCCTGTTGAAAAGCAGTGTGTTTGCAACAAGTTAGGATTAACCCTGTAATGATATATTCTGCTAAAGTAACATCCACATTGCACACGCAACTTCAGGGTTTTTTTGGTGTTTTGTTTTTTTTTAGGCCAGATTTTTAGGTTCCACTGTTAAAAATTAAAACCTCAGATTGTAACAGTGATTTAACTCAGACTTGCTCCCTTATTACCCATTGCTCACTCCTGAGAATGCATTTCCATCGCGCCAACCCCTCCAACAGTGCCACTATTGCTGAAGGAATTATCATGCTGTGACCCAGATTAGGAACAAATCCAGAATAAGACATCAACCCAGATTTTTTTTCCTTAGAAAACTAGATTTTCCTTTTTATCATTCACAATGTTGCTGCACGAGGATTTGTCACATCTGAGCTCACAGGAGGAATTCCCAACTAAGTACTGATGTGGTAATACAGAACCATGCAAGTTGATTCTGCCTTGAGTGTTTTGACCAGTGAAACCATAGCCTGGTATTGGCTTTAGGCCCTGTAGGTGACCAGCTCCTGCCACAGTTAGATTTCACCCTTGTGAAACAACAACTGAAACAACAATTTCATGTAGGGCTTACATAGCACAAAGCGAATAGATGGGCTGACCAAAAATAATAAAACCCCTACCTAAAAAAAACTGCTCTTAATTAAGCTTCATTCTGTATTCAGTTTCATTCACAAAACCCATTCCTATCAGATGACTTACATTCATGTCTTTGGTGCAAGGTCACTTCCAAGAAGCCTGGAGTTACTCAGAGAAAGTCACCTATCCACTGTTAGAGATACACTTACAAACACCATGTGTAGAGAGTAACACTCATTCACATGCTATTTTTGCTAGAAATCCTTGACCTTAGAACACTATTTTTTCTATTACTAGCTACAGAAATTCTTTTTTTTTTTTTTTAATAGAACAGCTCACATTTCAAAACCTTGTCATTCAAAAGAATTACAGGTAACAGACAAACCAACTTAGGCACGTATTTTGAAGTTGCAAAAAGTGATCACTCTACCTTATGATAGTCTAGACATAATACACAAACAGACCTAAAGATTTTCCTCAAGGAGCAAAAAAATTACTAAGAACAGTCCATGGATTGCTTTGAGGCTACTCTATTAAGTGCAGCTTCTTTTAAATGGCAGTCATCAGCAGAATCTCCCATCAATTTCAGTCCTATTAATGGACGCTGCTAAACCATTTATAACAGGATACTTCCAGCACAAATAACTGCACCAGTAGTGGTCTATGTTTAAAGGTTTGCATAGTCTGTTGAGCAGACAAAATACTCTGAGTGGTGACTAACCTATATGCTTAATAACAAATACCACCCAGTCATCGGGATATTCATTCTTCTGGGCTCATCTGAATAAACCAAGGATTATTTCTGTACGGCCATCTGCTTTGCTTCTTATTTTGTTATTGCTGTTCAATCATTACACTAAGCTAGAAGAAATACTCTAGATGTAGCACAGAAGTTTTGATGCAGTTTCAGATACACATTTCACAATAAAGTACACAAGAAAAATATCCCATGTTGTCAAACTATGTCCAGTGAGCCTCATGCTGCTCCTGCCTTCTGTCCAGAGGTAGCTGCATTACAGAACTGATTGCAGGAGTGTTTTGGTTCCTTCTCCTGGAAGGATAAACAGCTTTGCTCCTTCAACTCAATAGAAAAATATTTTGTTTCAGAGTATATGTTATGGCAACTTAAGGCATGCCACTGGTGAGCTCTGGCTTCTCTTTCATTACAGATTGAGGGGCTGGGAAATCCTCTTCAGCAATGCTCTTTTTGCTGGGGCAGGACTCTACAGCAAGCAGGAGAGAAGAAGTAGGGAAACAAAAGAAATCTTGGTAGAGGCCAGAATTGTGAAGCCAATGTAAATAGTTCTCTGCTGAAAAGAGTTTTAAACAGATTTGCTTCTCTTTACTATCCATCATGCAGCACAAGAAGTTTCCTTTGGGAAGCTGTACAGCTTTTATTACACCTACCTACCACCACAGCCTATGGGAAACCTAGCAGAGATCAGTGCTCCAATCTCCACGGAATGTTAGGCAAAGCCTCCTTGCCTGAATACTAATAATACTAAGAGGTGGAAAAATGCTTCCAGGAGTTCTGAGAAAGCATTTATGCAAAGCAGGAATTGAGAAATCTCCTGTCTGCTAATGCTTTAGTGACAAGGAACAGATTATAGCTGTAGATAACACCCTCTTGCCAATTGCTGTTGACAGCAGTCAGGGCCAAGTTCAAACAGCCAGAGGGACTTTTAAAATTAACAATGCCATACAGCTGAACCCTGGTGGAGGATCCCAGAGAATGTTAGGTTATTTTCTAAATACCCTGTATGAAGTGACATGCCCCATCTTTCCAAACAGAAAATCAAGGTCCAAAATGAGGAAAGCTCAGGAAGAAGATTAATAGAGCATCAACTTGTCCTATTTGCATGTCCAATGTGTTGTCATGGAACTCCCCAGCAATCATTCTGACTTATCCATTCCCTAAGTAAAGAGAATCGCTTCCTTCAGTCTCACCTATTAAACCCCCCACAGTTCAGGCACAGTGTGTAGCTCAGAACAATCCTTGGGCAGTTTCTTTGCAAAAAGTCAAAGTAACAGACTCGCCTGGAGAATCCACTACCTACTTCAGTGACACCAGTTCCATCTCCATTAGTCAACGAACATTTTGACATGTCACTTTTTCTGCAAAGAGCCCTTTTAAGCTGCCACTCTGTGGCATCACCCAGAAAAGCAATTCAGCATCACAGAAGTGTCACTGGAAAGATCCCACCCACCCAAAGCTCTGGGAGGCAAGATCTCCTCAAAGTTGGATGCTCTTTTCCAATGTCCCATTTCTGAGCTTGACCCCACTAATGAAATAACTTTTCAGCTGCCTCTTTACTACTGATTTTTGCCAGCTTTGTTGGTGAAAGCCTGAGAAATTATGTGGAGGAGAGTTTTGTAGTGAGTAGAGCCATAACAGAGTGGTCAAAGCTTTTGTGTCAGAACTGCATGTTGCTGATGTGATTTCTTTCTTTAATGAACTTCAGTAAAGAGCAGTGAGAGTCCTAAACTGTATCCACATGACACAGGTATATTACAGGCAGGCCTGGAATCTCTACCTGCTCAGGTGTGGGTACAGCACAAATCAAAACCATGTAGTGACATTACCACGGCACCCAGATGGTGCCTGGCAGGCCCTACTAACAATAACCAACATCACCCTAATACAACACGGCTTTGAGCTTGCTCAGCCCTTGCCCTGAGCCAGCATGCACTCCCAGACTACACTGGGAGACTTTTCCAGTACAATACTGCAGTATGACAACACCAAAGCCTTAAGTGAAAATGCAACTGAGGCATGATATCTCTGGAGGAAACGTGGGTAGGACACTTAGAGCCCTCCTTGACCACTCTGCTTTCTCCAGAGAGCAATGGACTCAGTTTCCAGGGCTGCAAGTTAACATGAAAAAATGCACTTTTTAAGATGCACAAACAGTTTTTAAAACTTAAATTTCCAAAATGAGACTTTTTCCCCAGAATGACAAAAACCAGGCTTTGAGCCAAAGAACAAAGCTCTTACCATAAAACTTTAATAAAGAACAAAGAATATCTATTTCATCTCTCCAAGGTATCTACAGTATTACATAGAAAGGGATTTTAGAGACTATTAGCTGACTAGTTACACTAGAGTCTGAGAGACTCGTTACAGTGCTCTACAATTATTGCCAACTCATACTAAATTATTGGCTTCTCTAAAACTGAGAGATGTAAACAACACCTAGGTGACAGAGACCTGCCAGTGTCAAGCTAATACCAGACCAATAACTTCCCAGTTGATGAAACAGCACAGTAAAATGCATGTCCGCTCCCCAGCATCAGCCTTTGCAGATCACTTTACCTTTTATTCAAGCAGCAGGATGAATCAGAATTCTTGCATGGGCGTGGTTAAAGGCTGTGATCTGACAGTGCATCATCCAAAGCAGCAATGTTAATGTAAAAATATTCCTCAATCCTGATGCCAATGCTTGTTCACATCCCAGACCCTCTCCCTGTTCCTGCAGCACCAGTTGCAATCTCACAGCTCGGCTAAGGAACAAAAACCACTAGAGGGAAGGGAATGGGCAGCTGACCAGTGGAGCCAGCGAAAGAGGATGAAGGCTCCCTCTTATAAGCTGGCACTATTACCTACACGGCATTAAACCATAGCTGCCTTCAGAACAAAACTCTAGCAGAGTACATCATATTTTCACCTCTTTGGCTGTGCACTGCAGGCTACCTTAAGGGAAAGCCCAGAGCCCTGTCTAAGGAGAACCAGTCTTGTCTGCAGGTCCCTGAAAAAGGGACCTGCAGAGACCAAGTCAAAACAGGTCACCTGCAGCCTTCCTGGTAGCTACTGAGGGAGCTGCCTTTGAGATTTTGGGTAACAGAAATTCAAGGCTAATTTGATGTAAGAGAATGAAGTAGTTTTCTTCAGCAGTTCTAGAAAAAAAACAGGATGGCTCATGCCGTGCCACTGCTAGAGCCCAAGTGATATGGAATAAAGCAGCCAGTACAGATGACTGAAAGAAAGCAGTAGAAACAGACCACTGAGAACCCCCTGGGGCAACCTGATGCTTTGGTTTTGTCAAAACCAATGCTTATAAGGTAAAAACCATTCCTTCAAAATATCTCCAACCAGCACCTCTGCCACACCCCACCCCACCCTCCATCCCCAAGATCAGGTACCTTTGAGAAAGTAATTTCTTGCAGCAAAAAGGGAGAGAAGCTCACTGCTACCAGAGCAGGAGATCCCTGCAAACTCACCTACTTCCCAGCACTGGTAATTACCAACACCAGGTGCAAATCATTAACACCACTTCAGCCACACAGCGGCTCAAAGCCCCAGTTTATACCCTCCTCCATCTCCTCAGATGGCCTTTACTATTTCCAGTTAACTCACCAGGAACCAAAGCAGCCCAGTTACTACTTCCACATCTCAGCACCCCCAGTAAGCAGCCCAGCTGCCCAGTCCTCTCTACACAACCCACAAAGGTGTTTCACAAATACTCCAACACATTTATTTGCAGAGAACAGATGAGCAGAGAGCTTGTTTAAGTTTGTACCAGCTCAGGATAACAGACACCATCAGTCAGACTCTCAGTAATAACCCTCTTGTGTCCTACCTTGAAGTTTTAAGTAGGGTTGACCTCATGCCTCCCAAGGTGGGGATTAGCTTGCAGCAGGGATTGGCAGAGGATCAGTACCTACAGGCAGGAGGTCCAGCAGGACTAGGACAGGCACAACTCTGCTCTCTTCCATCCTGAAGCCTTATAAACCTTCCCCAACAGCCCCCCTCACCTCCCACCTCCCTTTCACCCCCTGTGCTGGGCTGAAGGATATCAAGCACTTGATTTAACCCTTTGTGTCCAGGCTCACATCCACCCCCAGGGTAGCGCTTTGCACATGTTTCCTGCCTTCTGGAGAAGCAGCCTGCTCTGCCAGGCAGGATGTGGCAGCTTTTCAGCTTGCTGTCCTGCCCTGTAACTCAGGACAAGTCTCTTGATCTCTCTGATGACCCAGTGGGCAAAGTAATCTTGGGCCCAGCAAGCTGGGCAGACCAACAGAGCAGGCAGAAAATTTAACACACCTGGAAAACACAATATGCATTTTTTAAATGCGGTTACAAAGGACACCAAAGCCACAGTAACTTCTGATATCTCAGCTCCACGGCCCTCTTTTCAGGACAGAGCTCAATCCCCAGCACATAGCAAGGTGGTGGCTGTTAATCACATTTTCCCTTCTCTGCAGAAGGTTAAACGCCAGCAAGACCTTATCTTTCACCAAGCAGCCATTTTGGGTCTCTGTGCAGGGTGTTAGCAACATGGTGATGAATAAGGGAGTGTTTCTCATTGGCAAGGCTCTCCATCATGTTAAATGAAGGCTTGACAGGCTTTGCTGTGTGTAGCCTGCCCTGCATGTTGGCTTCAGCAAGGAGAGAGCAGCAGCTCCACTTCCAGGGTCATGTTTTCATGTTGGCAGTAGGAAAAACAACAGCACAAGGACTTAGAGAAAGGTAAGCAGAAAGGCACAGAGTAAGTAGGATCCTTGATGGAGAGATACACAAGTGGATTGGATGAGAAAGGTAGATTTTTGCTGACTGTCATTACCATTGTTAAGGGGAAAAATAAGGGCCTGATTCTCAATGTAACTGAGCTTCACTGCTGCTAACCTCACCTCCTTTCTCCTCAACATCTCACGCCTTACAGGAAGCAGGTTTTCTCATGTATTTATTGTCTGAGTGTATTCAGTGCAGACAACACCCTCATTGCCTCACTGTATCTTCTGCTCTCCAGGTTAGTAGGGTACTAACCAAGTTAGGGAGGACTAACCAGGTTAGGGAGATGTTTGTGCCCCTTGGAAGGTACAGAACATGCAAGGGATAGGACGGCTTCTTGAGAAAGGAGTAAAGGGCAAAAAATGCACACCCAGAAAGCGGTTGAGTTGCTGGACAGAGTGCTAGCTGCAGAGGCCTGACCTGCTCTGTAGGAGCACAGTAGGAGAGGGACATGGGTGAATGAATCCATTTCTTTCTTTTCTGTCTTCTTGTGATTTTTTTTCTATATTAATGTAAGTTAATTGTTCCAGTCTGCAGTCTAATAAGTAGTGGCTTTTACTTTTAAAAGCCTGTTTAGATTTCTGAAGTGCTCACAATTAAGGAAATGTTTAAGCAGTTCCCAAAAAAACCTGAAAGCTTTATCTGAGAGTCCATTGTATCCCTTCTTTTCTTGGGCCCCTGTCCCACCTCCGCACTTTGGCTAGCACTGCATCCCTCTTTGCTCCTCTCCCCCTCTTTCCCTCCTTACCGCTAGCAGAGTTAGTTAACCAGCACATGCATAGTAAATATAACATGCTTCGGCTTTGGGAAATAGTATTCCAGGTGCTATTGTGTCGTCCCTTCCATTCAGGTGTTGCAGGAGTTAAGATCAAATCCTGTTACCCTTGTTGCTGTTCTCCTGACATCCTCTAAACACCAGTTAGACAGCCCTGGTTCATGGAAGCTAAGCCGACAGCTAAACTAGTGGTATGACACAGTGCAACCTACCCATGAAGAGGTTTGAATAGTATTTTGCTTTGCGTGTAATGGTTAACAGCAGACTTCTCTAGGCCATATGCAACGCAAGCTTTCTGCGGTCGGCCTGGCTCATATGGTTTCTAATCTGCAGGGCTACAGGTGATCTACTGCCAGTCATGACAACTACTTCACCTTCCAGTAACATATCTTCTGTGGTCCCCTGCATATGAAGGGTTCTGAACACACAATTTGTCCTAAATGTAGAAATCACACCTACAGGGGAACAAACAGCTTTCTGTCAGGTAGACAGAAACTAATTTAAGACTTTCACTAAAACTGTACAGAATGAAAAGGTAAAAGGTTCTTGTTAAAGCAGCTATAAGATTACAGAGAAGAAAGATAAGTGATATAGCTCATATTGCTCGAAGTCTATTGTATAGACTATGTTGGTCCCAGGAAAAGTTAAGAAATTAGTCCATCTCCCAGAGAAGAATATTTATATTTGTAAATTAGTATTCCCATTGCTAATACGTTCATGTGACATCAAGTTCTGTCATCATTTCTCCCTTTTAAAAATATTTTGATGACGTCTTAACTTTTCTAAACCCTTTCATGAGGTTAGAATGGATAAAACACAACGCTGGTGAGCTGTGTTATTCAGATGTTCTTTTTAATATTCATGACATAAAGCTGTTGAACTAGGAAGTTGATTATTATTCTGTGGGAACAGAGACAGTTTGGACAGCTAGATTGGTACCATTAGAAACAAAACAAAAACAAAGCAAAACAAAAAATCTGTAGCAGCAAAACAAAGGCAAGCTTTTGCTAGATCAGCTCCTGTGCATCGCCTTGGGGAAAATAGATGCCTCTGTTGATTTTGCAATTTTTATTCCTTGGTTCCGGAGGAGGCATTTGGGAGGAAATTATGGATGGTTTTACTTGGAGGAAGTTTCATTTTCAAACTGCTTTACCCACAGAAGCTTTGCACAAAAGTCGTCTCAAGGTCCTCTTTTGTTTCTTGTATGCTGGGAGGGAGAGTTCAGCACCCAGCTCTTCAAGGTGGTGTGGAGGAGGATGATCAGTCAAAAAAAAATCACTTCTCATAACTTAGGTTAGGAGGAGATGCCAAGCCTAGATGCACTATTTTAGGTTGTTACTTGGTGCTTTAATCATGACCATGAACTGAGGCTGGTCACTTTGCATCCAAGATCTGCTCAGACTCAGTCAAATTAATCTATTTTTGGACTTTAAATGTGTGTTATTTTCTTTTTTCCACAGTCATGAATTAAAAAAAAGGCATTAATATTTTTCATTGCTGCTTGGTGGTAAATATGGAAGTGTCAGACAGGTGTCTAGCAAGATGTGCCTTTGAATTGTCTAGAGGATTTGATGTGTTGTACTTAGACTAACAGAACAGTGCTATGTCCTATACATGAGAACTTTCCCATTATCTGGGGAATGGAGAAATACTGACAAAGAACTGAAAGGGTAGAGAGCCCGTGGGCATGGGCATGAAGAGCTCACGTACCCTCAGCAGTGAATGTCGGCTCGTCCCTGCCAGTTTGCTGGTCTTTGAAGCCTTCTCACTGGGTTCCTCACTGGCACACTCCGCTATGTGCTGGCTGAATTTTATGAGGTGTTGCCAGATGGCAGTTTTTCAAGAAAGGTGGTCTAATTGCCCAGGGAATGGGGGCTACAATGTCCTTACCAGCCTCTTGCACAGAATAACAACAGAGTCATTGTTGCTCGTATCTCATTTAGTGCCATTAGACCAAAATTCTTAACATTTCAAAATGCTCAACACTTCTGAGAAACCTTTTCAAAGAGATATTTTCTTTTACATGTCCCACAGGTTTATGGGAAAAGCGAAAGGACAGTACCTGCCAGCACCTACCAAAACCTCAGGACAATAGGATACTGCTGTAAGATATCCCTTCCTTTGTTCATTTATCTTCTTTATTTACTGATTAAATATGAATTGATGGGTTGTTTGTGTGCAGTGTTTCTTTGGGGGGCCATCAATGCAGTAGTGAAATGGGTGTCATAGAATCATAGAGTCATAGAATCATTAGGTTAGAAAAGACCTTTAAGATCATCAAGTCCAACCATTAACCTACCACTGCCAAGACCACCACTAAACCATGTCCCTGAGCACCACATCTAGTGTCCTGCCTAGTCAACCAACAATTATTGTCCCCTGTGTCTCCTGTCTTTATAGCCTGAGGCACAG
This sequence comes from Phalacrocorax carbo, assembly GCF_963921805.1. Lineage (NCBI taxonomy): Eukaryota > Metazoa > Chordata > Aves > Suliformes > Phalacrocoracidae > Phalacrocorax > Phalacrocorax carbo. The sequence goes on along the minus strand of NC_087520.1, from coordinate 7,933,988 downwards.
TCTGTGAGTCTCACACAAATTGCTTGTCCAGCATATCTGATGGTTTCATTCCTCTCTTTATGACCTGTAACACAGCTGTGCTGGAGAGCCAGGTTTGCCCAGCACTGTTCTGGATAGTGGATTTCCAGCCAAGAAAAAACCAAACCCCACAAACAACAAAAAAAACCCCTTAAAGACCAGGTGGCTGGAGAAAGCAGAAGAGCAGGTGGACTCAACATTTGCAGCTGAGTGTTTTGAGAGGATTTGCCAGCTGCTGTGCAAAGACCCAGTGGGACTGGCAGCACCTGCACACCACACTGGCTTCACCAGCAAGTGCAGCAGGGTGAAGGGAGGCAGAAAACACAAGCCACAGCAAAAAAAAAAAAAAGAGTGAGTGTGAGTAGATAGGAGAGCTGTGGCACTCAAGTGTCCTCAGCAAAGCTATCACAGTTTGGAGCCTGCCAGAGGTTCACGGTGCGTGTGCTCCAGGCTGGCCACATGTTTGCAGACATCACAGAATGGAGCCTCAGCTATGAGCCCTCATCATAGGAGATCAGGCTTATGGAGGCTAATGTGGACACGCAGCTCCTAGGTGGCTCAGGGAGTCCAGAGCAAGCTCCGGGTTAGATTGTGAATGATCATGTAGACCTAAATTTATATCATGGCAGGAGTACATGATTGAGAATATGTAAGAAAAAAGCCCACAAAAAGCTATGCATGGGTTAGATCAGCCAGTAAAGTCTCCGACTGTACCTCAGGGTACACTGGCTGTAAGAACAAATGAGCTCTCACAGCTGGGCAGGCTTTGCTGGTCCTCTTCTCCAAACGGGAAGGCAGCAGAGCCTCCTTCCCTCTTTGTTTCCTTCCTTTGCACATTTCTACCTTTCAAATGTAACTGGGGCATCACAGAAGCAGGATAGATGTTCAGTTTTACTCTGAACCACAGCCTGGAGAAAAATTAATGTTACATCAATTATATCAATTAAAGAATTAAACTAGAGCACTACAGCAAAGAGAGGCCTGCAATTTTTAAGTCTAATCAAAATCTTTTTTTAAGAACTTTGGATACCATTTATTTAGTTATTTCAGAAATATCTCCTAAAAATTCTACCGTGCCTTGAAATGATATAAACTGTGATAAACATTAGATTCCTTTCCCACCACTTCTCATTTTTATACACTTCCCATTTTAAGTGGAAGAAAGTTGTGAAGTTATCATTCCTCAAGGTGCTGTCAGCAAGTATGAAATGGAAATCCTGTGGCAAAGGCTGTGCCTGAAGTATGTCCAACTAGGAAGATTTTAGCTGAACGGTGAGATTATTTTAAAGTGCTTGTCCAAATTGGGTCTGAAACTTTTAGGTAGTTTTAGCACATCCTTGCAGCCTCGCATTACAATGACACAAACATGACACAGTGCATCCTGTTGCCATCTTCCTGCCTGATTGATGATTAAAAAAAAGTCAAAGCTCAACAGGTTTAGAATTTTGATTTCTGTCAGAACTTTTAGAGAAAATTCAAAGTTTGTGGGGAAAATCCCTTGAAAAAACCTGTTCATTGAGGTGTTCCCTAAAATAAAACAGCGGTCCTTTTACCCCCCCCAACAACAGCCACAGTGAGTGCAGCATGTGCGGAATAGTACTGTGAAGGTGGAAAATTGCTATTTTAGGTGTTCACATAGGAGCTAATCCCTGTCCTGCTGCAATCAGCAGCTCTGTTGAAGTTGATTGCCTCAAAAATTAAATTTAAACCAAGGAACTCTGAGAACGTGTGTTCCATGTCTTTGCTGGGAGAAAACAGCAAAGGGTGGGTGGACAAGGAGCGGGTGTTTTGCTTTGTAACAAACAACAGCTAAATGAGAACATCTGTGGGCACCGCAGGCTCAGGGACGATGTGGTGGCACAGGACAGGTGGCTGCTGGATGTCACTGGGACCATAGAGGGCTTCTGGGCCAGTTCTGTAGAAGTGGATGAGGAAGAGAAGTCAGCACAGCTTTGTCCCCATCGCTTTCTTATTCCCTATCTCATTTTTTATTATTCATTTGTGTCATTTCTATGTTCTTTTGTCCTCCATGCTAATTTGTTATTTTATTATCTGTGGAGGTGGCTTCACAACACAATTAAGGAAGAGGAATCAACATTCCCAACCTGCTGAGTTGTACTTGCTCTGTCAACTGGCTTTTGAAAAATCTGTATTTAGATTAGAACATTAAGATGTCATTTTGGAAGGTTGGGACTGCTCTGTCTCAGATCCACTGAACTGTTTATTGATCTTTTAAGATTACCTGCATTTGTAGTAATTTTTGATGTATTATGTTTTGTATTTATGTCAAAACCAAAATAATGATGAAAGGAGAAAAGAAGAAAAAAACCCCAGATTTTCTTTTTTTTTATCTGAAAAATAGCAGATATTTACAAACTGCATGCTTTTTATTTTTATCAGAATAAGAGAGGAAATTTCCTAAGCCCAAATAACAATAGATTGACCTTTGAATATTTCTTTGTCCTAGGGATTAATTTGTTCTGTTTAATTATGGGATTAGTATTCCTTACTGGGACATTGCTATCCTTTTTTTCTTTTCAGATATGTTCTACCTTCATGCTATGGAAGTGACTGATTGAACCGGTTCCCTCTGTACCAAACAAATGCTACTCCTACTCCTCAGACATTATTTGTGCTGGAAATACTTGTTGGAAATTAGTGAAAAGCTGTATTGAAACCAGGAGCCATACTGAACTACGTAAGACTATATAACCAAGACCTTAAGCTAATTTATGAGAATGCACTGACCCAAGGTTTTCTTCCCCTTTTTTCACAGCCAGTGAGTGAATAGCCTTACAGTACATAAAAATACCTGTTTTCGGGTCAGAGGAGGACTTTATAGTAGTTCCTCCATTACCAGTGTCTCTAGGATTGGTGCCAAATTGCTGCTCCTCCTGCCCCTGGGACAGCTCAGGCTTCCCCACACCGTCCTGTGTCTCACATGGGAACCCAGAGGGAAATCTTCTTTAATGAAGGCATGACCGTAGAGACCGGCACTGCCAGCCAGGTGATGAGCTTTGATCACTGCCATGACAGCGTGAGGGCAAACCCGTGACCTGAAAGTGAAAGTGTCTTTAATCTTTCGTCAATCATTTTTGAGTTTTTAATAGCCATGCTCAAAGCAGATTTCAAAGGAAGCCAGGGCATCAAGCCAAGACTATTAAGAATGTAAATACAGTAGTGTTTCTTTTCCATTGCTTTCTAATTGCCTTTGCCCTCTGAGAAGACAACTGATGTAAAGAGGGAACCATTACTACGAAACAAGCTGGGTCTAAAATCTAGGCTAATAAACCTTTTCAGAGACCCCGTTTCATAATACAATGATGCAAAAGAAGAGTTCATCCAAGAGTTAATAGCTTAGCTAATACTTGCCCTTCCTGGAAATGATCATACTGGGTTACATTCTGCTCCCACATAGGTTTTAAATAAGAGTAACAACATTAGAGGGAAAAATCTACACATTTACTGGTATAAAACTAGAGTGGGGAAAGATTCTGACCCCCAGTGTGGCTATTCAGTGGTTAAATATACAGCTGTGGAAACCAGGAGAGGTCTTTGCAGCTCTACAGCAGTGAGTTTCTTCCTTCTGCCCCGTGAGTCCTGCTGGGGTGGGGCTTAAGTGTCGAACAGATGTCCTCAGCAAATCCTGCTCCCATTGCCAAAGATCTGCCTAAATTGCTTGCTCAATAACATAGCCAGGTGAGAATATTTGTGCCTTGAACCCAAAGAAACAAATGAAGACCCTGAATCTGCAAATCTTTATGGGCAGGAACAGTAAATACCAAAAGAAGGTGGCTCTCTGAGCTCAGGCATCCCTTGCATGCCTCTTGCTGCTCCACCAAGGACACATATAAGTAGTGAAATATCCAACTTGAGGAGGAGGGAAGTTTCCAATAAACAACTTCAGAGTATTTTATTTCTCTGTAAATCTAAGCTTTTAAATAAATAAATAAACCACTGCTGCAATATACAGTTACCAGCTATAAAAATAAATAAACAGCCAGGGGCATGGAGGAGCCCTGCTCTCTGACATTCTGTCACTCCTCAGTGGTACTTGCTCCTTCACCTTTGGACCTTCTTTTCCTCTTTTGCTCCTGCTTAATTTTCTCTGCAAACTGTATTTGACATTTTGCATGATGGATGTATTATGAAAAAAACATTTCATTGTCCTAAAATATTCTAGAAAGCCTGTACAAGTTCTTTTTTCATTCATAGGTACATGCAATTGTATGGTGAGCAAAGGTTTTCTCTAGGTAGATCTGGAGACCCTTAAAATTCATAAGCCTCTTTCTGAGGCAAGACTCAGGTGCATATCCATCACTCTTTCCATATTTTATGGCTTCCCCCCTACGTTTCTTTTTTTTTGCTTCTAAGTTGCTGTTTGCTCTTGAAATCGCTGAATTGTCAGCCCGATAATGCTAAATGAGCTGTTCACCTGAATCAAAATTCTTGGCCATCTGGAATCCTGTTTGAAAAAAGAACCCAGGCTGGGTATATGAATAACAATCCCAATTCCCCATCCCAGCCTCCAATGAGGCAGAAAAAGATACACTGTCAGGGAGATGACTGAGAAAGGTTGTTATCTGCATTAGCGATGGGCTGTGATTATCACATCCTCCGAGCTGCCTTCCTTTTTCCGATTAGCAGATGCCTTTCTGACTGAAAGCACCAGCCACTGTCTTCATCTCCCTGAAGACAGCTGCAGCTCCCTGGGGCAGAGGACCAAGAAAGCTGCAGCTGCTTTACCCCTCACCAGTAACTCTGGTGCTCACCGAGCAGAGGCATCAAGAGTGTCTGTAAAACTGATGTTTGCATTGGCTATAAGTTATGCTCACTGGCATGGGCATTGCATAAAGTAGTTCTCTGCTCCTGAAGCTCTTCAGAACAAACACTCTTCCAAGGCCACTCTGAATTTGCTAAAGCAAAATCTTTTCATTAGAGAGCTGGGCTGAAGGTCTGAGATAATAGTAATTGGAAGCTATTTACAGCAAGAGGATGAGAAGGAGTGGTATAGTCTTGTCATCTCCAGTATGTACTTCATTGCTTCTTACAAGAACACAGCTGACAGGGAAAAAAAATGATATTTTCATGCAAGTGTATATTTCATGTTGCAATGCAAACAGTATATGCATTTTCCCACAGTGAAAATGGTTCTCGCTTTTCCCTTTAATACTCAGAAATGAAGGGGAAGGACAACTGCTTGGGAAACTCTGACTGAGATGTCTAGGCACAAGATACTACAACAACCTTAGTCTCTTCCAGTCTGAAATTAAGGAGACCATCCTCTGGTTTATTTTTGGTCATGTCTCGTTTATCTTAACCCGGCAGGCAGCTAAACACCACACAGCCGTTTGCTCATCACTGACTGGGATGGGGGAGAGAGTTGGAAAAAACAAAGTAATATTCATGGGTTGAGATAAAGACAGTTTAATAGAACAGAAAAGGAAGGAAAAATGATGATAATAATAATGATAAAAAACTGTACAAAACAAGTGATGAACAATGCTATTGCTCATCACCCACTGACCAATGCCCAGCGAGTTCCTGAGCAGTGGTCCTTGCCTTCCTGGCCAAGTCTCCATAGTTCATACCCTGAGCAAGATGCCATACAGTGTGGAATATCCCTTTGGCCAGTTGGGGTCAGCTGTCCTGGCTGTGCCCCCTCCCAGCTTCTTGTGCAGCTGGCAAAGCATGGGGAGCTGAGAAGTCCTTGACCAGTGTAAGCACTGCTTAGCAGCAACTAAAACATCAGTGTGTTATCAACACTATTCTCATACTAAATGCAAAACACAGCTCTGTACCAGCTACTGGGAAGAAAATTAACTCTATCCCAGCTGAAACCAGGACAGTGTCAGAAGTCAGACAGACAAAGAAAAAAAAAAAAAAAAGCTCAAAGAATTCCCGTACTTGTTGATAAAGACACACTCCCAAAAGATGCTTATTTCTTAGCATAAATCAACCAAATGTTTATACACATACTTAAATGATTGTTACATTAAGACCTGTCATGGCTATTTCCTCCAGCATCATCTGTTGGATATAATGAGTTAAGAAAGCATTTGTGTGAATACTGGAAATGGCCATCCATCAGAGTGATTCTATTGTTTTGAATAAGCACTTCCAAACCAGCTCTGGAGAACTACAGACAACAGCAAGGACAGCCCAATGCACAGAGCAAGTGCAGAAATGGCCTCTCGTTTTTTCCCCCTGACTGATGTGAAATACATCTCTCTCTATACAACCTGATGGGGCTGCACTTAAACACACAGCTCTGAAAATCTGCGTGTCCAGGAAGTCCCTGGAGCCACTCCTAAAACATGTCAGAAGCATCTCCTTGTTAATCTGAAATGTTGTATCCATAAAAAAGTCGCTGTCTCATTCAGATAAACCAGCCTGAGCACTTTGCTTCCTGTTATTGTTCCCTATTTATTTTTCAGGTAACAAGTCACAGCACAAAAATTCTTGCTTTAACAGAATCTTCCGAGACAGCTGCTGAAATGGAGCTGAAATATTTGGATTGTATTTCTGGACGTCTCTTTTCCTTGTTGCTGTAATTTTCTGCACCTCTCCCTCCACTAATTCCCTCATTGTCTATAACACACTCCGAGTGCCCTCTTGGCTGAGTCTACTGCCATAGGTTACTTGTCTGGAAAAAAACTCAGTCTCCAGCAGAAAAGTAAAAGAAAAAGAGAGAGGTGGGAGCGAGAGACAAAGACTCTGAATGTTGCTATGAATTTTCTCCTTCTGTCTGTACAAAAATTCAGGGTGTAACACATCCTCCTGACTGGTCTGGCAATGAAATATAAGAGCATAAGGCAGTCCCTCTCTCTTTGCTGGGTTAATTATGGGGTCTGTTGTTTAACTTGTTCATGGGAAAGGACGTTTGCCTGCAGAACTGCTGCTTCCTTTGCCTCCAAGCTGGATAGGCAAGGAGAAAGCAAGGTTTGGAGTGGGTAAGGAGTAGAGTCCCCACCTACACATCCACCACTGCAGCAAAGCCGGAGCCTAGGGGGAAGGGCAGTGCTGCAGGAAGAAGCTGGCAGCTGCTCACTGCCAGCAGGAAGAAAGCAGGAACTAACTCCAAGTTATGTCTTGCCTCTTGCTTGGAAGGAAGCACATGGTGGTCCAAGACCAGAGAGAACAGTACCAGCCGGGTCTGCTACAGCACTCCAGGTTCACTGTCCTGGGGGAAATGGACCTCTTCATTTCACAGATAAAATTTAGTTCTCTGTTGTCCCTTAGATACTACCATAAATGAAGAGGGGGACTTTGCCCCTGTCCGAACCCTTGGAGTGGCATCCCCCATCCTGTTGAACAAAATACAGGGAAATTTGCAATGTTAAGGTCACCCTCTGACTCCCTCTTCCAATTATTTCTCTGAAAGAGACAAATTTTGTTCCAAAGAAGTAACTTACAGCAGCAGTCAGTGCAAAGGACACTTGACTAAGTGTCAAGCATACTGCACAGAAAAGCTTCAAAATGCATTAATAAAAAAGAACTGCAGTGAGATATATTTTGCTCGGTGAAAAGAAACAATCTACGCAGTGACTTTTGGGTGTGTTTGTGGCTTTGTCTGATAAGGGGACTGCTGCTGATAATGCCCTGTGATGTTACTCAGCTGTAAGAAACCAGCATAAATCTGATCAGGACAAAGAGACGATGCAGCTGTTGTAGAGAAAACTGCAGCATCTCCCTTTCTCTTCGGTTATTAAATAGTTCATAACAGTGAGCGGATGTCAAGGGCCAAAAAGTGAAAATATTGTTAATATGTTACCCTGTTTTATCCAGGGACAGCTGACAATTTCCTTTAATTATTTTTTTTCTCTGAGAGTGGGGAGGAAAATTGTGGCTTAATGGAGAAAGGAAGGGGATCTATTTCTACATACTGTGTCTTGTCAAGCTATGTACTGGAGATATGGAGAGTTTCCCTAAGTTAATTCACTTTCACACTGCTTGTGACTATTCTGTTTGGGTGCTGACAGTGCCATCCCAAATTTCCTTCACTAAATGTCTAAAGAAATATCCTCCTAGCATGGAAATGAGCAGTGTACATCCTTCCTGTCAGAGATTTGGTCCTCCTCGGGCTCTTAGCAGAAGGGATGCTGCAGAGGTGTGCTTGCTGTTACACGTGCCAGGCATGTGCCTTGGGGCAAGCCATCTCAGCTGAGGTTGAGGTCATGTTAGGTGTTTAGCCCTCACCTCAACTTGGTGAGCAAGATGAGTTATAGATGTAGGTACAGTATTTGTTCACACAGTCGTACTAGAAGCTTAAGTACAGGTTGCGACTGTAACCTACCTGTGTCAGAAAACTCTGGGCAGAAAAAGTTCAGTCATTACACACTAGCAATATGGTAACTTCATTTTTTCATGTGGTAGGCAGTAACAGCAATAGGAACCCAACAGGCATCAAGGTTAGAATGCCACTAAACTTGTTCCTGATACTATGGAGAGCACTGGAAGCATGGGGGGGACACGGGGTCTCTCTGATCTGAAAGGGGAAATAAAAAATTGGAGGCAGTATTCATAAGTTCTTGACCTGCATATATCCGCCCTTTAGTGCTATCCCCTATGTGGCAGGGATCTGGAAGTTTTGCTACAGCCCTTTTCCCAATACCATCTGCTCTACTGATTTGTTAAAAAGGAAAAGAAAAATCTCTAATCCACTGCTACTGTGTGAATAGAATCCCTCTCAGGGCATTAGCTCTGTCTTGTCAAGGAACACAATGTGCCGTTAAAACAAAAAGATCCCTCCAGCTTTGGGACAAAGGAGCAATGAAAACTGAACGCCACCCGCTTGTGTTGTATGTGCTCTAAGCCAGGGGACAGGCCCAGGGGAGTGAGTGTCACTGAAATGTCACCCTCCAGCATGTGCCAGTCTGGGAGAGGATATAGTCATATGAAAGCAATACTTCAAAACCTCCTTTGTTTAATTCCAAATCTTCTTCTTCTTTCTTTTTGTTTTTTTCTTTTCAATAGCACAAGCAGTTCTGCAGTAGCAGAGAAGAAAAAAATCCTGAACTGCCCCTTAATGTGAATCTCCTGCACAGCTCTTTGCAACAGGGTTGTGTGTGTTTGTGACGACAATATATATACCATATCTTCACAACTAATCACCCCTCTCTCCTCAGTTCTGCCAGTGCCTGCAGCTAGGGAGAATAAAGAAAAATTGCATAAAATCAGAATTTGAGCTGTTGTGGTATTTAAAGGCCTTCCCAAAGCATAATCTCTTAGAATCTGGTGAAACAATCACATTCCCATCCTGTTTCTTTCACGAATTTCCAGAACCAGTTACTTTAGATGTACCCATGGAAAAAATTATTCTGGGAACATTTGGGTGGGAAGAGATAGAATACTTGCACTGGGAAGAAGATTAATAATAACACACTTTCCTCCAATGGCTTAAGGGTTGTCTCCTGTTTTCTTCTGAAGCAGCTTTGTTGGTCCTGCAGCTGCTGGATGGCAGATGTAGATTTACTGGGGAAAGGCCCCCCTTCCCCTCCTGAGCCCATACTAGCTGCAGTGGCCATACAGATTTCTGTATATTTAAAGAAATACATGGCTGGGTATGCATCATGGATGATGCCCACTTGTTTGCTGGCAGCCCCATCTGCAGATGCAGTAATTAATCATCTAGTGACAGGGTGGCAGTGCCCCTCATTGACTTCAGGGTGATTAAGAAGGGCTCGCTTTCTCCCTGCCTGACAAAGAAAAGCAGTGAGCTGAGAAGAGTTGCTCGCTTTGGAAATGCTTCCGAACTGCTGCAAAATCCTGCATTTCCAATGACTCAAATTTCCAATGCCCTTTCCCACGCAGAAGTGTCACTAAGTGCTTTGCAAACCAGCAAGCTGGGACTTTGGGAAAGTGCAAACTCGGGTCTTCTGCAACTCTCCCATTCACCAGCCCCTCAAGGTTCTGTCCCGGGCAGTGGCTGCATAAGCAAACAGCAAGCCCAGCATGTTGTACAGCTACCAGATACCAAGCTGTTGGAGAAGCTGTATGGCAGAAGAGGGTTTTTCTGGAGGAAAAGCTTTTATTTTTCTGGGCCAGATTATTTGCAGCTCCCTGAGGTATTAAAAATACTGTTTCCTCTGTTGAATTTTGGTTATTTCTAAGTGCTAATCTGGTGCTGGAGGCGAAGAGGAACAGGAAACTCTTTTCCGTGGCATGCATTTAAAATCAGTTCCTGAACGCCTGAGTTTGGGCAGATCTCCCACCCAGTTAAATGAGAGATTTTTCTGGATAAGAATGTTGGCATTTGGCTATAAGCTGCTATTAAGAAATAGAGCGGTTTCCACTCATGAATATGCATGTGGCTATATTGAAATGTGTATACTATCAGCATAGAACTTTGCAAATCCTCTATTTCAGTTTATACTGGGGAAATGAGGCAGCTGGTCATTAGTTCAGTACCAGCACCCACACTTACCCAGTGACTTACACAAGACAGTAGCTGTGTCAGCCTACCTGTGCCAGCCGCTATTATCCCTCTTCTATTTCATATAGGAAAGAAACATTTCTCATCCTAGTAGTCACCTTCTTTCACCTGCTTGCATGGGAAATGGCTTTTTCATTTTCTGCTCTTTTAAAGAACTTGGTATTATTATTATTATTAATCAAAAGGGTGAAAAGAAAAACAGACAGATTTTACTGAGAACAATTAAATGCAATAATAATGAAAAAACTAACTTGCAGATTAAGTATGTGGTGGAAAGCATTATTTTCTACCTGCCCTCCCTTTAAGTACGTGTTGTGGAGGTAGTCTTTTAGAGGTCACTACCGGGCTGAATGCTGCCTAACAGTCCTCGTGTGTGGAGGAGGGAGAGGCTGGAATCAGGCTGTCAGGAGTCATGAACCACCTCAGTTGTTTCAGCTCTTTGCCAGGCTGTCCCTTCAATTTTTGCTAAATGAAAACTAATTATTGCCTGCAATGGGTGTGGTGCCATGCAGACCAGTGGAGAGGAGAGAAATTAAAAAGCAGGTAAAGTCTCACGGTGTGGCAGATGGGGCTGTACCAATGGCGTAAATCCCACCTTGCCCACATCAGAAGTTGGTGTCAGCCCCACTGTCACAGCAGTGGCAGTCAAACATCTACTCTGTTTCGGGCAACTGAGATGAAAATACGGATTCAAAGGTCTCCACCCAGTCAGTGACCATGGGAAGGATACATACTAGGATTTGCATTTTTGGAGGACTTGCAAACAGTTGTATTTATTTAGTTTTAACCTCTCGCTTGATTAATCCATTTTAGATTGTTCTTTAACCTTAGCTTATATTTTTATTTTATTTGTTACTTCAATCTGATTTCATTTGTTGTCCTTAACTCTTGACCTAGGTTGTGGGGATTTTTAAAGGTGTATTTCTTTCTTATTTTTAGCTTTGCTCCACTAGTGTCAATGGATCGCTCACAACCTAAGCTCAGCCTTGATGAAGACCAAAAACTACTAACTACTGCTCATGCCCCAGCATTCACCAGACATTTGCAAAAGCTTCACATTGTCGGCTTTTAGTCCTCTTAGTGTTTAAGAGGATTTCAGGATGTTGTCTATGGCAAGTAAGAAAAAAAAAAGATATCAGGGTGTCTACCTTGAACAGCAAACCCATTCTATCAGCTAATAAGGGCTCCCTGCTAGTTGTTGTAATTATGGTCTTCCCAATCCTTGCATGAAGTGTGGGTTATACAGACAGGTCCTTTCATTCAAGGACCAGAAAGGCCCTCTGAGGGAGAGAAGCCATGTTCTGCAGATGGAAATTTGACACAAAGAATTGGGTCTGAGCATCCACATGTCTCACTGAAATCTGTGGGACCTGCAATATCAACAATGAGCTCTCAAAATCCTCTGAGGCTGATTCTAAAATATGCTCAGACTATCCTCTGAAGTAAGGATATCGGAGCATCAAAGCAAAAATTACATTGGAGAAGATCTCTAGAGGCCCTCTTGTCCAACCCCCCTTTCAAAGCTGCTGTTGGAAGTAGAATCCATTGGGAATCTTTTAATTTGCCTTAGATACTAAACTGATGGCATGCACTTAGGCCTCAGTCTTTCCAATGGGACTAGGAGAGCATGAAAAAGACTTTTGAAGGAACAAGCTGAGATTCTCAACTGACTGCATGCTTCAGGAAAGTGAAGTGTATGATATTTAGTAAACTGGGTAGGAATCACTGTAAAACTGTGAGGCTGGCAACACTGAATCTGAGAACACTCAAGAGCTCAACAGATATTTTTTGTGCCTTGCTGGATGGAAAAGTAAAAATTCAAAACAAAGACAAAAATACTGGACCCAATTTGTGCTTTTTGTTCATCTATTTCTCTTGGATAAATAAATAAACTGGGGACAATTCATAGGGGTGTTTCCCTGATTTGTTGCAAAAAGAAATATGTCATTTTCAGTTACTGATAAACCTTCTTTCAGAATTCATAACATTACTTTTCAGTCTGAAACATTGCTTGGAAAGGAAAGTTCTGAATGTTTTGCCTGAAGAACAGCAAAATTCAACAGTATAAACTGTTTCTATTTTGTCGAGTGAAATTATTTGCAAATTTTGATCTAGTGTTGCTAAGACAGTCCCAAGACTGTGGATAGATTTAGAGAATACAAAACGTATCTGGAGTGGGAAGGGAACTGCTTCGGCTTTGTTCAGGACCATTGGGTCCTGCTGAGCGTCAAGGTCCTTTCTCCAGATTGCATAGTCACGCAATACAAGAAGGCAGGGCCTTTGCATCGAGGCTGTCAACGAGAAAAAGGAGACAGATTTCCATTTCTAGGACTATCACTCCTGGGGATGTCAGACTGCTCTATAGCGAGAAGCATCCAGCTTTGAAGAGGGCCAAATGTAACAAGGAGAAAGGCCACAAATGAGCTTGAACATAGTGGAGTGAAAGGAAAAAAATAGATAAATGTTGTGAGGGAAGTGTTCATGATTATTAGTAGATGAGGAAGAAGTATGTCCAATCTATTAATAGCCTAATTATCTAACAAATTGACCAGCTGTCTGTGTTTGCCCTCAGAAAGTAAAGATTTCCATACCTGGATGTTTTATCAGGACAAGGAAGAAGTTCAAGTTATTTTATCTAGTCATCTCAAGAAATCAGTCCATTGCTAGAAAGGGAAGGTTAATTCCATTAAATTGATGGAAATTATAAAAAAACATCATGTTCAAAGAAACTTATTTCAGCAGTAGTGTATACACACACACATATGTAAATCGATAAATATTTCTGCCAAACCTGTCATGTTTCACAAATGTTTTGTTTGTACACCATTTCTCAGTGTAGTTTATCCTCTCCCTCTCGCTTCCCTGGCCAACTCCTTATCTCTGGCTTATGTCTTGACTTTTAGGTTACAGACAGTTTCAGGAATAAAGGCCAGCCTCATACAGTGATGTGCTCTCATTGTAGCCTTTAGGCACCGCTATGTGGTAAGATGAAGAGCAACAAATGCATTGCTCAAAAGGGAGTTTCTAGCAATGCCTTTTGCCCACCAGTGTATTTCAGGGTGTAGAGGAAAGGGAGCACAGAGGGGCAGAAACTGCCTGGCTGACTGTCCAGTGAAGTAGCACACCTGCCTGACAGACAGCCTGCCTGTTGTGGTTTAACCCCAGCCGGCAACTGAGCATCACCCCAGCCACTTACTGACTTCCCTCCCCACTCCAGGTAGGATGGGGGAAAGAATCAGAAGGGTAGAAGTGAGGAAACTCCTGGGTTGAGATAAAGACAGTTTAACAAGTAAAGCAAAAGCTGTGTGCACAGGCAAAGTAAAACAAGGAACTCATTCACCACTTCCCATGGGCAGCCGTCTCCAGGAAAGCAGGGCTCCATCACGCGTAACGGTTACTGGGGAAGACAAACGCCATCGCTCTGAACATCCCCGCCTTCCTTCTTCTCCCTCCGGCTCTATATGCTGAGCATGACGTCATATGGTGTGGGACATCCCTTGGGTCAGTTGGGGTCAGCTGTCCTGGCTGTGCCCCCTCCCAGCTTCTTGTGCACCCCCAGCCTCCTTGTTGGCAGGGTGGTGTGAGAAGCAGAAAAGGCCTTGACTATGTGTAAGCACTGCTCAGCAATCATGAAAACACCCTTGTGTTATCAACACTGTTTTCAGCACAGATCCAAACCATCCCATACAAGCTACTATGGAAAAAATTAACTCTATCCCAGTCAAAACCAGCACACTGCCTCATGGATGGCTGAGACATTGGGCTGATGAAGATGGAAACACACTACCTCTCAAGAGAGTACCTGAGAAGAATTTATTTTAAACTTGCTGCCTGATCATTTCATTGGGTCCTCTTAGCTCCTGTGCTATTAAAAAAACAATCATTAATCCCTTATTCACTTTGCATAGGTGTCTCTTTGTCAAGTTTGGCATTCTCAGGCTGTCCTCTTGAAGAACCTGTCTCGTATTCTCATTTTCCTCATCATATTTCAGGTTTTTTCATCATCTTGGAAATACTGTGCCGCAACATATATTTTGTGTTCAAGATGTAGAATGCCATAGATTTAGAAAGCTGCACAATGGTGTTTTGTTTTGCTTTCTGTCCTTGATGTTGCTACCATTCAGCTTGCCATTTTGATCACAGCAAAGTCCTTATCCGTCATCGCTGATGCTGGGCGTCAGATTTTCCCCATCCTCATGCACTCTTTGGGCTTGTTACACTTAGGTTGGCTCAAGCACAGGAGACAGCCAGGTAAGGGAAGGAATGTAAATTCACCTAACACTGTTACAAACCCAAAATTCCATGTGAAATTACTCTCCAAATGAGATTTTTCTAAAAACTTTGTAAGCAATGCTCGTTGGCTTTTTGCTTTGCAGACTTTTACAATTTGTCATATCAAGTATTTCTAAGTAATTATGAAACTTAGAAATTAAATAAAATATAATGAAATGGAAAGAAATACGAACACTGAGATTCCAAATAAAAACACAGCTGTGGAAGATGAAACTTACAGAAAACCAAACCAAAACAAAACCAAAGTAAACTCAGTAAATACAGCAAAGTTCTTCTTGAAGTTCATAGGAGCAACATTGCACGTAATAGCTGCAGTAGTGGACAAAGCTCACTATATTTGCCTTTCTACTGGGGTTCACAGATAGAGGTTGGTGGAATGGCTCTGCACCATGCCAGCTGGCATCTTGATTTCAGTGTCACTGCTCAAGGAATGTAAAACTATAGCAAGACTGAAGTCTGTTCCGACCAACAGTCTAGCATTTCAAATAATTTCATTTTTAATTGCATGAGTCTAAGAGGTTACTTTTAATAATTGAAACAGCGATTGTAGCAGGAGGATTAGAGCAAGTGTTTATAAGATAGGAATTCTTTCATAAAGAGAAAATAAAAAAAATATCCTGACAAGTCGAGTAGTACTGTAACATGCTACCACATTAACACAGAGGGAATAAAGACTATGGCACGAAGAAAAAACTGAGCACTCTGTGATAGAAAAGATCTTAATCACCTCATATAACAAGAAGGACCAAATCACTGCAAGATTTGTTAGCATCTGAAAATATTAAATGAAAAAATAAAAGCTCAATAAAGCTTGCTGCGGGGAATCTGAAAGTGCTTAAGCAGCCAATATTGTACCTTACATTTGTGATGCCTGTGGGATGCCCTGGTGCTGTGTCTTTTTCCTAGATGCAGGCTTGAGCAGGAACATGTCCAGTCCTGTAGCCTGGGGGCACATTTCCAAGTCTTGCTCTTGCATAAGCAGCAATGGTAGCAGCTGGCATCCAGGCAGGGCTTCAGAAAGCTACTGGTTTCAGATCATTGTTCTCAAGACAGACCTATGTTATGCTTAGGAGTGTTGATTACTTATGTTATGCAAGTATTGGTGATGTCCTGAGCCTCCTATTGCTGTGCAGCATTTGCCAAACCATTCGGCTGTGAGTGTTCAGGTCTCTGGGTCTCAGTCCTATTCACAGCCATCCTTGGCATCGCAACAGCCCAGGAGGAGGTGGTTGTCCCCATACCTCCTGTCCTGCAAGCTCCTGGTGTAGTGGTTTTCTTTGCCCCTGCACTGACCTGCCTGCCTCCATGAGGACAGTCCCACTGCTTGCAACTGCTCCCAGGATCTGACACTCTGCCAAAGGCTTTTCTTTGCTCCATGTCTTTCTTTCCTGTGAAGGTCCCCCACTTCCCACTCTCCTGGCATCTCTGCAGAAAGAGAAATGTTCATACCTCCTTAGAAACTGGCCGTTAGTTTCTAAATGGCTTACCTTCCGCCACCATTTAAACTGCTTGGTTAACTTAAACTGGTTGAACTGGCTTTCCAGGCTGGAGAATAAAAACACAGACTTACAAAACCCCAAAATTACAGAAGCAAACTGTCTTTGAAACTGCTTTCAGTTCTGGTAGACCTCAAGGTATCCCAGAGTGAATTTCTCATGAGATTCTCTCCTGCTGTGAAATGCATGCTGCAGGCTTGAGATAGCACTTCTCAAAAACAGAGAAACCAGCTCCTGATTTATAAAAACAGTGGCAAGTACCTCTGATACTGTTTAAAAAAAAGGTCTTATATCTATATTCTGAATCAGCAAGTAAATATCTCAGTACTCCAACGAAGGCAGAGGAGTCAGGTGGGATTTGGATTTTTTTTTGTTTGCTTGGTTGCTTACATTTTTAAATTTGATAATGAAAAATAAAACTTGTAAAAATGAAGAGAGTGCATATTTTTTCACTCTCTGCAAATCTTTCATTCTGGTAAGACAGGCTGCCCTTATTTCCAAGTCTGCTTGCGCCCATTGCATGCCAAAAAGCCTCTCTCATCTTATTACAACAGTTTTGGACTCGGCAGGTTTCTTCCCTCATCTGGGTGTGAAGTTAAGCACCCATTGCACCACTGTAGTTCTGCTGGTGGTCATGGGACAGTGGGTCATACTGCGCAGCAACTGATCCCTGGGAAGTCCTGTTCATTTCTTTCTGAATCCCTTTATGCTTTTCCTATGGTTCTTATTTCTTTGTAGAGAATTGTTTTCCTCTTTGCTGCCCACAATTCCGTCTTCCTGCACCCACCTTCTTGTGCCCCTTCTCTTGCCTTTCCCAAAATGTGCCTGATGCTGCAGTGGAGGTGGCACAAAGTCCGGGTACCTGCGCCTGCGTCAGGATGTGCAACTCCCTCTGAAAGGGGGATGTTTCCAAAAGCATATTAATGCCTCCTCACTGGGCTTGCCTCTGTCTCAGGGAAATGCTCTGTTCAGTCCCTGTTGCCGCATATCATGTGAATGTCTCATCTGGGGCTTTCCCAGTAAATCTGTCACTCGAGATTCCCACTTTGCTTGAATAACCCAGCACAGCATGGCAAAAACCCAGTATTTCAGGAGATGAGTTACAAATCATGGTTCTGTCAGCTAACATGTGTCTTGGCAAGTTTTTCCAGGTCCCTTTGACCTCCACCCTGTGCTTGTCTTTGCATGAATCCAAGCTTCTCATATCCAGACTACACCTATGGCAACACCTTACCATCTCCATTAACAGGTATAACCCCTTGTCAACATCTGAGGAAGGAAAAACATAACCCTCTGATTATACCCAAGAATGACATAAGCAGGGAGAACAAGCCAAGAAGAGAGACCATGCACACCTTTTCACACATCCTGCTTCAAAAAGTTTTCCCTTAGGAGCTTCCTCTTTGTCCCTCAAATCTACTATTTACTATAACAAAACACTAGTCCAATTCTCAGCTGCTATGTCCAGGAGCAACTAAGCATATTACCTTATGATAGTAAAAGAAAGATTTTGCTGAGTGGATCAAATTCCTCAATTTTTTCTTAGTTATCACCTTGAACAAAATTTACCATTTTCAAGTTTTCTGATTGGCTCCTACAGACAGTAAAACTGACCTTCAATTTTGTCCTTCAGAGATACCTAAAAGAGATTCATGAGAGTGTAAACTCAGGTAAATCCTTCTGCTTTCCATTCATCTTAAAAAGTGCTTTTAGCTGGTGTAAATTAGACCAGTTCCTCAAGCAAAATAACAAAATCTAGTAAAAAATTATTCCCCTCTCTGGCAGTGGCATATCAGCAGTAAGGTTTTTCCTAAAATGCAAATGTAGTTTAAAAAAGAAAAGCCGCCCCCCCTTGTTTATTTTTTTAAAAAAGCAGCAAAAAAACATGGAGGCCTAAATCTGATCTCACAGTGCTTTAGTGTTTTGCATCTTTATCTCATGTAATTGCTCAGATAGTGGGTTCTGAGCGACACTTGAGAAAATGTGACCTTTGAATTTTCTGTTGTGACTTTTTTAATCAGTCAGATGGGGAAACCTTAAAAGAGAAGTTATCTGAGGGGTTTTTTTAGCAGGGCCCTCCTGCGGATTGGGAGTTATCAGCATCTTCCAACTGATATGCTACAGTTTTGAAAATGTTCTTTCTTCAGCAATTGCATCTGAACTTTTGGAGCTTTGCTGATGAAAGGATGACTCATTTACAAGCATTTTACAGGATAGCAGCAGTTCTGTTCTTAATCAGTTTTGAGCAAGGAGAGCCAGGGAAATTTTAAATACTGTGTTTTCATTATAGTGTTAGGTTTTATTCATGAGATTCTCATTGACCTTTTAAGTAAGATACACAGCTGCCATGGCAGAATTTCCAACAAACTGAGGAAGTTTTAGTAAAACTTTCATAGCTCTCTTTCCCCCAGAAATCCTCTTTGGCTTCAGGTGGGTTGGGAACCTATTGTGAGTGCTTTTTATTCTGGCCTCTGCTCAAACAAAGCAGTACCTAGGTAACATTCCGCTTACGATTCCTATGATCTTCCTTCTCTTACAGTCTGGGGCACAGACACATTCCTCCGTTTGACAGACAAACTGGGAAATGTGTCTGTCGTGCTTCTTTCTGGGAATGACCAGAGGCCTCTTGACCCCTGGGTAGGCTTTCTGCTTTTTGATGCAGTACATGCTGAGCAAATCTTTGGAGTTTTCCACCTGCACACTGAGACCCACACAAGGTGGTTTGACTCCCATTGCCCACATACTCTGTCAGCATAGATGGTGTCTTAATCTGACTTAAGACATCCCTGAGAAATTCTGGAAGGATCAGATGCTTCTGACGATTGGGGAAAAAAAAATAATCCAAAACTAAGTACCCCAGATTAATGCTCTTTTGGGGCTGACCTTAGGAGGGTTTGGGTTTTTTGTCTTCCCTGTAGGGAAATTATCTATATAATAAATTCTATTTATCTAAAGATAACCTGGGAAATACTGTCATGCAGCCTGCTTTATGAGTGCATGCATATTGGCAATTCAGGTAAGTATCAGTCCTGCTTCAGCAGGGAGTGCCTACTCTGTCCTTGAGGGTTACAGAAATTCTGCCTCATGATTTCATTTGGTGCTCGCAAGTTCCTCTCACAGGGAAAGAGAGAATAATCATTCTTTATTCACCTTTTCCTGCCAGCCACTATTTTATATAGCTCTATCACTTCTTCTTCCAGTCATCTCTTTTCAGAGGTTAAGTCTTCTAGTCTATTTAATCTCTCCTAGTACAGAAACCATCCTATGGCTTTGATTGTCTTTGCTGCCCTTCTCTGTAACTTCACTAGGTTTTTTTTCTATTTAATTTTGAGACCCAGTGACCTGCAATGCATGCAGTGTTCAAGACATGGGCAAATCTTGGGCTTATTCAGTGGCACAGGGCTGTTTTCCCTGCTGCTCTTGGTTGCTTTAGTATCTTACATTCTATTTACCTTTTCAGACTGCTGCAGGGCAATGAACAGATGATTTTGTTGAGCAATCTGCAGCAACTCTATGATCTCTTTGCAGAATGATAATAGCTAATTTAGAGTTTATCATTATATATGTGTATTTAGTGTTGTTTTCCCCATGTGCATTACTTTGCATTTATCAACATTGAATTTAATCTGCCAGTTTATTGCTCCCTCAGAACCCTAAGATCTGTTTTGGTTTTTACTACCCTGAATAATTTTATACCATCAGCAAAACTCAAGATCATCCTTAGGGCTAATCTTATTTAATATTTTCATTAATATATGCAAACAAAAAAAAAGTTTCAGTGTGCAAATTTAATTTGCTAATAGCATAAAGTTGAGAAACCATCTTTATTGTGGAAGATGCTCAGCATATTACAGATTAAGAACTAGATGACTTTGGGCACTGGAATAATGGAAATGAATACAAATGCAACAGTGTAAACTGCAAAGTCATTCTATTTGTTACAATATATTAACATCATAAAATGGTTATGCACATTTAAGGGTATATAACAAGAGTTCCTGCTGGGGTGTGAGAGTTCAGCAGAGGGAAAAAATGACCTGACACATTAATCAAACTGCAAGTGGACTCTAAGCCACCACTGTTATGCAGCTATAAAAAAAGCCAGACCTAATCTTTGGAGATGGCAGAACATGTATGTCCTGCAGAGATAAAGAAGAATCAGTATTATTTTGTGAGGTGCTGGATTGCTAGGTGCACCTCTGCTCACTCATGTTCAATGAAGATTCATTCAAGTTGGAGATGTGCAGGTCAGATAACTTATGGACCAGGAAATTTGTCTACAAGAAGCATTTCAAAGTAGAAAACTGATTTTCCTTTATAAATGAACTGAGGAAAAGAACTCTGCAAGCTAATGGTGCCACTGGCACAGAAGCAAAGAAGCACAAATTGATCATGAGTAGATTTAAGCTGGAAATTAATTGACGCTTTTTAAGTATCAAATGGGTGAGAAGCAAATTCAAAATGGAGCTTGAGGTCTTTGTGAAGGAGTTAGACTATATGATTATCACCCTCAGCAGCAGGCTGGGTTTGCTGGCTGAGAAGACATCTTCCCAGCAGGAGTGGATTCCTCTCCTTTGGCATCATGCCAGCAGTGTTTCATCCCCTCATCACTACTGGAGGATGATTCAGAAGGTGTCTCCTTGCTGCTGTAAACACCACTGACTCTAGCAAGCAGCAGGGGACATCACCTACTCTCGAGGAAGTGCTGGATAATGCTGCCATGAAGCTCCTGGCCATGATGTCAAGAGCTGGCAACTAGTCAAGCTCGGATGATTTTCAAGAAGCTGTTTCTCATTAACATTTCTACATATGGATGAAAAGTACTTAAACAGCAGCACTGAATGCTGGAATCCTCTTCCTAGAGGACAACACATGCAATAAACATGAATAGTTTCCTTACTGGACATTAGAAGGTCTTGAATGGTTGACAGTGTAAGACCATTTCAAGCTCCATACACATTTTTAGGTCTCAGTTTTTGGCTATTCCCCCAACAATAGGAATCAGTTTATGCCAGTTATAGAACCAAGGGTTTTGTGTTGTGGATACATGAAAGTCAGGAACAAAAGAAGTAAAATATTTTGTTTTCAAAGCGCATATTCCTCTAGCTCTTCAGCCCACAGTTGGCTTGATTTTGAGAAGGAGGCGATATTATGAAAAACAAAATCATTGCTGCTTGATCCCACTCTTGTTTTTTTCTTGGGCTGTTGTTGTTTGTTGTTGTTGTCGTTGTTGTTGTTTTAACATGGAGCTCCTTTACTGACACTGACAGATTTCTTGCCTTTGCATGTGGCACTTTGCAGAAGCAAATATAAAAAGAATGTGAGTATAATGACAAATGCCATGGAGAGCTTTGAAGAGAAAACACTCCAGGGAAAAGCATGCTTGGAAGAAGAGTGGTGGCAATGTAGTGACCATAATATATTCCAACTAAAGTGTGTTGTGCATTTTTCTTCTTTAATCTTTGTTTGGAGTGAAGGGTTCAGTGTGCTTTCTACCAGCTGACATGAAGAGGACAAAGGTTACTTGAAATCACACTTTTACGAAAAAAACTGTTTAAGTCTTCTTTTCTTAGATGTGACCTTTAGGAAAATTCTAGTTCAAACAGGCTGGACTGAAGAGTAAAGTCGGAAGTATTAGAGGGGATTTCTGCTGCGTTTGTTTCTCTCTTTGTTTCTATTTCACAGCACGGTGAGTACAGGGTCTTCATCAGAACCTTCCAGCCCCTGGGCTTACTAGGATAACATCACTTTCTTGTCTAGCTAGGCATGTAAACCATTCATGTGCTGGGTTCGCTTGCTCTGCTGAGAGTACAGATAATAATAAATTGGTGCTGTTTAAATGGACTTTATGTACAACCTGAGGCAGAGATTAGAGTTGGGCTTTTTTTGTCCTTTTAGTGTAAACCTTATTGAGAAACCTGCTGTCATGCTTCATATTCCATTTATTTTCTTAATGGTTCATAAAAGATTACTAAGTGAATAATAAATGTTTCAATTAAACACACAGATTGTTATCTAGGTCAATAAATTGCTTTCAAACTTGGTAATGTCTGCTGGTGTTATAACAAATTTGGAACAAATATATAGGGTTTTGATAGATATAACTGTTTATTAACTCTCTATCAACCATTTTCAGATAAATCACTGCTAATATAAAGTGTGGTAAAAACTTGTTCAATGGAGAGAGCTTAATATTGGTAACCGTTTTGCACTACTGAATTCTGCAAGTAAATCAGAAAGAAAATGGCCATGGGGTATCATAGACAAGTAGGAGAGAACTAGACATTTGTATTAATCTAACAAATTTTTATGGAGTTAAGGTGGGATATAGAACTTGTTCCATTACCAGTGGAGAGGATAAACATCAGCAGAGAATAATTCATCATATCTATCTTACCATAGGATTAATTTTCTTCTGTACTGAATATAAATTGCCCTAAAAAATAATTTCAACAGAACTGGATATGAGCACTGTATCTGGCCAGGAAATTGGCTGACTGATGGTAAACAATGGGTAACGATAGATTTTTGAAGCACCAAATTATCAGATGTAGCTAAAAAAGACAGAGGAATCTGTCTTAAGATTGTTCTTATTTAACATCACCTTTAGCGATCAGGAAGAAGGCATGAGAAGCATATTAGTTAAATAGGCAGATGGTGCTGCCTTGGAAGCCAATCAAACTTTAGAGATGACAGAAGTATTGCAAAAAACCTGTAGAAGTCAGGAAAAGGAAAGAGGGACAGAAACAGAAACATATTGAATTAGTGGAGATTAAAGTATCGAGGGGAAAACGTCTCAAAGCACTGACAATGTAATGGACACACTGATGGAGAAGGAGCAATGACAGCAAGAAAAGATGCCTTCAGAACAGTGCAGCTCTTTGGAGCTAATGATGTTGTGATCATGAAAAATGTAAGTAATATCCTCCGTAATGTACATTTTTCCTACAAAATGTTATTGCCATCATCGTCCTCCAAGCGCATTTCGTACCTCTCTCAGCCCTACATGAAGACCTAAGGCTGTCTGTTGCATTTGCTGCCAAAATGGCCAGTCAGGGCCAGCCTGAAGCCCCACTACTTAGCATTGCTAATTATAGGGTAGATTGGCACTCTTCCAGCTCTACCCCAACAGTTAAAAACAATGAGTTACTTTTATGTTGATATTTGTGCACCCCGATGTGGACTGCATCAGCCTTTGTGCTGTAGTGAGCACACCGCTCACCAGAAATGTTGGTGGATAAACAAAGCACCCAAGAACTATCCTTTCTTTAAGTGCATAGATTTAAGTCCCAATAGCTGAAAAGAATGCTAATTAATTCATTCAATCACTTGCAGCCATGTAAGTGACAGTGACCTGACAATCTCTGCTCCTATCATTATTCTGATCATACCACTCTATTTATGTATATGAGCCACACATACTCTGCACAGCATATGTGCTTTCTTCTCGGCTAGTCTAGATTAGAATGAGGGTCTTTATGAGGCATCACTATGATGCAGCGTTGCTCCTGCTGTCTCCTAATCTGGGGCGGTTTCCTGCCTGCGCTGCCCATGGCACGGCAGCACTCCTGACCGCCAAGTCTGGCAGCAGCTCCAACCTGGTAGGGTGCCTTCAACAGCTCCATTTTACCCTAAAAATATGAAGGTTTGGGAACCAACAAACATATCATACATATGAATTAATATTTTGAAGTTGTTATGGCGAAATTTATGGAGCTGCTTGTGTTTCTGACCTGACTGATAAGGCATTTAGGACACATGTGGAAACGCAAGAGGACAGCATAAAGAGGATGACCATCTTGGATGTCCATCCCACAGGAGACCATGTAGAAGCAAATGCACAGCATCCTTGTGGTGTCCAGTGCAAGGAAACCTTGAAATGCACAGGTTCAAGGCACGGGAACCCAGAACAGAAATCAGATGCCAGTTCAGGCGGTTCTGTGGGTTTGTGACACAAAGACTACATTGACCAGTTAACCATTCACTCAGGGTTACTTTTTTGCAGATTGAATAGGTTGGCAGTAAAGAAGAGACGTTTTAACTCAGTCTCATGATCTTTGCAGTTCATAGGGAAGAAGCTTAGCTAGCAAAGCAATTGCAAGGACAATACAAGGAATGAGTAATAGATGGATGTAACAGTGGTACAACATTGTGAAAGGAAAAATAACAAAGATTTCAGAAGTGCCGGAAAGCTTCCTGTGTGTTCCTTCAAACACATGTATTGCCTGGATCCAAAATCTTTTTGTGCCTGAGAATGAATGCAGTGATTTTTATATGAGGCAGCACTAAATATCACACTCAAACTCCCAATCAAAAAATGAAAGGTTCTAATACTTCCCATTACCCATGGCATCTACCCAAGACAACAGTGAAAGAGCGATTGTTCACGTCAAACCTCTCAAAGGAGCATCAATTGCATTTAGTTATGGAAAAGCTAAATAAAACACATTTCAAATATAAATAAATACAAATCAAGTTCTTAATCAGGCAGTTGGTACAGCAGTTTCCATCCCCTGCAATCAGCTCTGTAATTGCCTCACCTGGAGCTGAAATGTCGTCTCTTCAGAAAGGAGGACTGTTGTCTTTTCAAAAGATGATAATGTATTTGATAGAATATGATTCAGAAAGGCACTGTGGATTTTATAGTTTTCTTACATGTCATATTAGAGAAAGCTTAGTGAGATAAGTGAGAATCCCTTTTAACTGTCCTTGAATGCAGAAAAAAGTGAGAAGTGAACTGAGAGCCAACTACAAACGTTCTTTATCATAATGACAACAGCAATGTCCTGTTCTGCTGGAACATGCCTAAACTACCACCTGTCACCCTAACTCTGATGTCAGAGAGTGAACTGTGTATTGCTGTAGAAGATCTGCGGTTCTACCCACTATGAGACAAGGAGCCCTTCAGGAGAGACATTCAGTCATAGCCTCAGTGGGAAGAATGTAATCTATTTTATGGTATCTCCCAGAGGAGAATCGAGTCCTGCTTATCTCATTTATTTGATACTAAGGAAGAGGAAGCTAGAAGAGGAAGCAGGGGTCTCCTGTGTCTTTTTCTTCTGTTGTCATCTATTATGAAGTTAATTTCGTAAAGTATCTTTTAGGACTGGGATTGTTAATTGTAAACAGATTTCTTCGTCTTCCTCTCACATCTTGCAGGTTGCCTGCTTTGAGAGGGAAAAGTGGTCACTTAAATTCTCAAAACATCTTCCTGGAGGAGATATACTTCCACCACTCAAACATCCTATGAATTCTTACTATCCATCAGGTGTATTTACTGATCTATGCTGGTAGGATATGGCATGCACATCTTTGTAAATGGAAATTCTAGAATATTTTCCAGTATCTGTGATACACAATTTTATGGTCTGAGTGAAAGTCTGAATAGGTACTTATTTCAGTTTCACTGCTGTCATTAGTGTCCTACATATGAACATGTCATGCTGATCAGGATGGACAGAGTCCTCAAAGAAGGTAGTGCAGAGATCTTCCCTAGCTACTCTGGCAAGAAAGCAATGAAGCACAGCAAGAGAAGAGGCTCTAGCATAAGACAGGAACTCAAATCTTTCCCAAATTGCACAGCCCAGAGGAAATACAAAGTCCTCATGCATAGGGAAATCAGTCATTTTATCTTGGCAGGGTAAACAGATTGTGTACCAGGACTCTGCTTCTGACAGCTCCTCAGTGCAGATAAAACCAATAATTGCTCTGATAACAGATTCACTAAGATGGAAAGGTGTGTGTGGGGAAAAGCCATGCACATTTTTGAGCTGCATGGCCAATTCAGTAACTTTCAAACTGTTTGACTAAATGTAAAAAGCATTCCTGATGTCAAATGAAGCTCACTATATACTAAACAATATGGTCATCAGGCATGGAAAATCAAGTTAAACAAACTGTAAGACTCTCTACTCAGCAAGCTTTTGCTTTAGCTTAGTATTTAGTAACAAAACTAATAGTTTTAAATTTTGCCTCATGCCTCTTCCAAAAGGAATGTACAAATTACCTACTGACAGATTACGTAGATACTTATACTCACTCCTAATTTCATACAGAAATAGTGTGTTTATGTCTCTAGAAGGACACAAATGTGAATTCACATGCGTGTCTGCACATGTGCAAAGGCAGAGCTTAAAATGTTAAAAACAAAATGGCAAATTCAAACAAAAAAAGAACCCATTTCCCCAAAGAGTCACAATGCTTTTAGTGTAAGTCTGTGCATGCTATACATAAGTAAAATAGCGAATAAGTAATGACAAGTTTTAGATGGGCCCAGCTACTTGCAGGAGTACAGGAATCAAAGAAACTGAATATTTAAGTAATCATTTAGTTATAACCCAAACCAGTCTGTCTGATGGTGTTTAGGGGGACAGAAATAAGCAACCTGGATATGCACTCTTTCCTAACAGGAAGTTCAGTAGGGCTGTTATGTTTTGTTACAGAAGACTTGGAAAAAACAACTCCAGGGTAGGAAGCTGTGCCATTTGACCTGCTCCTTATGCACCCAGGGCACTGGCAGTGATGATGAAAGCCACAGCCACAACCCCAAGCACTCAGGACTCAAACAGAAGGAGTCAGCTACTGTTGCCCTTGCTCACAGCCCATGCAGCATGCACCAGTGGCTGCATGAAGCTCCCAGAATTGATCTGTTTTTCTTCTTTGTGCTTCTTGTGACCTTCCATTTTAAGCTAGTTTTTTGTTCACAATTTTCTATCAGATCATTCTCAGTCAGCAATTCTTTATTCAAGGGTGAATTATAAGAGCAGTGTAACCTAAGTGAAGCAATGCAGGAAGCCTGTTTTGCTATGGACACGTGTATTCTAGATTCTCCAATGTCTAACAAGATGTAAATGCAAAATTAAACTTTTTCTTACATTCTTGTTTCTTGTAGATTGTTTCACGTCTGCTAGGAGTTGAAACAGCAGCATCTCTCTGCTAATAGCATCTCTTTACTCTCTCTGACAACCTACTTTCAATAGACTTCTAAGAACTCGATATATTTAAGAATTTTCCCAGCTGTCAAATTTGCTTTAAGTTGGACAGCAAGATCAAAAGTCATTAAGGGAGGACAGGCAAAGAACTGAACAGGCATATGCATACATATACAAACCTCTATGCAGGATAAAATTCATGGAGCCTGTGTTGAAACAAAAATGCTTTGGCATGTTTCAGATGACTGTATGTTTATCAGTCTGAATGAGGAATAAGGAACAGGAACAGATGAACACAACATAAATATAGATCCTATTTTCCTACATTTATAAGACCAAAGGAGGAAAATAATGAATAAAGTGACATAATTGTCATCAGAGAATTTAATGATCACAGAATTCTCAGAGAAGGTAACAAGAAAATGTACACAGCTAAGGCATTATTCTGAATCTAAATCCTTCTCACACTGTCATATACCAGTTAAAGCTTGTAAAAGACTCCACCTCCTCTGTCAATCATTTTGTTTACCATTGGCTACTGTTGATTTTGTTAGTGATGTCTTATGAGAAGGGGTTATTGGCTGATAGGCAAATCACCAAAATGGATGAGAGGATGCATTTTTTACTGATTTTCTCTAAATTTGAAAGTACTACCAAGCATCAAATTATCCATCAGCATAAGGGTGAAAATCATTAACACGTTAATATTTTTTCTTGTGTTATGATGTATGAATCAGAAAAAGGCAGCACAGGTAAAAAAGAGGGCCGTTTTATGATTGGCCGCTATGTTGTATTCCTACATGGCATATGGTTTTACAAGGTGGAAACAGTTGCTGTCTGGAAGTAAGAACGTGTTCCAGACCATCTCTTGCCTACAGAGAGGAGGCTATTGCTGATACTTGCTAACTGTAACTCACTAAACCTAATAGATAGTCAATCATTCTGCTGCAAGATGGAGAAGTGCGCTGTGCATTAATAAAGTAACTTAATTTCACCATTCTGCGTTTGCCACACTGCTTGCTTTGATCTCTGCTAAATTGGATTATTACCTTGTTAAACTGAAACCAACTAATTTTCCCAATTGTCTTTTATGAACAGAAGGAAATCATCCTGCTGCCATGGAGAACTATGAACATGATAAACATGAAAAATTAAAATCCCACTTTTCTTAATGCCCTTGTGCCCTGCTGTTTGCGAATGCATACCGCAATGACTGATTAATGACATGCCAAAGATGGGTGACCAGAACAATCAACCTGACAAATGCTTCTCAAGGAGGCAAACTGAGGAGACACAGGAATATGCTTTTCTCATCAGACCCTCGCTTTTACTGGAAGAAGTATGCAACACGGTGTTCTCATGGGAGAGAGGCATGCAAGAATAGGATTATGCCATTATTTGACCAGGGGATGGCACATGCTAAAACCCCGCCAGAATACCTTGCTTCATGCAGGCTTCTTCATAGCAGGGACCTGAAGGAGATATGATACCTTGCTGAATATCCCCTGGGTGCTGCATCCTTGGAGGGCTGTAGCTTCCATGACCTGAGTTTTGAACAAAATCAATATGGGAGGAGAAGCTCTTGTTTCAGGAAAATAAATGGGATCTAGTAGGATTTTGAGTCAGAAAAGTTCATAGCTGCCATTTAAAGCAAAGGTCCAAATAATGTGAAAGTGGATCAGGCAGAGGCCACCTTCTCCAATTTAAACGGTGAAACCCTGCCTCTGCCCACAGGGTCTGCGCTCTCACCTCTTGAGAACTTGGCTGAGCCTTTACTCTGGGGGGGGGAACAGGATTTGTTTTACTTTATTTACTCACACCCATGTTGAGCCAACCATTTATCAACAACATGCCTCATTGCCTGGATATATCCTTCCTTTCGAATAATGAGCCTTTATTGGAAAAAAAGCTGGGCTTTTGCGCTTCATTTCAGATTACTGCCACTTATTGGACAGCAGCTTGCTGACTAGTGTTCCCCCGAGCCTGAGGCATCTCAGAATTTCTGTCTCCAGTGCCACACCGGCTGGCTGAGAAACGTTAGATGCTCCACTAAGTATGACAGTAGCTCTCTGCAGAGCTGCTGGGGAGAGGCTGTGCAGCTGACAGCAGAACCACTCTGTCACTGCGCTGCCTTCAGAGGCTTTGCAAACAGTAGGGGAGAACAGCCCATGTCTTCTGCTCATTGCCTGGAACAGATTAATTCACAAAATTTCTCCAGGCTTACACTTTACCTATGTAGCCACTGCTGTGAACTTGAAATCGCCAGGATTCAGCACGTAGGAGTGTTCCTTGCAGGTAGTAGGAACCCCAGCGATTGATTGCCATGGAGGGGGCTTGGGTCTGGCTCCTTGAGACAGAGCAGGTACATCCCAGTTGCCTGATTTTTTTAACCTGATTTTTTTAGTCTGAGTCTTTTTAACTCAGAGAACTGAGCTGTCAGTATACCAGGTCATGTGCCAGCCTAGAGACTCCAGGAGGACACTTTTACCTCTGTAACCCTGCCAGGTCTTTAATGGGCATAGAGAAATCCCTTTTCCCGGGCACCAAGGCTTTCCGTAACCATCCACACCTTGCAGTCATTATCTCAGGGTGCAAAAACATGTAGCACAGAGGTTGGGACATGGTGTCCAGCAACACTACACCAGGGCACAGCTGGGGCAAAGATTCTGCCTGAGGTATATGGAGAAAAATTTGATGGGGGCAATAATTCCGGACAACTGAGCATACTGGCCTTAGTTCAAAACACAGATGTAGGCAGTATATCCTCTATACCTTTAATAGGCAGCTCCACAAAATCTTGAGCAAGGACTGGATGCACTGCTTGACTCCTGTGTCCCCGCAGTCTGATGCCATATCTCTAGCTGAAGGGTTGTCAACTCTTGATTTTGTGCATTTGCCTGCAAGGAATCAGATTTTAGTTAGAGCTGGAGTCAGACTTGCAGGGATGCCAGGAGCTGTGGCCTCTAGCTAATTTGCTTCTTTCTGGGGGAAAAAAGCCTCTCCAAGTGGCTGTTTCCATCCCATGAAGGTAAGCAACCAGTCGACACTACTCAGGAGGCAAACTGAGCTCTCGGCAAGCTTGGCATCCAGGAATGCCGTATGCCTTTTTCCTTGTCTGTCGCTTCCTATGTCAAGATGTGTAGTGACATCTCCACTTCATTGTTAGTTGGCCACAGACCATCTGTGTGCCTGTCAAATATGACCAAGACAAATTGAGGATAAATCAGTGGAGTCAAGGAAATATTTCACTTCCCAGATTCCTCCACTCTCCACCTCCCATGAGGTTGCTGATGCTGGAGTTTACTGGTCCTTGCTGCTGGGACTTCCCCAACCATTTTCCAAGAGCTCTGGAGCATCCATTTTTGTTTACTGTAGCAGGATGAAGCCAGGGTCCTCATCAGTGTCTTCAGCAACCCTGCTTTACAAAGGTCATCTAAGAGTGAACAGCAAAGGCAAAGACTTTTCCTCTGCTGAGACATGCTCATGCAACTCACAGTGCACTTGAAGGCTGTGGTACAGATTATTCAAAGCACAGAGCCAGTTGCTTAATTCTGTACACAGATTTGTTCTGTTGTTGAGCAGAGAGTTTCACTGCCTTTGTTTTGGTTCAGTGCATTCAAAGCATATCCTTCCAAGAGGACTCTAAGTGAATCCTGTGTATTTACTTCAGATTCAATAAAGGTAACTTAAGCAACTATCTTCATTGCATTGTGATAGACAAGGTAATAAACAGCTGAAACAATTGATTAAATGCCATAGCAAAGCCATTTATAGAATGCATACCACAAAGCAGCAGAGACACATCCTATTATCAAACATGCTCTACAAGTGCCTTCTTTTCAAAGCTTTCACCAAACACAAGAGGACAGTAAGGTGAAATAAATGCCCCTCTCTGCTCAGAGGGAAGGCTTTGGAAGCTGGCTCTGCTGGAAAGCAATCAGAGGGACACCACAGGGCTTTCAGAAGAATGAAAGAGAAAGGAGCTTCCTCCTGGGAGGCTTTTGAGTTTTGTAAAGCTACTTCTGAATCTCATCACCATGGGAGCCTGGCCTAAATGTCCCAGAAAGGACTTCAGGACAGGGGGAGGAGCAGAGATCTGCCAGTTGAATTATGACTCTGGATATTCTTCTCTTTGACACCAAATCCACAACTACCTGAAAATATGTTGGTACTCCTCTTTTGTTCTTAACCTTTTATTCCTACCACGCCACTGAAACCCCATGAAGAGTTCCAATCACAAAGCCCTGCAGCCAAGGGTTGACTTGAGCCAATACAGGGCTCCAAGGACGGTTTGGTGACAAGACCTTAAATTAGCCATTAAACGAAGTGAATTTGCTCTCTCCAGCTTCAAAGAACTCATCCAGCTCCCACACCCTAACTTTCCCCACCTTCTTTTCATATTAACCCAGTCTAGGAACACTTTCAACTATCACATCTTGGATCTCATATTTGTAGAAAAATCAGAGTTTCTAGGGACCATAGCAGCAAGAACACACATCTCCATGGCTGTTACCATCTCCCTTTTCTAAGAGCACGTGTCCCATGCTGGTAGCACACAAGGAGATGACTACAGCCCCCTCAGACTCATTAATCTCCACCTTCTCATTCTGCCTGAGCTCAGGCAACATGTTCTCCTTCCCTGCTTTAGCAGTTCAACATTGCATAATAATTCCCTTTGCCCATCTCTGTGGATACGAGGAAGCGTTCCTGCTTCAGGGGAACAGGGAGCCTATCGGCTAAGAGACAAAGATATTGAGTTCTGTTTTTATTAGCAGTAGAGTGGGTGAGCCTGTGGGTGGATAAGAGATTGGGTATAAATGATGGAGAAAGCTGAAAACAAACTAGTTTTGACTGCTTCTCAGTTTCCTGTTCTGAAAGGTCAAAGGCTGAAAATTGTTTAGTGGCAGGTTAAAAACACCAAGATTGTTTTCCTCTGCCAATAGTTTCTTCTATTTATTAAAATTATTTTTCATCTGCTGAGTGGCTTACCCAAAACCAATGTGTGTCCTTTAGCTACAGTAGTATTAGCCTGGCAGGCAAAACAGAGCAAAAAAGACATTGTAATTTAGGGGAAACAAGATTTGTAATAATAAAAATTTTGGGTTTTAATTTACAAAATTTTGTTTTGGACAGAAGGAAGGACCAAAATCATAAACTAAACCAAAACAAACAAACAAACAAACCCACAACCCCCCCAGTTTTGATATTTCCTCCTTTCAGCCCCTTTTGCTTAGTTAAATTAAAAAAAAAAGGAGGGATGGAGACAAATGGTGGAAAACAGGGAGAATCTCACACCTCCAGATGTCCATAAAAACACTAATAAAAGATAAAAGTGTTAGGCAAATGAAAGCACACTCCTTTTTTTAAAACTGAAACAAAAAAATACCCATAGCTGCTCTTTTTGGAAATCGGGTGGAATTTTGCTCTTTTCAGGCTCAGCCTTGGCAAAATGATTAATCAGCAAATAAAAAATAGAAGTGACATACATCCAGTTCTTCAATGCTCTTTCTGAGATATAGTCTGTTCTTTGGTATCTTAGGCCAAAAGGATCTGCCACATCAATTTATAAGCACCCATCCCAGTATTTCTCCAATAGTGAACAGCACTGTGAAAGGCTAAAAAAAATAGTTCCTCCTTGTTCTGGTTTAGGAGCAATTAAAGCCCTAATTCTGCATGCTGCCAACTGATTTCCTATTGCAAACACCCCTTTGGGAAATCAATAGCTGTTTTGTAGGTTACTTTGTTCATTCTTACCTGCTTGAATCATAGCTTAAGTAAAATTCTCATATGGCATAAATTTAGTGTAGAGCCTACTAGACATAGGTTGGTCTGTTACATGTAGGAGCTATTGACTCCAAGTCCACATGCCATTCTAGAAAGCATCAGGGACTTTCTTGCTGGTGAATGAAACAGGGCATCCTTATTTTTTGTATGGTGAAAAATCTTTTCTTATTTTATCTGGAGTAGTTTTCTTGTCCTTGAGAAAAAAATGGTTGATACCAATGATGGTTTGGCTCAAGCCCAAACCCTTGACCATTTTTAAATTTCTTTCTTCAGAGAGGTGTTTTTCTGAGAGAAGCAGCGAAAGGCATCATATTTAGGTTTTTTTCAATGAAGATCGTCCTTGTGAATTTGCAACTGTTACCTTAGCTGGCTTTGTCGCTTCCTCCACCTTTCTGATTTTGTGGGTTGCAAATGACAGCAAATATTCAGCAATGCTTTGCTCAAGGTGCTAAAGCTCAAAGTGTTAGGCAACATACTGTGTAGACATATGACTCCCCCTTGTGAGTTATGGTCTGGAAGAAAGATTGCTTGGTGTATTGCTTGATGCATTTGTGTACATCAGACCCTTCCCTTCAGGAGAAGCACTAAAAGACGCAAGCAATCTTTTGTTTGCATTTTGTGATCTAATCAGAATCCTATCCATTATCTGACAAAAGGCCTATTCAGTAATGAATTTATTGGGTTATTTTTGAGTAAAAAGAACAGAAAGAATCATCTCATGAATTTAAAAGTCAAAAAGGTGGAGAAATGTCACTTTCTGCATTAGGACCAAAACCACAAAGAAGAGAAAATGAGGTTAGCCCTGGGGGATGTTTCCTTCTCCAAGGCTGGCTGTGCTGGCAGGCAGCTATGGCGAGCACAGTGTCATTCTGGGAACACCATGTGCCAGTCACTTTTTGTCACCAGCTGGTTCAATACCACTGTTCCTCCAGTAGTTTAAGGCACCTCAGTTCCACTTTATTTCAAAAGAGGACATGCTCAGCCATCCCTGTAAGACACTGTAGTGCAAGGTCACCTCACTGTGATCTCAAAATACTAAAATATTTTAAATTGCCTTTAGTCTTGCTGGTCCAATGAAACCTGAATTCTCCTTTGCACAATAGCCCCACTTCACTAGCAGATAGACCGAATATCTGCTTGCCTCCCTGCACACCCATCTGCTTTTCAGTGTCTCCAGCCTGCAACAAGTCTGAGGTTCTTCCCAGGATGCTGGAAAGCACTATATCAGAAGAAACAAGCAATTTAACTCAAATTTCCTGCTTTCTGCATGAATGCACCGACTCTTGGCTTACAATTTTAGTACAACAGTCACATCTCCTATGCTGTGAAGAGCAGGTCACAAACCAGGACACTTCTGCTCCAGAGAACGTCAGGATTCAATGTGTCTCCTCTCGGCCACCTCCACGCGATGCTCCACTCAACCCTACTAGCTCTTTAAGGTCCTCACTCTCTCCAAACCCTATATCAAGAGTATGGGCTCGCACTGGGAGCGAGACATTTTCCATGGAAGCCCTGAAATCCCTCTAGACCTGGGGAACCTTGGTGCCAGTTGCTCAGGCGGGCTGTGGGAGGCTGTCTAAGGCCTGAGACAGACAGACACGGGTAATCTGTAAGGGCATTTGGAAGTGTTGTGTCAGGTGCACCCCAATGGTGAATTGAACAAGCTGGATTTGGATGAACATAATGAGATGCTTGACAGGTAATTTTTGTTCTGTGTTGTGCTATTTCTGCAGTGGCAACTGTCACTGTGAAAACTACCAAGTTTGTTACCATGACATTTGTAATAATTACATCCCACTCTCTGCAGTGAAATGGGGCAGAAATATCGATTGAAATTCTCAGCTTTCATGGGGCTTGGGCCAGTGACAACTCATTTTTAATTTTCAGAGCCCTGGGAGGGAAAAATGCATAAATACCTCAAGTCTCCTTTGTCTCAGCCTCAACTGAGATCCAGCAAAAAAAGACCTGGCACAGACACAGCAAAGAAGGATTAGGCTTAATTTAACTAGGTAGAGAACAACTCATTTGTTAACAGCTGTAACATTATAGCTCACCAGCAGGCAAACGTATAGCCCCACTGATTTTCCAGCTCCACATAGAACAAGCTTCCATGATAAGAAAGGTGGAAGCACAAAGGCGCCATGCCAAGCTTCAGCATTCATTAACCATCATTAAAATCTGAGATTTTCTCTTCACAACTGCACAATTTCTGGTTCCCTCCCTCCCCAAGGTCGCATTAGCATCTGCGATAACATAATTGCTCTGCAGACATTCCTCGGCAATGGGTAGGCGATTCTAAGGGAATTACAAATACAGTACAGATATGCCCTTAATAAAATGAGTTCAGATAATGGGATCTGAGGTTTCCTTCTCTATGGCTCTTCATTTCTAGTGCAGTTCTCTTCATTTCCAAGATTGTCCATTTGCCTCTCTGTCCTTACAGCCTTAAGTAGAGCTAATTGCGTGGGTGAGAAGAGGAGGATTTGTACCTAAATACTCAAGAGACATAGGCTCATACTATGCCTTTAATTATAGAAGTCATTAACACTGCACTAATATAGCCCAGAAGAGAATTTGGCCCTGTAGGTCCTTTTAATACTGTTAGTCTATACCCCCAAAGCATTCACAGCAAATTCTGATTTTGGTACAAGGGCATTAATAGTAGAAGTATTAAAGAATTATTCTGGCTTTATAAATACACAATCAACTCAAGATCCCTAGAATTTGAAGTGCTGCCTTGCACTGTTAGTACACACTCCTGCAGCTGAACTCAGTTTACCCCACACTTTGTTATTTCACACTGCGCTGTCCCAGGCTGTTGCCTCCCTGCAATGCAGAATCCTGGTGGTGGACACAGATACCTCTGCTCACCACGGCCAACAGCGTGGTCACTCTTGTGATTGACAAGCTGCTGCCACATTAATGGCAGAGCATTACTGGGTTGCTTGTAGAAAGCATGTTTTCCATAGGGTGCTGCCCCGGCGTGGCAACCTCTGCTGACTATTTGGTGGATTTAGGGGTGATTGTGTGTCTGACATGCAGCATGCAAAAAAGCAGAGAAGCAGCAGGTCCACACTTCCAGAGGGTGGGATGCAGGCACTGTGCAGCACGGGTGAGGTCTGGAGGAAGGGAATAGTCTGAGGCCAACCAGTGCAGAGACTGGTGTAGAAAAATTGTAAATCTTAGAAACCACACATGCATGCATGTGTGCCAGGATTGTGTAAGTGTATACTATACTATACTTGCAACTCAAAATGACAAATAATCTTACATAAGTTTCTTGCTGTCATGCTATAGTTAGGTTTTGAATATGGTTAACAGCTTCTGTTAATACCAGATGTCCTACTATTGAAAGGCTCCAATAAAATTGTGGTGATATTTCCTGTTGATTATCAACAGCAAAACTGCTGAGATAAGGAGTCTTCTTTGCTGTAGGACAGGTGGAAAGGAAATCCTGCCAATCATCCACTGGGGGAAAAAATACAGAAGTACTAATTTTTCTTTTTGTTTGTTTGGGTTTTTTGGTCTTTTGTGTTTTTTTTGTTTTGTTTTGTTTTGTTTTGTTTTGTTTTTTGAACAGCTTGTCCATAATATTCCAGAGTTCAGGGCATTAAACACAGCCTGGAGACCAGATCAAGCTTTTCCCTATTTCACAAAGAGAAGACATCTTAAGACAGCAGCCTACAACAAGTGAGAAAAAGTTGTTGACTCTGATAGGGAAAAGCAGTGAAGAGGTAAACAGCTGAAAATACCACACGGCACTTCATCAGTCAGGACTGTCTTACGCTGTTATAAACAGATGTAATTGAATGATGTTTTTTCTTACAGCTGAATAAAACTGGGGTGTTGTTGCCACTGAATAGCTATTTAAATGATACTCTTCGAAGCGACTTCCAGATTTGTTCTAAGCGGCAGAAAGCCGTCTGTTCACATTCGCCGTGTGACACTTGACAAACCTGCTTAGATGACAAGATATTACAAATATCTCTTCTGTAAACACACTCTCGAAGTGAATTATTATTTGGAAATTTCTCCTTTTTAGAAAAGTTGCTGGAATGATTCAGCAGAGGAGGGGAGGAGATGAGGGCAAGCAGGGGCTGGCCAGGCCAGGGTGACACCCCCTCCCAGTGCTTCCAGAGGGGGGATGCCCCAGCTGCGGATGGGGCTGCCTCAGAAGCTTCAAAGGCAGCTGGGGAGGAAAGCTGCCTCTCTTCTACTCATAGACAAGCTGTTGATTTTTAGAGGATCTCCCAACAGGGGATACACACACTTACCCCTTTGAAAAAATCAGGTCAAATTGTCTTCTTATTTATTACAAATTAAAATAAAGAGAGGCCTGCTTTATTTCAAAGGACTTTGGGTCACTACAGCTACTTTGGCCTAGAAACCTAGAGATGAAAGGCTTTGCATACCATTACCAACTCCCAGGAGCCTCTCCATCCCCACCCTCCACCCTCTTCTCCTAGTAGTGGAGTTTCATTAAATCCTGACTCGCAGCAACCACTCCACCCAGAAACTGGGGTGGGAGAAAAGATGGCTGTAGTGAGAAGGGACATCTACAGCTACGGGATGGAGCAAGACAAAAGCAGCAAGCTTTGCAGACTGCATGGCCTTTCTTAAAGGCAAATTCTGTTTTGAGGATTATATTTAGTGCCTGCCTCTTGATGAAGTTATCAACAGCACCAGAACAGAAAGGTCATGTGTAAGAAAATGACAGGCAGGAATCCTGCTTAATTACATTTTCTACAGGCCAGTATGTGCCTATGAAAGTGCCAGATGTATAAAGAATTACTTCTTTTTAGCAACATATGGTGAATTATTATAAACTGTACTCACAGCTGTAGACCAGAAAGAATGGTGCTCCCTAATTGGTCCTGGACAGTGCCCAGAACATCCAAAATCCCTTTTCTTGTATTTTCGTTTGTAAATTGCATTTTATAGCGGCAGGAAGACACTGCACCAGGCACTGCAAAATGATTATTGGCTCTCTCAGGCAGTTAAAAGAACACAGTGCTGAGTCTTATAACAACCCCTGAGGGACTCACCCACAGACGTACAGCCTGTCACGTCCCATTGCAAATGCACTGTATTTGTTAAGGTTTTCCCAAATAGGTGATGCTGTCAGGGTTTGAGCTGAGATGCAAATCAGCACTGCTAGGACCTTTCAGTAAGAATTGTCACTCTTAAGTGGGGTGTGTGGTGGCAGCTTGTTTCTAAAATTATTATAGTTTACTGCAACGTGGAGTCCTGATGTATTCCCCCCTTGCCAGTTCCAGAAAGAAAAGTCTCCATTTCTTTCTGCTTTGTCTCTCTAGTTCCACTTCTGCTTTTAGACTGTGCTGGTGGCAAAGAAGGTGTGCGTGACTGCCTCTGAGTCTGCTCCGCATCAGGAATTATGACTCTTTAGAGACAAGAATCGAAACAGACAGCCTGTTTAAAGCCAAGGTAGAAGTAGGTTTCACCTCTGAAGTCACGTGAAGATCCAATACATTTTTGGTGTGTATGTTACAACAAAAAGAAGAAAAAAAGACTGACCTTGTGTCTTCCTCTCCACATTCTGAAAATCCATCATGCAGCATCTAGATGATTCCCACAAGTATCATGGACTTTTCCTCTGCACTATTCACAGAGTAAATAGCAGAATAAGCAACAGCAATAGGCTGCCATCCTCCGTGTGTGCCAGCACTGTAGGGTGAATACATTTCCAGATACCTTAGGTTTTTACTTACAGCAGAGACTGCAGCCTTTGCACTGCAGGCACAGGAGGTCAAAGTCCTTTTCTTCTGCTTCCTGTGTCCAGGCCACAATGCAACTGTTCAGCCCCTCTGCATCTGGAGACCGGGGACACTCTTTACTCTCCCAGCAATGGCACTTCACACGTTTAATCAAGCACATTCCAGGATCAGACATTCAGCACCAGCGATGGTGATGAATGATGCAGAGTCCATCCCCATTCCTTCGGTTGGCTGCTGTAGGCTGTGGTGTTTCACATGGTGGCTCCATCTGCACAGACACCTGTTCATGGAAGAGCTTGTGGTGGTCCTCCATGCCCAAGGGTACAACCCTGAAGGGACCATTGCCATGAGTGACCTGTGCTGAGGCAGGGACACCCAAGAGACCATGGCCATGGACAACCCGTGCCAACACTGTGGCCATGGATGAACCATGACAGAGCAGGGGCAGTAAGAAGCACTGTTACACACAACCTCAATTCACCACCCATAGCCTCACCAAAGGTTTGGGACAGACTGAGAGTGACCTGGAGTGAAAACATGAAAAATCCAGACTGGGAAAGAAGGAGGATAGGCATTTGACTTAATTTGAGGCTGGGGGAGGAAAGGAGTTTACATAAGTGCTTCTTCAGCTGTTGGTGCTTTCTCTCCCTTAATACACAAATCACTGATTACAAGTCTGTGTTGACTGCAATGAAATAGCTTAAGTAAAAATTCCCCAAATTGAGGCTGTTTTACCCATGACACCCTGGGTAAAGGGAATGATCTCTTGAGTCTTCATCAACTCCAAAAAACATGACTGGCAGGCTGGGACAGACCCTTCAGCAAACTGAGTTGCCATACTCTCACATTTCTGTTAATAAATTTTTTTACCCCTAAGGTTCACATTTTCTTAGATCCTTGTTTTGTCTTGTTGGGGTATTTTTAGGAATAATGGCAGGGAGGTGACTCCTCCTTCTTACCTTCTCCCTGGTCTGTGTCAAGTCCTTGCTTTTGAATTTGGAAGCAAAGAGGATTTTTTTAACAATGTACTTTTATCTCATTCTCAGACTGGATTTTTCACCAGTTTAACAGGTGCTTTTCTAGAAACACCAAATTCATTCAAAAAGCCTGCAATTCAAATTCTCTAAACTTTTCCAAGTTGTAAATAGTTGAAAGCAAGTCTTATAATACGAAGTTCTGAGATGCTGTAAGCAGGGACACTGGCTCCAGCTGTAATTACTAAATTAAAATTCAGGTTGCTCTATAGACATTAAAGCTTCCGTGAATCCTAAAGCTTGAGTAGTTCAGCTTTGGAGATGTTTACAAATACTGAAAGTTGTCTGAAGCCTTAGGCTTTGGCTCCCATGTTTTACTAGTAAAAGAAATAAGGCTAATGTTTAACTTTTTCAGAGTTTGGTCCTCAACATCAGCAGTCAAAGCCCATGATAGTTAATTCGTTTTCAAATGTAATTCAGAGGCTTATTCACAGGCAGGACAAAACTAGCAATTCAGTTCAGGGTGCATGTACTTGAGTCATCTGGGGAAACAGCTGCTGAAAAAAGATATTTGCCATTAAACCTAGGGTTCGCCAGGAGTCATCCTGCAGCTAATAGAGAGCAGACTTCCAGTAATGCAGCCTATCTGCACCATTACCTGCCTCTATTTATCATAGCTCTACAGGCTGAAAAACCCTGAGTGTACAAAACCGTTACAGCCGAAGGGACAAATGGATTCAGATAGGGATTGGGAGCTTATCTGGCCATGGGAAATTAATTAGCAGAGTGTCTTAGCTGCTATTGTTCCCTTTGGTTAGAAGAAGACCTTTTCTATAATGAGCTTTGCAGTGCACAACTTCTTTGCTGAACACAGAAAGAAATATTCTTCATCTGCAAGAAGGATCCTGCTTGCAGTTGTCTGGGGGAAGAGCTTTCTCTTAAACCAGAGGGGCTAATTAGATGCAATGAGATGTATATATGGCCTGAGGATCTGGTGTAGTCCTTTGAGCTCAAACCTGGAGCTGTCTCTGGGCTGTAAGGTTTAGTAGATGATTTTTGTACAGGGATCTGCTAAAGGATCAGAGCTGTTCCTATTTCCACAGGTTTCCTGAGACGTAACTGTGTCCCTCACATCCCGTTCTTCCTGGCTTTTTTACTCGACCACTCAGAACAACTTTTGTGTCTGCATTACAGGAAATGGAGAACACATGGCAAAAGGGAAAAGCTCAGTACATCCATGTCTGCTGACACATAGCCTGTCAAATTACTTTTGCAAAGAGATAAAATCTGTGCATAGATCCTACATCACTCTATGAACAGCACTTCACAGCTCTGAGCATGACAAGAAAGAAAAGAAATGCATCTTTGGCAGTTGTGGAAAACATTGGTCTTTTTTTTCACTTTATCTCCATTCAGCCATCCAGAATATTGTCATCCATGTGGCTGAAGAGAGCCCACTCTACCAGAGGATCATCCTTACCTGACAAAGTCTAGGTCTGAACAGAAGTCTGAAATGTGTCTAGGAAAGTATGTCCCTTGATGACAGCAAACTATCTTCTAGAGCACTGAAATCTGGAATATAGAAAAACATGTTATAGGAGAGTCGTCGCGCATCTCCCACATTTTGTAAGATTAATTAAAAGCTTACTAAAAGTAAGAAATAAGAAGTCAGAGCCAAGATTCTGTAGAATTCTGAATCTACAAAAGCAGAATAACACATTGCTCATTTAGCCAGTCAATATTGCTTAAACATTGTTCCTACACTTGTCACGAAAATACCCTTCTCTACCTCTTGCTGGAGCCTGAGGGAGAGATATAAGATCTACAGACCTGACAGTAACACACATTTTCAAGAGATCTCAAGAGTTTTTTACTCATGGCTATTTCTTTCTTTGTGCTAAATGCCTTATTTTAGCCCATCTGTCGCATCTGA
The DNA here is from genome assembly GCF_963921805.1 of Phalacrocorax carbo. Classification (NCBI taxonomy): domain Eukaryota; kingdom Metazoa; phylum Chordata; class Aves; order Suliformes; family Phalacrocoracidae; genus Phalacrocorax; species Phalacrocorax carbo. The sequence continues at coordinate 7,892,389 of NC_087520.1, read as the reverse complement.
AATACTGCTGTTTCACTGACCTACCTTGGAATACACTATTTTTTTTTCTCCAGCTTGTGCTGCATAAATATCTTACTGTGCTGCCAAGAAATGTTATTGCTAATATGAGGAGGGTTTAACTGGGAAAGGAACAGCAGAAACAGTCACAATCCCCCCCAGCTTCTTCTGTTCTCGGGTAAAGGATGGCTCCTTTGCATGAGCTGGCAGCTGCAAAACAGCTGCACTATCCTGATAGCACGTACTGCTGAAGGTGACTGGAAAAAGGCATTTCTGCCTCAGCAAAGGAAAGAAATCTTGCAGTTGGCATTTTATTTTGTTCCAGTTTGGGACTAAATAATTCTGTGAAAAAAGCTAGTGGCAGAGAAATTGGGAAAGGAATTAGAAGTGAAGCAACAGACACCTTTGAATTATTTCAGCACATTTCCAATTAAAACTATGATAATGAAACAAAATAGGATGGTAATTTTTTTAAAACTATGTTTTCCTCATAAAACCAAACATTTTAATTTGCTTTGACAGAACTTGGGTGTCCACTCTGCCAGTTATGATCCTTAAATCATGGTTTGGGGTTAGGGATGGAAGAGATGGTGGCAAGAATTCTCTTTTTCCACACCCTGCAGATTAATTGCAATTTAAGTATTGGTAATTCTTATTCTGTAGCCACAAACACAATGAAAGTCTTGCTGTTCTATAATATTTGGATTTAGAGGGAAAGGGAAACAGAAGGTAATAGCTCTTTACACATTCCTTCCCCTGATACCAATCTCAGCACTGCAGCCCTATTTGTTTTGTGGCTACATCTCCATAGGCAGACACACACTCTGTGTCTTTTAATCTGTTTTATAGTTACTGCTGTTCTGATTTAGCCTTACTCCTCCTCATCTCAGCAAGCTTTAAACTGTCAAAGACGGCCAGCATGGTCTATCAGCACGGAAGCAGATATGCTGGTAAACATTGGGGTTTCAGTGTGAAACTGGTGTTCACACACCAGCCTGCAGGTTGGCAGGAGCTGGGAGTGTTCCCATTACATATGTAGCTTATAGGTCACATAACAGTCACAACTTCTACTTAGTGGTACTTCTCACTATATAAAAGCCATATAAACACATGATATCTCACCAGAGTCCCAAGGAGACAGATTAATAAGATGGCTTGAAAATGAAGTACTTTACACTTTATCTTACTGGTTTTGTCCTATTATTCCTGTGGCCAGACACCAAAGCAACATGTGAATGATAAAGGACCACAAAGAAACCACACAGTCCCTCCAAGCTTGATATTTCACAGTGAATTGCTGCCCACATTCTGCCTTCATCTGAGCTGGAGCAATGTGGATGCCATCCTTATCTTCTGTCTACTGCATGGGGTACCAAGTTGCTGCTCTCCCTCCTCCCAGTCTATATTGTTTAATTATAGGAAACTTAAATTAAATGGGATGTAAAAATTAATGTGATTGACATCTGCAGCCTGAAGGGTTGTCCATCACAGCTCTCCCCTCTACCACCACAAACAAAGCCACAGGCTAGCTAGGTGCACCATGACAAATCGGCAAGCCATTTGCTGCTTCCAAGCAGTCTATTGCAATGAAAACCACTGGAGTAAAGTAACTGCTCCATTATCTTCCTGAATACATGCCTAATGTGCTCTGCCTGGGAAAAGCAGATTTCCTGAGAGCTAGTGAGAGACAGGGCACCAGTGATTTCCACCAGCTTCAGATGAGATTCACAGAAATAAATTACAGTCATTTCTGGGGAGAAAATGCAAGGCAAATGCACAGATAGCATCATCATTATGGTAAACCAAGCAGTCCACTGGGCATCGTTCCTTAGAAGTCTCATCCCTCTGTACTCAACATGATTATCATGCTGTTCTCTGCATTTCTCACATTTTCTCTGGATCCAGAGGTTGGTGCTGTATGTTGTGTTTTATCTCAGATGTATCTTTGATGTATTTTAGAAGGAAACAGAAGTACAGAAGCAGCCAGAGGAGAACTAGGATTGGTCAAATCCAGAGACACTTGGATATACTTGATAACTCCTCAAATTATTTATTTTGGGTTCAAAAAATGAGATTGAGTTCATAGACCTTTCCTCTGTAATTTAAACTGAGATATTTTTTTCTTCCAAATAAGACTAGAGTTTTCCTTTTGTCATTGAAAAAACATGTTATCCTAGCTAAAAGGAGACCTGTAGGCTGTCACTAAAACGTGCTTTCTCTTTAAAATACAGATTTCCTTTCCTTTCTTTACCTTTCCTTGCCTTTCCTTGCCTTTCCTTGCCTTTCCTTGCCTTTCCTTTGCTTTTCCTTTGCTTTTCCTTTGCTTTGCTTTTGCCTCCCTGATGGTACATTTTCCTTGGCTCTTTCCACTCTCTCTATTTAATTTCTTCCCTTTCCTTCCCCTCTCTATTCCTCCTTTTTCACACACACCAAGCAGTGTGCAAACTCTTCAATGAGCACGAGCGAAGTTTCCATTCAAGGATGCTTGTCTGAACTTGCAGATAACTGAAAGGAATTTGTCCTTTCCTATTAGCAGAATATAAAGGTAACATTTTCATTGTTATCAGGAAAAATACAAGACATGATCACTTTTACAAATGATACATGGAGGGTAAAGACAGGGCACAGGGTTTTTTTTGCTTTGTTTTCAGTTCAAATATTTACTTTCTAGTAGCCTGAGCACCAATCCATTGAAGCAGTTTCAGAGAGTTTAGAGCTCCCCTTTGTTAATTTACCTACTTGGAGAATTAGGGGAGTATAATACAGCAAGACAAAAAAAAAAAAAAAAGAGGAAAACAAAAAGAAAAAAAAAAAGAAATTAAAGTTCCTTTTTTTAAGAGAAAGAAAATGACCAATTGGTCATACTAGGGAGAAATCCATCTCTGGGTCCTGAACTTAGAGATCCATGGGATCCGGCACATGTGAGAAGCCTTCTGCATCATCTGCCCTCCCAACCCCATTTTGTATCATGCTGGCAGACAACCCTACCTTCTTCTCCTTCCCATGCCACAGGGCAAGGAACTGCTGAATGGCAACTTGTACCCCAAGGAACATAATTCCTATATGATCGCTCCAGGCAACAGAGACATAGAGTGTCCGATGTGGCCATAAAATCAGACCAGACTTACATAATTCTTTGGTACATACCCTCTGCTCATCCCAGTGCGGCAGGTACGTACCCGTCAGCTGGAGATGGACAAGAAATCACCCATCCTCTAACAGCTAAAGGTATGCAATCCAAAACCTGTGTGGACAGAGACACCTAAACAAGTTAAGATGGATTACCTGAACGTTTGAAGTGAAAGCATATTAGTTAAACTGCATTAAACTCCTGTGAAGATGCTCTTATTCAAGACACCTTTTCTGCCTTCTGTAATCAGTCTAGATGATATATTAAGAAGCATTGCTACTAATTACTTTGAAAACTATGTGACCTGGAAATCAAAGCCGTTTCATGTTCTTACTTGTGAAGATATTCCTCCGAATTTAATTAATTTATTTATTTTAAGGATTTCATTTATTCATATTTCAGTGTTGCTGCTTCGAAGCTGAAGCTGTATCTCTGAAGCGTGATGCATCCAAATGATTTCATGGTGCTCCTTCACTTTGGTTATTGGAACAAGGCTAAGAAGAAGGGAGAAGAAAATGGAGGCAAGAGATGTGTTTAGCAGCAGACACTCAAAGAAGTTACCTGTTCAAAGACAGCTGGAAATACCCAAGTCTAACAGACAAAATGTCCACAGAAATTATTGGATCAGATATATTTATTTGGAACCACTGTGTTTTTTCGGATTAAGTGGTTTTATTCTGCTGCTTATCTACCATATGGGAAAGGCTCATGTCTCGGGCAAGGCATGGTTAGAAGTAGCTGCTGTGCAAATTTCTGCTTGTTCTTTCACTAATGAGTCATGGTTGTGACTAGCAGAAGCCCTAGTCACCCCACTCCAGGGTTGAACATAAGCCTTGTGAATGAACTGTAGCACTTCTGGGTATTCCACATGTGGGAACTCTTCCATTCTGCCAGACCATGCAGCCTTGCACTGGACACAACAGAAAACTCAACCCAAGGCTGCAAAGATATTCCTCTCTTTACTCCTGTACTACTCAGAATGGAGATCAAGAACATGCAGGGACAGAAGTCAAAATTAGGCCTGTGTTTCACAGAGCTCCAGCCAAAATCAGGCAGCAGCTCCGGAGTGCTTTTTTCCATTACCTAACTAGAGTGTATGTTTTGCTGAAGAACTCCACAGTGCTGCAGCAAACGGCCACGTACGGTTTGTTGGTGTAGACAGACTTCTGGCTTGATGCAGAAGGTACCCACTGGTGGCTCCTACCACGTGTAGAAAGACATTCTATGAATTATGAGTGGAAGAGAAGAGCTAATGGGTATGGATGGAGTTTTAAGCACTTTTTAGACAGTCATCTCACAGCATCATCTTCTAGAACACCTCAAGGAAATGTGCACATTGAGGATGAGAATGGTGCTTACAGATTCCTGTTACTCTCCTGTTTGTCTTCAGCAATTTAAGAAGGTGCCAGATCTATATCTTTCTTAATGTTTTTAAAATCAAACTGGGCGGATAATGGAAAACTTGAGCAACTATTTGCTTGAATATTTAAATGAGTTCAGTCCAGTTATATCCATCCTCTCATCTGTTAGCTCTCTGCAAACACTCTAACAATTGAGTTTTACTGGAAGGAATGTTTGTAGAGAGCTAATTTCAAAGTGGCGTGCATATTTGCAAATACCCGGTTTTAAGTTTGCTTATGCATGTATCTGTCGTGGAAATATTTGCATATGCATCGAAATAATGAGATGGGAAAATACCATGAGACTTGTCTGTCCAGCCAAAGCTAATGAACCTGAGGCTCAATGTTAGTAAAAGCTTTTAATATCATATAGAAGTCTGTGATGAATAAGGATGCATATGGTTCATTTTAAGCATGTTGTATGTACTGTTGAACTGGAGTTTGCAGGGAAGAGTCCCTCGGTGTTTGGAGGTTGTTCCCTTCAGCCAAATGCCTGGAGCACAGGGTCTGTTGTCAGTTATTCTGCAAGCAGCGAGGCTGAACACCAAATTGTTGATAGTGAATTTTCCCCCTAACACTTCTTATAAATGAATAATTTTAACAGAGGTAAAAAGGGGAAGGGAGGAGGAGAAATGATTAATTAATTGAATAAAATAGATTGTCAATATTTATTTGCATGAGAGATTGAACATGGAAATTTGCCAAAATCTCTGATGATGCCAGTGCTATGGCACTGCAAAGCAGAACTATCCATAAAACTCCACATTTGTGAGCATGAAGCATCCATAGTTCTGATTAATTGTGATGAGACAGAGAGGTATGAAAGTCAAAGGCTAAACTCCCTTTCCACTCAGGAGGCTTTTAGTGCCAAACTTAGGCTGTGGGACCAAAATGGATAAAACTGTGTAGTTTGATTTTCTCCTCACTTAATTCTGTGAAATGATCGAGGAACTCAAATGAAAGAAGGAGAAAACTGCAAGAACAAGGGATATTCCTTAATATATTGCAGGACAGAAAAATGTGAGGAAACTTAAGATTTTAATAGGCTGAAAAGGATTACACAATTCATGAAAAATGAATATAACAGTATCTGTTAAACAAAATAACCTGGGTTCCAGAATTAGAAAGTTCATTTTCTTCTAATTGCCCAAAGGAGGGAGAAGTGCAAAGTGAAGCTGAGAGCTTGTGGGTAAAAATTAAGGGACAGCCAAATATGGGTGACACTGTTGTGGGCATTCGCTACAGGCCACCTGATCAAGAAGAGGAAGGTCATGAAGCCTTCTACAGGCCCAGGTCCTCATGGGGGACTTCAACCACCCTGATATTTGCTGGAAAAGCAATGCGGCGAGCCATGCATGATCCAGGAGGTTCCTGCAGAACATCGATGACAACTTTTTGATGCAGGTGGTGGAGGAGCCAACAAGGTGAGATGTGCTGCTCAACCTTATCCTAATAAACAAGGAAGGGCTGGGTGAGGACATGGGAGTTGGGGGTAGCCTTGGCTGCAGTGACCATGAGATGGTTGAGTTTATGATACTGCAGGGTAGAAGCAGGGCTATGAGTTGGGTTACAACCTTGGACTTCAAGAGGGCCAACTTTGGCCTCTTGGCTAGGATGAATCCCATGGGCTAGGGCTCTGGAAGGCAGGGGGGCCAAAGAGAGCTGGACAGTATTCAAGGACCACTTCCTCCGAGCTCAAGATTGGTGCATCCCCAGAAGGAAGAAGTCAGGCAGAGGAGCCAGGAGACCTGCACAGATGAGCAAAGAGCTTCTACAGAAACTCGAATGGAAGATGGAGGTTCACAGTATGTGGAAAAAAGAAGTGGCCGCTTGGGAGGAATATAGGAATGTTGTCAGGGTATGCAGAGATGTGACAAGGAAGGCCAAGACCCACTTGGAATTAAATCTGGCAATGTATGTCAAAGATAACAAGAAGGGCTTCTTTATATACCTCAGCAGTAAAAGGAAGACTGGGGATACAGCAAGCTCATTGTTGCACAAGGAAGGGGCCCTGGTAATGCAGGATGCAGAGAAGGTGGAGTTACTGAAGGCCTTCTTTGCCTTGGTCTTGACTGCTAAGGCTGGCCCTCAGGCATCTCAGCCCCCAGAGAAAAGAGGACAAATTGGGACAAAGGAAGACTTACCATCGGTTGAGAAGGATTGGGTCAGAGATCACCTATGCAAACTGGATTCTTGCAAATCCATGGGCCCTGATGCAATACACCCACGAGTGCTGAGGGAGCTGGGAGATGTTCTTCCTGGGCCATTCTCCATCATCTTTGAAAGGTTGTGAGGACAGGAGAGGTGCCTGAGGACTGGAAGAAAGCAAAGGTCACTCCAATCTTCAAAAAGGTCAAGAAGGAGGACCTGGGGAACTATAGGCCAGTCAGCCTCACCTCCATTCCTGGAAAAGTGATGGAGTAGATCATCCTGGAGGTCATCCTCAGTCATGTAGAGGACAAGAAGGTTATCAGAAGTAGTCAACATGGATTCACCAAGGAAAGATCGTGCTTGACCAACCTGATGGTCTTCTTGATGACATGACTGGCTGGGTCAACAAAGGGAGAGCAGTGGATGTTGCCTATCTTGACTTCAGTAAAGCATTCGACACTACCTCCCATAGCATCCTCACAGGCAAGCTAAGGAAGTGTGGGTTGGATGAGTGGACAGTGAGGTGGATAGAGAACTGGCTCAACAACAGAACTCAGAGGGTCATGATCAATGGAGCAGAGTCTGGAGGAAGGCCTGTCACTAGTGGTGTTCCCCAGGGGTCTCTGCTGGGTCCAGTCCTGTTCAACATATTCATCAATGACCTGGATGATGGGACAGAGTGTAACCTCAGCAAGTCCGCTGATACCAAGCTGGGAGGAGTGGCTGATACACCAGAAGGCTGTGCTGCCACCCAGAGGGACCTGGACAGGCTGGAGAGCTGCGCCAAGGGGAACCTGATGAAATTCAACAAGAGCAAGTGCAGGGTCCTGCACCTGGGGAGGAACAACCCCACGCACCAGTGCAGGCTGGGGGTGACCTGCTGGAAAGCAGCTCTGTTGAGAAGGACCTGGGAGTGCTGGTGAACAACAAGCTGACCATGAGCCAGCACTGTGTCCTTGTGGCCAAGAAGGCCAATAGTATCCTGGGGTGCATTAAAAAGATTGTGGCCAGCAGATCGAAAGAGGCCATCCTTCCCCTCTACCTGCCCTAGTGAGACCACATTTGGAGTACTGTGTCCACTTTTGGGCCCCCTGGTTTAAGAAGGATGTGGAACTGGTTGAGCAAGTCCAGCAGAGGGCTACCAAGATGGTCAGGGGACTGGAGCATCTCCCTTGTGAGGAAAGGCTGAGAGGCTTGGGCTTGTTTAGCCTGGAGAAGAGAAGACTATGGGGGGATCTTGTCAATACCTATAAATATCTAAAGGGTGGGTGTCAGGACAATTGTACTAGGCTCTTTTCAGTGGTGCCCAATGACAGGACAAGGGTCAGTGGGCACAAGCTGGAGCACAGGAAGTTCCACCACAATATGAGAAAAAACTCCTTCCCTGCACGGGTGCCAGAGCAGGGGCACAGGCTGCCCAGAGAGGCTGTGGAGTCCCTTCCCTGGAGACATTCAAAACCCACCTGGATGTGGTCCTGTGCCCCCTGCTCTGGGTGTGCCTGCTCAAGCAGGGGTTTGGACAAGATGATCTCCAGAGGTCCCTTCCAATCCCCACCAGTCTGGGATTCTGTGAAGGGTCTCTCATCCCCCTTTTCTTACTTTCTTTTTGTCAGCATTTCTGACTGGTCTTGTGGGACATCTGTGACACAACTGGAGGAACCTCCTCTCTGGTCTCCTGTTTGCAAATACAGGATTTAAATACTTATATTATACTAAAAGGACAGCAATACTCAATTGAATGACTTGTTTAGTCAACAGATCAGTAATTAAGGTGAACTTTTTACCCAGACAGTAAATATTGAAGACACTTAAATATTTCTTCTTTTCTGGCAGAACATATTTCTGTTAGAAAATTCTGTTTTGATCTAATTGTAAGTTTTTATGCAATTGTGTGGAATTTCATTAGATTTTCTGGAGGAAAATTATAGAACTTAAGCATTTTGACAGTGTCAAAATATTCCATTTTGATTTTATAGGAACATTTTGATTTTGGGGGGTTTGAAATGACATTTCATTTTACAAATATATTGTATGTTATTAATCAGGAGATAATTATAACACTAAAATTAAATAAAATGCCAAGTGACAGTTTGATTTTTATTGCAATAGAACATTTTGATAGCCTACAGCAATATTTTTTCCCAATTTCAATGAAATTTTAAGGTTTTTTTCCCTCAGATTCACCCAATATGTGGTCCATGTGGCTCCTCACTCATTACTCACAGTGTCAAGTTATCCTTCCTGGCTAGAGGCTTCAATCATTTGCTGAGTTTTTGGTAGCATACATTATTTAACTATTTTCCTTCCTTTTCATAAACCTTCAGCACATTTTTCCCCCACAAAATAGGGAGGGAACAGCCTTACTGTTGAGATGGTGCAATGCTCTTCAAAGATACCGAATTTATTTCATCCACGTGACACAGCTCAGGTACAAAACAAGCCAGGTTAGCATGGCAGTCTGCTGTGAGCACACAGCAACCATGACAAAGAGCAAAAGCAACAGCTTCTGCACCAGACCTTGGGCTTTGAAAGGCTGGAGATGTTTTAGTGATTCACAGTGTACGAAAATTTGATTCCAGGCCTGCTGAGGTATAACTATGAGTATCCTTTTTCAGAGGAAGAGATTCTGGAGTCACTGGGGCTCCATGAGACTTTTCTTCCCATCCTTCTCCCTGCTGCCTTTGAGACATTTCCACTGATACATTTCCAGAGAGAAGCAGCCCATGGGTGTCTGCAGACTGTGCTGGTTTCACAGCAATCAGTCTCTGCAATGTGCTGTGTCTGAAACTCACCTTCCTTGGACTGGATGCATCTTTATTGCATGGATATCTGCTTGAAGAGAAGAGTTTATTCTAAGAAGGGAGTGCTTGGCGTATGCCATGGGGTTGTTAAATCTGTGGACTAGTTCTGCTCTACAGGGTGGGAGTCAGTGCTCTGGGTGTATTACAGCACAAGAGTCACAGCTTGAGTATTTCTTCCTGCAACTATTCTTAAATAAATCTTCATGTTGTGGCAGAGCAGAGCATGCCGGTCAGTTAAATTCATTATTTTATCCTTTGAAAAAGTACAGGATTAAAAGGGAATGAAGTCAAAATGACCTTATTTTAAAATTTAAATTAATCTTGCAAATAATTTGTTGTTTCCATTTACTCAGTACTGGTTTGATGCACATAAATGGTGGGCATTTATACATATATCTCAGCTAGAAATTGGAAAAGAACCAGCAATAGCATTTTTCTTGTAACACACCCAGAATTCTAAAGCTCTTAAATATTAGTGCAATGTCCATTCCAGATAGCCATGGTAACGTCTAAATCTGAATGCTGATCCTCAGCAGTGTACTTGGGAATATCCTGACTGCAGGAGGCAGAGATGAATTAAGGATGAACACAATGCACCCTTTCCAGTTCTCTCTGTCTGCTTTATTTACCCCTAAATGACCTGATGTTTGTCTCCAAAGCCAAAATTTCAGACTAGCCAGTGATCATTGCAAAAAACCTCTGAAGTTAAAGCTGCATGGGAGCATATGTATGTGTGCATGTGAATAGACGACAGAACGTACAGAATTCACCAGATTCAGCAATCTCTAGTATTAACCATGTCTAATTGGAAACATTTCATTCATCTTTGATCTTGACAGCTTTTTGAAAGTGGCAGCCCAAATTCCTACTGTCAGAACACAAGCCTTAGAGTCCAGGATTGAGTAGGATAAATCTATGTCTCAGCTGCCTTTGATTTTTCATATCTCTGACTTAATAGCAGCACCGCCATCCACCCACTTCCTTTTTCCACTCTAGCCCCAGTGTTCCTCTTGCATCCCAGCAACTCAAGAAGAATGGAAGCTGCAAAGAAGAGGGGATGGAGAATGTATATTTTTAATAATAATAATAAAGAAGTCTTCATAAGCATTTAAAATCTTCATTAAAAAAAAAAATTAAGTCCCAGAGCTATAATTCTTAGATCAGCATAGTCAGGGAAATGTAAAATCCTGACCATGAAAATATTCTCTTCCCATTTCCCTCCTTCTAATAGTCAAATGTGCTCAAGTTTCTAGGGAAGTCCATCTGCAAAAAAGAATTATGCAGCCTCCCCATGGAAACTTATTATTTTGAAAATTTGGATTCAACTGCTCATCTGCTTTCTTAGACACTATTACAAGTAACTCAGCTGGATTCATCACTGTGTTGGAACTGATGGGATGTGCCTGATTGCAGCATCTTCCATGAGGGATTGGAAGTTTAGGTTCAGCTTACCCACCCGTAGAGAGTTTCTTTTTTCTTGCTGCAAGATTCATCAAGAATGATTTGAAAAACAAACACAAAACAGCAACAACAACTGTCAAATCCCTCTGAAATCAGACACTTTGATCTGAGTGCCTAGACTGTTAAGAAGATGATCTCCTAGAACAAAAGGCACAAAAGAAATCTTTATGAAATTAAATGCTTGTTTTCCAAAAATGACAAAGGGAGGGAAGGTTGATCTCTCAGCTACTAGCAAGCACATCCTTATTTCTAGGGTAATACTAATTTCCCTAGGGGCTTCTGTAAATCTTTACACCACAACATGTATGTTTAGAAAGCTTGCTTAAATAGCTAACCCATGTCTCAGTAAATCTGGGTTCTAACCCAAGTTTATTACAGAGATACCATGACTTAAGCAGGTTCTGTCTTTTCATTATTTCAATGCCATCAACACTGGCAGACTCTTGCTCCCTGGGAGCAAAACATCTGCCTATTTCTAAGCAGCTCATATTCTGCATATTGAAATGCTATACTTCAATGGGGTTTAATCTCTTCTCACACATCTAGGTGTCACCCTTCCATATCTTCCTTAGGATGTTTGCTTATCACGTTATCCTATCAATAGTTGTTACCGTTTTTGATGGGCAGTGTAACAGTAATCATTCCAAATTATTATGCTGGCGTTAAAAATGGAAAACCTGGGTTTGTGAATTTCTTGGGAGAAGACAATATCAGAATTTGTAGCTGGTGGTAAGGAATGTCTTCTGAGAGATGGGAAAATAAAACCTGAGCCTTTCTTCAGGGTAAGGAGACTGATTATTTTACTGACTTTAATATTATTTTACCAAGCAGTGGAGTGATGAATGAGGAATGCATTGCTCCAATCTCTGCCCTTTCATTTCAAACTCCTTACTTAGTACTTTTGACAGGAATAAAGACTGGTGCTCTGAAAGGATGTTAGTTGTAGCACCTACTCAGTCTTTACTACCTAAATGGACACCTGGGAGCCTGAAGCACAGGAGCAGGAATGCATTTCGGGAAACACACATAGGTGCCTTAAACCAGGCTAAAAAAGGAAGTTGCTGACAGCAATAGAAAATATAATAGAATTCAGTTTAATATACTGCCTTTCAAATTCCAGGTATCCCAAAGTGCTTTACAAAGTAATAAGTTAGGAGAAGGTAGCAGTGGCATAGCAACTCCATAAATAAATACTGCGGCTATTATTCCGTTTAGCAATAACTCATGCTATTTAGACATTAAGGGCTAGATTTAGCCTAGTTTTCCACCAGCCAACATCCAGGCCTCGGATCTCTTGGGGAGAATTTCAAGCCACAGAAGACAGGTGCACTGAATAAAGAAATCACATTTTCCAAAAAGAATAAGATCCAAAGAGTTACCAGAGTTGGTGAAAGAGTGAAGTCTCATATTTTTGTATTTGAACCAGCTCATGGCTTTGAGAAACAAATGAGATCTCTGAGGGTAATTGGAACTCAAAGTTTATTTGTGCCTTATGAGCAGACGGCACCCGTGGAAGCCATTACCTCACTGGTCCTTAAATAACCCTTTATTCCAAGAGGTAATGGAGACACTCTGCTAGCTTTCATCTCCATGAATAATAATTCTAAATTTATCTTGACTGTGTGAAGGCTTCTGGAGTTAATAAATTGCTTGTCAAATCTTTCTTGAAACTGAAAAGCAGATAGGAGACACCAAGGACTGAACTTGGTATGCGCCTTCTACATGGGCCATGCTAGAGCCCTGACAGAGCCCATGCTTCTATTTCATGGCACGTAAACTTGGGTCTCACTTTCTTGTACAGGAACAAAGACAAGCAAATGATGCCGTGCCAGTTCTGAGTAGGAAGGGATACATATGACAGTCTTCATTAGGTCCAAACAATTCATGGCTCCTTTAGCCTTTCTGAGTGTATCCAGGATAATGCCACAAAGCAGAGGGGACTTCCCTGAAAGCCAGAGGCTGTATCAATCCTGCCTTTCTCCTTTGAGCTGTGCTCAATGTTATATCAAGTTTGTGTCATCATCCACATCATGTCAATTTACTCCTCACAAAGCATAAATTCTCTTCCTTGGAGAAGGATGGCTGTAGGCTTTGCTTTGAGAACAAGAGCCATCTGCAGGTTGCTCTCCCTCCCCCTTCCCTATGAGATCAGGCATTGGTACATGCTTCCTGCTGTCCCCATGGGCTGTGGGAATTACCCCCTCGGCTTCTCCAAGGATGATCCAATAACTTGGTGGCATATGGTGAAGCACAACACTGCCAAGTATGCAGAAAAGCAAGACTCCATGAGATTATCTCCATGAACAGAAGGAAGCTGCACATAATGCACTATTAGAACAGAGCTTTCTGCATCCCTTTAGGGACTAAAACCTAAATAAAGGATAAAGGAACTGCAGAGCACCAAGGGGCTGCGTGTGAAGGAAATGTTGGGCCCATAGGTTTCTGAGCACACTTGTGTGTCTGACAGAGCCCTGTTTCCCGCTCCTTGGATGTATCTACAATGCAGATCCACATGGAGCAGAGGCCAGGGTGATCTCTGTGGACTCCCTGCAGGGCTGGGGTAGGATTTGGCCAGGGCCTGCTGGCATACTCGTGGGGCTCCTGGAGGGTCTCACCAGCAGAAGTACCAGTGATGGTGGTTGTGATCCTGAGCTGTAAAGCTGGAGCCAACAGCAGCTGCCCTAGAGCAGCAGGAAGAGGAGGAGAAGAAGAGCAGAGGGAATGAGGAGGTGAAGGTGATTGCCACTGTTTTTTGGTTACATCTAGGGGCTAAAAGTAAAATGCATCTCAATCATTAGAGCCTCATAATACCAGCCCTACTGGTCAACCCTTCTGCAACATCACAGTGTGCCTCCTGGTGACTCATTTAGAAGGTCTGGGGGTTTAAGAAGCATTTAGAAATCCTGGGATTTCTTGAAGCAGCAGAAGACTCCCGGGGCCCCATCATTCATCTCCTCTCCCTAATTAGCTCCTCTGTCAGCTTAGCTTCTTCTGTTTTCTAACCCCCTCCACAATCCCAAGATCACCAGCAAGCTAGGAGCAACATGGAAGGTGTATTTGTCCCCTTAATTTATGTAAAAACAAACTGTTGCTTCTCTGCAACATGATGAGGGAGCTAAGACACAAGAGGTTAGAAATAAATTGAGGGCAGCCCCTGCCTTTTCCAGTCTGCTGCACTAAAGAGCTGGAATCCATTACCCAGCACACCTACAATATCTCACATTCCCACACAGATTAATTTTAGGTTGGTCGGCTCATTGCTTTTACACCTTGTGTGCAGGTGTAAAACTTGATTTACAGTGTTTAAATTTAAACAGTCTGTATTGCCAGTTTCTGCAATAGTGCTGGTAGGCACAAAGGACTGCCAACAAATAGTCACATTACTTTTATTTCCAACCCAAACACAGCATCCTTTCTGATTCCCACCTCTTAACCAATTCAAACAAAACCACTTAAATGTTATTTTTTCAAATGGCAGACTGCCAATATTTTGTGGGGATTCGATTTCTATTTCAGACTCCAAAAGGAAATTCCTGAGATGCTGGAAAGGAGGATGAATAAAAACCCCACAGGTGTAGGATGGGGCATATTGAGTTGGCTGGAGGATGATTCTATCTCATGACAAATCTGGAGGTTTTGTTTAGCTCTAGAATAAATATCAGAGACCTTTTGAAAGTAAAAGCCAAACTGAATGGAGGCAGTGTGGGTATGTTTTAACTGAAGGACATGTGCTGGCTGCCCCATCTGGAAAAATGATGTGTCAACCCAGACAGCTCTAAAGCAGCAGCTACAGCTTCTGTAATCGCAGACCTGAGCCTGAACCACACAGCTCTTTGCATACAACTACTTAGCATCCAAGCTCTTCCTTTTGAAGGAAGGGGTTAATGGCAAGCCAACAGTAGCACCAGAAAAGCATGGCCAGCTGTCCCACAGCTGCAGCGGGGCACTACTGTGTGCCAGGCTTAAAAGCAGAGTGTGGCTGTGTCATATCTAGAAATATGTCATTTTTTACTAGATTACACGTGAACACTGCACTACTTGGAGGCTTCTATCCATTCTGAATTTTTTTCTGTCTTAGTTGAAATCAGCTTAAAGCCCCAAGAAGCATGTATTACAGCTTAGGAAAAACAGTTCCTTGCCTCTTGTGCTCTGCCTTGCACGTATTCTCCCAGACTTCAGCATGGAGTGTTACAAAGCAACACAGAACATGCAAGTCTCAGTCCCATCATGATGGGGCAGGACATCAATGAAGCAAAAATAAATAGTTTCTTCTTCTTACTGGTTCACAGAGCTGCAAGGCAGATTGTGACTTTGGTCCTGGGGGTGTTTCATGGCAGAGTCATCTGTAAGCTCCCTGAAATGCAAATCCAGCTGCACCTCTGTCTGAGACTTCTTGTGGGACGTGGAAGTCCTGCCAAATCATATGGGAAGGTCTCTTGGCTCTAGGTCTTGCAAGATAAGGAGCATGCAGGTCTATTCACACTGCTGTCACAACAGCTTTCTGCAGTGATTTCTAAGTTAGTTTTCAACTAACTGGTCTGGGATTTAGTAGGAGGGAGCAATTAAGGCAGGAAGGAGTTTAGCAGAGTAAATGATCCCTTTCTACTGCTGTGACCTGATGTTACCCCTACCCACGGTATTAAAAACCCAGCAACCCTTAGGACTCCTCCAGGCTTTTGCAGACACCTGCAGTACATCTGTTGCTTAAATTTAGGAACACCTACAATAAAAATAACTCTGGTTCCCAAACAGAAGCAGCACAGACAAATGCAGCATCCATACAGCTTGCTGTGCACAAATGAGGGCAATGGACTTTATTTCCTGAGCAAGTTTTCATCTTTCCTTCCCCACCCCTGCTGCCATGCCTGCTAATGCCTGTGATCATTAACCATGAAAATGGCACCCATTTGTCTCCATCTCCTCTGTGCCCAAAGTATATTTGGAGCCTGGCCAACAGGAGTAGCAGTTCAATGGGCACACAGCACTGCCTTGAGTGTGTATTCACGAGTGCATGTTAGTGCAATTACAAGCCCAAGTGAAACTCTTTCCCCTGCACAAAGAGGTTCAGCCCTGCAATCCTAAATCAACAATCTAGTAAATTTGGGTTCTTTAATAGGAAGATGCAACTTTCTTTTCTTTATTATTCTGTTTCTTTAACTGTGTGTGTGATGCTCAATGGCTTTAAAGAGCCATTTAGCCACCCACAGAGAGAAACTAGGTTTACAAATTTTCTTGTTGCATAGTTTTTCTACTTGTGCTCCCCAGAGTATTGGCATTTTGTTTGTTTTCCTGCTTAGAGAAAAGGATGGATCCAATTTGAAACCCCAACAAACTGAACAGAAGTTAATTCCCCCCCGTCCCACTGTTTTTACAGTCTGGTTTGGTGGAGATAAAAAAAATTAAAAAAAAAATCAATGAAAGCCAGAAGATACAACGTGCAGAAGACAAACGCCAGAGGAGCCCTTTTATTGCAATAGTAAACCTGGAAAGGAGGATGCACATTTTGTGAGTAAAGAAAAATAAATGAGAATGGCCAGAGCGCTGAAAGGCCTAAGCAACATGACCCTAAGTAAAGACTGGATGAGCTGGGGTTTTTAGCCTTAAGAAGAGAAGATGGAGAAGCATGTCATAACAGCAGTTGTCCTTTAAAGAGTCAGGGAGCAGTCCCCTCACAATACCCACACTAGACATAGCTGGAAGTGGTGGGCTTACACGGTAGCAAGGCAGATTTAAGACAGAGATTAGGAGAAAAGGGACTGCAGTAGTAAAGATAGCAATGACAGAAACCCAGGGACCACATGGAAGGCAGAGACCCCCTGGAGAAAGCAAGGAGGCCCCACTGCGGCCACCCTGGATGCAAATTCACACATTTGCCAGGTGTAGGAAAGATTATGTGTTGGGCTGAAGGAAGCTTCTAACATCGTCCTCTTGGTTTGGTAGGAATCTCTTACTGAAATGATTTTTTTTTGTCTCCTTGGGGAAAAGAAGCACCTGCGAACCTGCCTATGCTCAGTAGATGCAGCTTTACGCTCCTTCACAGATCTCTTCCCATGCAACCCTTTCTTTCTCTGCCCGTGCCCTGACACTTTCAGTCTCTCCCATTCATCATCCAGAGTTCAAGGTTGGTTTTGATTATCTTATTACCATGTTGACGAGGGTGACTTTCACGCCCATCTGTGTATGGCAAGATGCTGCAAACTTTACTTCAGTGCAAACCAAGAGAACTGTTATCTGTGTTTTTCGCCTCAAAACTTAGTGCCACCTCTATGCAGGAGCTGGAGCTGCTGCACAACACAGTAATCTGTTAAGCACCATGTCATTAGGTAGCACCAGAGAGCCAGGATCTGCATTGATGTCTTCCGTTTACCAGATGGAGAGCAAGATTTTAGGGAACTGAAATGTTCCCTAAAAGCCCAAATGGTGCCAAACCTAAAGGATGAAAATACTCTTGTATTTAGGGTCCTGCAAAGGAGAATAGGTTATCATATAAGGAAGTATGTAAACTCAAACAGGGTTAAGGCTAAGAGTTTTGTTAAAGTAGAGCAGAAATAAAAAGGATTACTGAAAAAAAGGGATTACAAACATGTTAAACAACAATCAGGATTGGCCTAAAATATGGGAGATGGGTAGGACTTGGGAAACAGCCTCCAAGCAGAGCTTAGAGCAAAGGCTTTAAGATCTAGCTATCTCCATTTAATTATTTTTAATGGAATCTCCCATGTCCAAATGAAAGACTAATTTAAGTCTTACTTAAATATGCCTTGAGTCATTTCTGTGCATTTAAGTCTTAATTAATCTTCCTTAACTCTTTTTGTCACTTCCTTTGAAAGGAAAATGAGTTTAATTAAAGGAACTGTCAACTTTATTTTAGTCTTAAGAATTTTTTGTGGTAACTTTGAAAGGTTTGGTCATTATTGCAGTCTAAGATCTACCAGATTAAATGTTCCTGTATCTTAAGGACATGTCAGTCCACTACTAGGAATATTTTCATTGTGCTTAACTACAACATTTGGACTGACTTCAAGGCTTTGTTATGATAAGAAATACTAAGATTTTAATTAAAGCTGCATTCAGGAAAGACCTTTCATTTAGCACGTGCTATTTTTTTTAGTCTTCCAGGCCAAGCCATGGAGTATAGACACTTAGTTCTGATGGATTTGACTTGGATAACACGAGCCCCTTCTCCAAAGAACCAGGATAGCTGTGGGTGAGCTCATGTGGGCAGGGGTGCACATAAGGTGCTCCTTTTCTGGCGCAACACCGCTGAGTTTTATGTTGTTCGTGCCATAGGTAAATTCATCCAACCAACTGGCTGTGGGAATGATTCAGCAGGTGAGAGTAGCCCGCAGGTGTGCAATAATCCACCCCCAAAGAGCAGCATGGAGCCTGACAAGGAAGCGCAGCACTGCGCTGCATCTGCCCCTACAGTTTTAACCCTGTGTGAGGTGCTGAGGTCTGGGTCTTCTACCCACCTTGTGCTCACATCAGAAAACTGCCAGATTTTTGTAGAGGTTTGAAGTTGTGGTTTCGTCAGTGCACTCTGGGAAGTTGCTGGCTCTGCTGCAGTGTCTGCAGTCTCATCATGCCAGGCAGACCTGAAAGGGCAAAGGTGCATTAATATAGAGGAGGGGATATATTTTCCCATGACTAAGTAGCTGCCTGTCTGAGCAAGATGCTTCAAAAGATGCAGCTGGAAAAAGAAAACTCCTTTGTACAGTAGCAGCTTCTTTCTCTCAGCTGTGAGGAAGAATTTCAACAGGAGAGAGGAACCAGGCAGTCTCAGGGATAAAGTCATGGAGATGTGTGCAAAATACACAGACGAAAATTGTTCGATGTTACTAACCATCTGATCAGGAATTTGCTTCCACAAACTGTCTTCAAAGCCAGGGAAGTGCATGTACCCACAGTCCCAGGTCTCTCAGGTCCTACTCCCAGAGCAAATGGGGGATAAGTCCCCGGCTCTGCAGGGCTACCCCTTCTTTCCTTTTGGGCTCATTTCTGCCTCCACCAGCTGGAACCATTTGTCATTTCCAGCTTTAGCCAAGCACATTCCCATCCACTCTTGTTTACTTTTGATTGCTTTGTCCTTAATGTAGCATACAAGGATTTTATGTGCTTCTGTTTCATCAATGTAATTCTTTTGTTGCTATGGCAATCAGCTTCAATTTTCTTTCATTCTGGCAATTGTATTTTTATAGTCTCCTGCTCTCAAAGAGATAAGCTGCCTTGTACATCACACAGACACTAAGTATTGCTTCTATATAGACACAGCCAACCTTTGCTTTAAGACTTTGTTGCTGTTATTTGCAACAGTAGTTTACTGTTGCTGATGTCATTTTTATTCCTTTCTGTGGGCTCTGTTTCAAATAAGCCATTTGCTCAAATTTACTCATCTGTGCTACTGCTGAGGAAATGCAGCAGTGTAAGAGGCGAACTCCTGCTGGCACTTGGTGGTTGTGGAGAGCCCTGGGCTTGACAATAGAGTTGAGCACAGTGGTTTCAGTAGAGCAAGAATCACCCCAAATTTTCTGCAGCCTGTCATTTAATATGCTGAGAACAATAGCAGAAAGAATTAAGAGTTAAAGAAAATAATTCCTCAAATTTACCAGTGCACCTGAAAGAATTTTCCAAAATATCATAGGAAAATATTTATGGGCACTTCATCACCTTGGGTCACAGAAAAAACCATTTCATCAGAGGTTCAAAGCTATACCTTGTGATGGGTAGCAGGATGTGATGACAGAAGGGCTGCTGGGCAAACCTTGGGATGGAAGGAAACCAACCCCCAGGTGAGACAAGTCCAGCACTACTGGATTATCCCATCCCCTCCACGATGTTAGATAACCCACGCTCATTAACACTCGATGTCTGAGAAGGCACCTGTCTTGAAATTTTGTCTGAATTTTCTGAAGTTTCCACATTTCTAACACAGGTCTTATTCAGTAGTAGTCAAAAAAAAAAAAAAAAAGGAGAAGACAGAAAAAGTAACAAGGTCTCCGATGAGGAAATAGCAGTAACCATAAAAGGCCCAGGTTTTCACACTATTGTGAAATCTCTCAGGTCTTCTCTGTATAAACATATGTGTACCGACCCCACTTCCTATTCTAGGGGGAAAGTGGGAGAATCCAAGCACAGAGGGATTAAATGGCATGCCAAGGTCACACAGAGAAAGTGTTGCAGGCATAGAACCTAAATTGAGATCTCCCAAGCCCCAACTGTCCCAAGTCAAATATACAAATGGCTAATCAGCACATTTTTGCAACCTGCTGATGCATCTGAAAATCTGTGCCTATTTTTTCTCCTCTTAGACAGCTTGTGCCATTCATTGTTAAGCTCTGGAAATGCTCCATACTAAAGTTATCAAGTCTGTCATCTCTTCAGCACGGTAAAACCAGCCTCCTCACTATCCTCTCCACCAGGCAGAGGGTGGAATAGGAGACACAATTAACAAGGAGTCATTCTGCCAATATGCTGAACTACGTATCACATTTGTTAGGCCATATGGCTTTCTGATTGTCCCTAATGAACATTAGGTAGCACTTAAAATTGGATAGCTTATTAAGGATCAGAATCTGAGAAATCATGCTCACTTGTCTCTGCATCTTCCCTGTGGCATGCTAAGGCTCTTCCCCACTGACGACCATGACTCCTACATGCACACAAACCACTGAAAATTTCATGGCATGACAAAGTGGACACAGGAATCATCGTTGGCTGGATTGGTCCCATTCCCAGCAATTTAGAGTGACAGGGTTTTATTATTTGATAAGCTGCAGTTATATTATCCCAGAAGATGGCTGTTTATTGGAGTGAGATCCATTATAAATGACAAGGAAGCAGGGTTTTTTTTCCCCTACAAAAAATCTTGCAACCCAAATGCAGGGAATAAATCATGCAGTCCCTGGGGAGGTGATTTGCCTCAAACAATCAGGCTCCCTAGGATCACCATTCAGAAGCAGTTAGCGCACGAGTAGCACTGCTGTGTGTGCCTGCTCCAGTATAATATTCCCTGTTGCTTTGGGAGAGAAGGGGCTGCACCAGATGGCAATCAATTAGAAATGGAGCACTGAGAAGCTTATTGAAGATCTGATGAGTGGATAATATTTTATTGATTTGACGGGTTTAATTTTTTTTTAAATACATTTTTGTGCTTTGCGAAGTAGAATCATAGAATCATGGAATATCCTGAGTTGGAAGGGACCCGCCAGGATCATCAAGTTCAAGTAGCTGCATTCTCCAACACTCAGGGACTGTGGAGGTCTGGTCTGCTTTCTCAGACAAGACCTGAAATATCTGACGTTAGCTGGTAGCCAAGAGAACTGAACACTTCAGATTGTGCGTTTCAGACCCCACTCTAAGACAGGGACCTGAACCCAATACTGCTAGATCCCAAGTGGATGTGTTCCAAAACCAGGAACATGCTTTCTATGTTGAGTGTACAAGCATCTTCAGGGTTGCATTGCTGAAGGTGCCATACATCAGGAGTGTTTAGAGAAATCTCTGTTTGAGACCCCTCACCCCGGACAGCTGTGGGTAAGATAGCTGTAGCATTTAAAGAAAGACTTTCTATGTGTGTGAAGTGTGGTGGCAATTTAGATGCCAAGGGAGTTTAAGTGTTTCTGGATACTGGATGGCTGCTGAATGCATCCCAAATGGAAATGGAGCATCATTGCTCCCTGGCCGTGAACCCACATGATGTGGGAGCACAGCCTGCAATGACTGGAGTTATTGGGGAAGGCTGCTTTTGTTTCTTTTCAGGAAAACCACGTCCATTGCTAACAATTGCTAATTTTCTTCACTTGGAACTGAGCAAATAAGTGACCACCACTTCAGTGATGTCCATTCATTTTAGTGATTTAATCACAAGTGGCTGAGCTTCCATCTGTTCAAGCAATATAATGACAGAAGTCTGAGATATAAACTCCCTTCCTACTCCTCCCCCAAAAAATTATTCCTATAAGTGGATCAGTGCTTCAGAAAAGGAAACATTTCTCCTCATTAGTGTTTATTTTCAGCTTAATACTGATTCATTAAAAAAAATGGGAAGATTCACTAACCTGTACATTGTGCCTGCCTGTGTTGGGATGAAATATTAACTCATTGCTCTGAAAATGCAGGTAAATCTCATTGATCATTGGATAATTTTTGTGCCTTAGTTCAACATAGCACCAGCTTCTGAACGTGGTAGGAACTTTAATGACTATTTTTGAATCTTGTTTGAAAGATTGCATTGTTTCTCTTTTCTTCATTGTTCCCTTCCCAAACAGGAATTGTCTGCTTTGGAACACTTTTTTCCCTGACAGAAAAACAAAGTTACTGATGAAGAAAAAGTCTTCATGAAAGTTTTAGTGGAAAATAATTTTCAAAACCTCTTGATATCTCCCATTCCAAGACTTTTCACCTACAGCTCTCCATTGTGTTGAAAAAGAGAAGGCCAAATCTGAAGTTTCACTCATTACTGTGCAATATATTACCCACTCTATGGTTCCAAGTGCAAACATCGTCATTTCTCTTTTATGATTTACTGCCAGGCTCTTTTGTTTGGTTGTTTGTTTGTGGGATTATTTTTTCTTAAGGTGGTTTAGGAGACTTTTGTAGTGATAATTACTCAATGTCATGTTAAGCTTTCATCCAATCACATTTGTAATGTTTTAAGCTTGGTTCATCTTCCCAGTTATTGCACTACATTGATCTGTACAAGCCAAGTACATTGCTTTAGTATTTTTGTCTCTCAATTCCCTGTAGAAAATCCTCACATTTTAAAACCATTTCCTATGGCCTCAGGGAAGTAATGGATTTCTAACAGTCTGAGTACAAATACATATAATCATTTAATAAATTTATAACTAGAAGCACAACTCATGCAGACTGTGGGTGTCGAAGGTACATCCTGACGTGTAGCTACCTGCAATAGGTAGAAGAAGGCGAGAGTGGCAACCACAGACAGCTCATGCAGCCAATACTGGCCCTTTCTCTGACCAGAAATTGTTGTCAGGTGGATACTGATCTTTTCTGCAGCTCTTTGGTATGTGAAACTATTCCCATTCCCATTTCTAAAGCAAAACAACCATTACTCACAGAACTCCGTGTTGACCATATGCACAATCCCAAGTGCCACTGAACAGGGCTGCTGAACTGAGACTATGAGGCTGGGTCCCTTTCTCCTTCCATGTTCCCTCTGAGGATACAAATGACTTGGCTGAAGCTCTCTGCTCTGTTACTGCCTCTTCCAGCTGCCTTCGCTGTTTGCATCCCTCCCAAGCACCTCTTTGTATCTAATGGAGGCCTCTAAATCAGAAAACAAGTCAGCTAAGGGTACTACAGGGCACATCAAGTTCATGCTCTGGTGATACCCCACTCACCTCATTGACTATAAAAGACAGCCTAGGACAACTAGACTCCTTCCTTAGGTGTCTCAGTAACTGCTTAAAGTGAAGTGTCACAGACCTAGTGATTCGGGAGCATTGGCACAATGCAGTTAACCACAGTCCACCCAAAATCTATGTCAGTGTTCAGCACCTTACTGAGCTCCAGTCTAAAAGAGGATCACTGCCATGCATGTGCTCCAGCACCAGCAGCCACACATCAGTAGTCACCAAGGGAGTTGGCTGGAACCTGCAGGCAGATCTAGACCATTCAAGGGAGACAAGCTCCCTGTCCTGCAGTGGCCAATAGACAAATTAGAAAGAGCTTCAGGTGTAACATCCAGAAGAAATCTCTGAAAGTAGATGGGTGGACAATTGTCAGAAAGTCCCATGGTAAAATTTATAAAGTCATATTTTAACTAAAAGATGATAATTTTTCTTTGCAATGTTTTCTAGCTCTGCCTGCTTTTCTTAACCCTTTTTTTAAAAAAAACTTTTTTCCAAGTAGAATAGGCAAATCTCCAAACTGAATGTTTCTTCATTCAAATTTCCTTGGAGCAAAGGAATTGTGAGACTCTTTCTTGACAAGAAATCTGGCTTCTTCAGTGGTATTAATTCTGCGCATCTTGGTTTGAGATCCAACTGAAATATGTTAGGTGTAATAGCACTAAACTTCAAGGATTAGCTCTCAGTTGGCAGTGAAGCATTATGTTCCTTGGTTAATTCATTCATAACATCAGTATGTCTGAAACAAGAACAGAGAGAAGCATAATTACTTGTGGCAATATTTGGCTGAAGTGAGACTCATTTGTGCTATACAGATTTTTTCTCTTTCTTTTGGAGTAGAACTTACATTGTGGTAGAAAGAAGAAAGAAGGAAGAAAGTGAAAGAGAGAAGAAAGGCTTTTTTTATATATGTTGATTGAAATTTTTTCCAGAGAAATGTAGTAAAAAATGCTTTTAAGTAGTTTTTGAAAGATCACCAGATGTATCAGATATCCCATCTCTTAGAAATGACCAAGTTTTCTGTTGATGTAGTTGGTTTTTTTCTTTTTCCTACTGAATTGGAATTTTCCTGTAATTGCTTCAGCCATCCAGTCTTCAACTCTGCCAAGGTTTATGTTAAAAATTAGGGAGTGCTGCTCCCTCAGAATTTGATGGAAATTTTGTTTTTAAACCAAACACTCAGCAAAAAGCTTTATAATGTTTTCTAGTTTCATCATTAAAAGCTTTGTGATTCTTCCAGTGTAAACTACTTTTTACCCAGATGTAGCACTTCCTCCTCTGACGATGCACTGGCATTAGAGCACTCCACTGAAGCAGCGAAACAATGATGTGTTCCTGCGGGGGTGACAATAGCGATTTTTAAATGAAAAATCTGAAGGGCAAAGAATCAGCCACAGAAGTTCAGTGATTACAAGGAAACACCCATCCTGGCTTGCTTTTCTGGGTCTACCACTTGCCTCAGAAAAGGAGGAAAATAGGCAGGTTTGCTTTAGGGGTCAGGTTTCCATCAAATGAAATGGAGCTGCAAAGCAGGCCCGGGTGCAGCAACATTTTTCAGTACTGACTTTGTTGGGTTTTCACACACACTTGAAAAAAAAGTGAACCTCTGCTCTGGTGTTTTTCTGGACTGACGCTGGACCAAAGATTAATACTGTCCCAAGAACCCTATCAGTCAGCAACACGTGTTGCCTCATTTTTCACTTTTCTGCGCTTATTTCACTATTTACTCAGTTATGCTTTCCTCACACGTAGAAAAAAAAAAAAAAAAAAAAGAGAAGGGAAGGTGACTATTTCCATATACATAAATGTCTCCTAGTCCACACGTGGTAAGGAATATGCTGCTAACAGAGAACTTGCAGATCTAGCCACCGTGCTGATACCGATCTCTGGCATCTCTGCCTCTGCGGCTGGACCCTGTCTCTCATGAGCAGCATTGCCATGGGAGCAGCTGAATTTGGGTTGCCGCCTTGGTCATCATGGGAAAGCTTTGTTCTGATGAGAGGTGGCTGAGGGGTCCTGAAGCCTCTCCCTATTGTCTGGGTTTGGAAGGAGCATTAGCACTTGGTGTATACTACAAATGTCTGCCAGCTCCCAGCCCTTTCAGCTTGCTCTGCATCGGTTAGTAGCTGGGAAGGGGAGAGATTTTGCCATGGAGCCAAAAGCAGAGAGGGGATTCTGAGCAGCCAGAAGGGGGGGATGTTATCTGTGCAAGTGCTGTGCTTCCTCATTCCTTAGCACTTATTTGCAGTTCCCTGGTATCCAATAATTATTGTCCTGGAATATTTCCAAGAGCACTTTGCTGTGTGTGAAATTCAGCTAGACACATTCTGGATGGCACAGTCTCCTGGCTGGATGAATATTACGTGTCGCACCAGGTCTCTGGCAGAAATTCTGAACTCTGAATTCTTGTTTCTAGCAAATCCTCTGCAACTTTGCCTCGAGATTTGCCATTCCACTGAACTTGTCTGCAGGGCAGCTCGTTTGAAAGAATACGGAAGAAAGTGAATTCCGAAAGATTGCAAGAAAAGTATGTTCGCCTATGTCCTGATTTCAGAAAGCTCTTAGGCTTAGAGTTTTCAGGATTTAAATGTGTGTTCAATGTTGTCCTGAGTAAGAAACATCTTATTTCAAAAACTTGTTCCTGAAACCTTTACAGGAGCATTTCTACAGCTGTTATTGCTCTTCATAATTGCAAGGAAAAGAAAGGGGAGTGAGGGAGAGGGAACACTGGGACATGGAATTTTATGGTGAAAATATAAATAAGTTATATCGTCCTGTACAACTGAAAAATGTTATTGCTAAATAATAAATAAATACTAAATAATACATTTATTTTTTAAAAGGTTAACAGTTGATTTCTGTAGGGAAGCCATGAATTAAACATCATGCAAAACAATTAAACTCTGGGAAATAGGATTTCTGATATAGTGGTCAACAATTAAAAATGAATGTGTTACTCCACTCCAGGGAAAAGCAGTAAGATGTCATGCTTTCCTGCTATGGGGAACAAACGTACTGTGTGACTCCAGCTGGAAAGTTCTGCAAAACGTAAAGTAAATACACAATGAGTGGCAGAGACTTAATCCAAGATGCTGCTACACAGAAGATGCAGGCTGCAGCTGTTATTTCTGAAGGAGAGACACTACTGAGAGATACTCACTCCTCCCAGCAGCAACCTTCTAAGTTCTCCACCTTCACTTATTTGCAGATACAATTCTTAACAGCATAGGCATCTTCACAAACAAATCCTTATTCAGGTCCACTAACTGTGACAGGTTTGTCTAGAAATTGGTTGCTGGGAGTGTAACCAAAAGGCAGCCTCCCTTCATAGACAACCTCTATAGCTAGAAGACTACTGTAAGGAGCCAGTGTAGCTAAACATATGTAAGAGTTGATGTATTTCCTTACAGCTGTCTCTGAGCAAAGTATATTAAAAGCTGCTCTAACATGACCTTACAGCTTCTGAAATGAAGTTCATTTCCATGCAACTATCTCCTTTGCTTTTTTCTCTGTGCTATACCTCCCCAGAAAGATGTGCTGGGGAACCATACGTACTAAAACAAACAAAATGCTATTTTTTAAGCCAGAGCCTAATATCTTCTGATCTGATCATTAATACTTTCATATTTCCATTTCTGCTGGAAGCACACTGGAGGGATGTTCTGTTTGTGAGCTCACTTCATTGCCAACAACCAACCTGAATGTGTTGCCCTCTGCCTGCACCCAGTCTGTGTGAAGAGACGGCGTCTATTATGGGTTGCCTCCCCATGCCCATTGCTTGGGGAATTCTCTGAATTGTTTACCATGGCCAATGTGCATTTGAACAGATGGTAAATATCTCCATTCCTGCCAACAAGAGTCAAGAGATGCCACTAAAATCCATTTAGAACAGGAAAAAAAAAAACCAAAACAATTTAAAAAAACCTAGCTGAAAATTTACTCAGGTCTGTTGCAGGTGAAATCTGTCAGCTAATGGGTAGTATCAAAGTGCTTGTCCTGACTGGTTCATTAGAAAACTTAACTCTGTCTCGGGTGCTGATAAGAAGAACCCCAGATGGGCACTTTTCTTCACTGATAAACAAGTTCTATTTACATCCAGAAAGGAGTTTGCTGTGTTGTAGGTGCAAGTTGAAGAGAAACACTACATTTTCTATCTGTTTTATATCAACAATGCATGCTATTATGGAAATTATTTTAGACTTGGCAGACTTTTCCAGAGAGAAGCAATCAAGATATGAAACCTCACAATGGTTTGGTTCACACAGCCATTTCTTTCAGCTCAGGCAACCTCATTTCCTTTCCCTCTCTGCTCTGTAGGGCTTCATGGTTATCAAATACAAAGCATTGACTGAAAAATGGGTCACTGCTTTGCAACACATCCATTGGAGATGCCAAGAAACTTTTCCAAGATCTTTCACATAACCATTGCTTGTGGCCTGATTGAGTCCCAGAGCTTTGTACAAAGCTGGCACTCTCCAGACATTAAACTTTCATGTGAGGCAGTGTGAATAGTATATTCAAACACATTTGTTCTCTATAGGATAATCTGAAACACTTTAGCTGTCGTCTCCCTTCAGTCCTTGCTGCTGCATTGTTTCCACCTATCTGGTTGTAAAATGGCTGTGGGGAACGTGGCCCTTCCTCTTCTGTCCTGTTATTGTGCTCATCTTTTATTTCCTGAGACAGAAAACCAGCGTTGGCATATGCAGCTTTACATCAGTGACCAACTCTTGCCTGTGGCCTTGTGACACCTCATCCATCACTTCTTGAACTATTTTCTGGCTTAATGTCCCATATATGGATGTGGTGTCACCTGAAGCCATCTACTAGCCCTAGTTAGGAAGACACTGCTCCCCTCTCTGTCCTGTTTTCCACTATCATCCAAAGATGACTTTAAAGGCTGAATCTGGAAAATGCTTTAGGGTGAACAAGGGGTACCATGTTCCCTTAGGTAATCATGTGTGAAAGCCTAGTAAAACACACAGGACTGAAAGTTCTTCAAGAGCTGGAGTTGAACCTATCTCAGTTAAGAAAAGGATAAAACAACACCGAAATGAAATTATTTAGTTAATTTGTCCTTCCTTTTTTTGTCAGTTGAGGCAGCCTTGCTCTCTCAGTTGGACTTTAAATCCATTTTTCGTCATGATGTTGATTGCCCATATAGATATATAGATATAATTTGCATCTACAGTATTATGATATGTGGGGCTGAGGAACCTTATGTACAAACGACTGGTGAGACAACAACAAAAACTTTGTGAAAGGAACCATCCCCTTGACATGAGGATCCGTGTCCCTCAAATGCCATTGAAGATTTGGACCATGCGTTTAAGCTACAGAGTATGAGTCTGGTAGAGATAAACCAAAACCAATGAGTTCTGCAGTACTTCTATCTCCATTAAAGAGCTGATGGATTTCACTACAACCTGGCAATGATGAAAACAGCACTAGAGATCCCATATTCTGTGTCAGTGAATAATTTGCCACAAGGTATCTATGATGTGGACATAGCTTTTGTATTTTCTTAACCTTGGGTAAACACAAAGCAACCTTTCCATAGGCTCACATCCCCTAAGAAGGCTCAGACAGGTTCTAAATTTTTATTCCAACCTTCAATATACCACTTACCAGAACAGGCCATATTTCTTGGCTCATTATATTAAAAAAATAATATTTATCAATCTATTGGAACAATGGCTGAGTGGATTTTGAGCCTGGACCGGTAGATTTTCATTCCAATTTTTAGGACTCGATTTACTGTCTTGACAGGGAGTAGGCGTAATATTTTTGTCTCGTCATTCAGTATCCTGTTTTTTCCTGAATTGAATCTAGTGTCTTATGTACTCATCCTGTGACTAACTATGAAAGCTTGGCCAAATTTCCATCCATTGTCCAATTCTTAATTCATACCTTTTTACTGTACAGTGTAGGTACACTGGTTACTACATTAGCAGGACTTAGGTCTGGGACAGTCACCGGGGTCATTAGTATTTTCAACTCATGCCTAAGTAGGACAGGGAAAAGGACCTTCCCGTGAGGCCAGAACTTGGGCCAACAGTACTCTGTAGTCAAGTGGAGCTGCCTGGAAGTGGGTTTGAACAGCCCACTCTCAAATCTGTGGTTTTAAGAAGCTGAACCAGACCAATCCACCTCCAGAACAATCTCTTTTCCAGTTTTCTTTCAAAACAGGAAGTGATTCTGTAATTTAAATGAGATCAGAAAACTGCTGTCATGGTATCATGGAAATTTATGATGGGATTGTCTGCTCTGAAGTGCACAGACTATGCAATAAGCTTGTAGAGCATAGAGGGGTACGATACAGTTCGGAAGGGGTAAGGGGCATGTGTGTGTGTTCACGTATGTGGAGTTCAAGAACGTCAGTAAACTTTGCAAAAATTCAAAAGATGGGTGACTCAAGCAAAAAACACTGGGGGGAAGTGAACTTGTTCTCTGAAAGGCATTTAGAGTTATGCCAAAACAAGTTCAGCAAACAGCACTTCTCCCAGCAACTGCCAACAGTGGCCTTCACCAGACAAGCTGTGCTTTTCCCTCTGGCTCTTCTGAGCACTTTCCAGTGTTCCCTTCAGAGCCATTTGCAAGCACAGCTAGAGTGCCCTTCCCTACATAGCAGGAATGGGATGGAACAAAAGGATACTTCAACTCTTCTTTGCAGCCAGCCAAAGTCTCAGAGGAGAACAACATGATTACAACATTTAAACCTTCCAGAAAAAAAGTCTGCAGCCTTTTCAATGCTTTTATCCTATCCCATACACTAGTCCTCAAAGTCAGAATTTCTAATACTGACATCTACCAATGAGGCCAAAAATATTCTTTTTGCCAACGTAGTTCTCAGTTGACGTGGCTCAGAAACATTTCAGTTTTTATTGTGCAGTGCTCAAATTAAGCATCTCAAAACAAACAGAGCTTCTGTGTGAAGGAAACCTAATCATTCGACAGAGTGTTATAACATATTTGCAGAGATGTCTATCAATTAACTGTATTACCAGAGTTTTGGTAATGGGAATCCCATATATATTCCAGATCAACAGCATATACAGGTGTTATGAAGAACATTGATATTCTTGCTATTGTGGTAGCAAAATAAGATAAGCTTTATTTGACACTTGGTAAACTTCAGGTAGTTTTTAGATCACACAGACAGGAGCTCAAACTCTTGGATTGCTGAAGTCAAAGGAACGCTACCCTTAAAGTTTGACCCACCCTTGCAGTGTTACAGTAGGAAAACAATGTTATGCCATGTGGCAGTAAAGGTTTACAGTTAGAGAAATGGAGTCATCAGCTGGATCTACTGGCACAGTTGCTAAAAGCAAGGAGTTAGGCAGAACAACTCTTTTCCGGACATGTACATACACACACTACAACTGTTATGTCTCCCCCTCCCCATTTATCCTATAAACACTGCAGGCATCTCAAATGTTCAATCTGCATGGCAGTTTGTGAACATTTCCACTCACTACTCCAATTAATGCCAATAACACTAGCAGAATAAGCCTAATTCTCTCAGGATAAATATCTGATGCCCAAGTCTGTAAGATTATGCTTTCAAAGTCAAAACATCCATATGCTGATTTTAGCTCTAAATGTCATAATTACAGAGCCCCACAAAAATTTTGAACCATTTGCTAACCATGGCTGAGTTTATCGTCTTCAGTTACATCCCCCCATTGCTAGGATGCCTCTTCAATCAAAAGATAGGAATCTCTTATTTGCAGCTCTTTCCTTCCCAGTAGTTTAAAAAGGACCATAGGTGGCTTATTCCTGAACTCAGCTGTCTAGACATCTTTATGCTCTCTTTTCTCCTGCCTGAAAAATATATAAATATCTATTTACTTAACTTAGATAAATAAGTTCATATATAGGTTAATATGAACATTTCACTGGATATGAATGTTGTATGAACCTATTTACCCTTCTCTAGGTCTCCATCATATATGAGAGATGGTAGGAGCTTTGAGAATAAATGCAAGATTAATAGAAGTGGTTAAAAAAGAGATTGAATGAGAAAGAATTATCTTCTCCAATGTCCAATAGTACATTGTACATGTACATGTACAGAGAACACTTAGATGTTCCTGACAGACACTGCACCTTGTAAATCCAACTGCTTCTTCGCATGACTGTGTATAATGGATTTTTAGCAGCACTATAACCATTTTCTTATGCATTACTAGCTTGTGACCCAGGCCCATTTGGAGTCCTATCCTGCCTGCTTTTCTTTTGGTTTAAGCCTACAACTGACTTCTGTAACAGCCCTGATTTGTGCCAGATTAAACAAAAGCTGGCTCAGTAGCAGCCTCCTGCAAATGCTGTGCCTACGAGGTGCCTGAAAGCACATGGCTAAAACCAGTCCTGCAGTTTCATGCATAGCTATTGCTGTGGGCAAGTCCCATCCTGGGGAGTCATGGAGCAAAAATACTAGAAATAGCCCTCCTGAAGGGCAACTCCTCACCCATTAGCTGTATTTCCCCTAATCTGAATTTTGACCCTATTCATTCTGGGTTTCCTGACTTCTGCCTGGGAAACCATGGATTGTGTTGCAAATAATTGGACCAACTAATCAAAAGACCATTACTGAGAACAGTCCATGGAAGCTACTGTTTATCAAAAAGCAATAAAAGTAAGATACAAAAAAAGACATCTTTACCATTAAAAATGCAGAGAATAAAAAACAGTTTTATACTTAAAAAAACTATATTCCCAAATTGACACCTCATTTATTGTGATGTAAACCACCTGTCTGAGTGATGCCGATACAGAAGAAATTATTGAGGTAATTAAAAGTGCTTTCCATCACCCTGCCCATGTGCTCATTTCCCTTGAAGGCATATGTATTCTCACAGCTCTGGTTAATTCAGCTTTTTAAAATTACTTAAGAATCTTTTAATAAAATAGCTTTTTGTAAGTGCTTTGCAACACTATTTCTGACAGGGGCATAAATAAGCAAATCAAAGAGGTGATTGAGTAGGAAGCACTGGTCACAGTGTCAGCCATCCCTCCTGCCTGTGTACTCCCTACAGATTTTAAAGGTCAGGAAGACATGGAACAATGCCCATGTCCTAAGAAGAATAAGTAAGGAAGGCTAAAAAACCAGTTTTGTTGCCAATGAACTTGAGGAATTTTCTTCCTTTTGCTTCACACAGCACTGAGCTGTCTGGGTTACGTGGGACTGAGTACTTTATGGTTAACATTTGCTGTGATTGGTTGAGCCACTGTATAAAACCAAAAGGAAAGTTCACCTTTAAGATATATATTTTTAGCAACTGACCCATATGGTACAAACTGCTGTCCAAAATGTATTTTTGTGGCAAGAGGCTTTAAAGAAAAGATAAGTTTTTCTTTGTTTAAAAAAATTCCCTTTAAATGATAGGCAACATTCTCTAAGTGCTGGGCAACACCACTCTTACTTTCTGGGTGCAGGAAACCTTCAAGTCAGAGGAATGCCTTTTTCTTCGGTCTTATCCCCATACCTATTTACTCTACATTGTAACACTTATTCCCATTTCTCTGTTCTTCATGGAGGAAATCTTCTGTCATGTTGAACAAACATATTTTAAAGAGACCTTTTTTTTAATGGGAAAAAATACTTCAGTCAAGTGACACTGACCATAAAGGTTTCTATTTTCACAAATCTTGAAATGGAAAAAAACATTGAACAATGGGCTTTCTTTATGTATCTTTACAACAGCGAAGACAATGAGGCTCTGAACAGATTTGTGGTTCTACCTTAATCGTAAATAAAACAATACCAATAAATACTGAGGAAGACATACTACTTGCTTGCTGGTACTTCCTGAGCCCAATCTAGGTGAGCTGTGATGCAAACCCCAGGGAGCTGAAGTGACAAGAAGCCCCAGGAGCAGTTTGTACACAGGAGATGACAACAATCTCCCAGGGGTTCAATGGTGGAGTGATGCTCATCCATGCATACCTCAGGGTCCCATAACCTAATGGCAACCTCCACAGGCCATGATGCCTACCTTCTTTAAGCAGGGAGGGACTCAGGGTGTCTGGTAGCCCTGTCGCAGCACAGAAACATAGAGCCAAGAGGCACCTTGAAAATGTCACCCCAACCGTGACTACAGGAGGACCCAAGCTAACTCACCCTGAGAGCTGTTTTTCCAACTGTTGCTGGAACCTCCCCAAACCATCCTACTGCTTCCCTTTGAACTTCAAAACCAGGGGAAACTGATATTGCCTTGGTCCTCACAGCAGCTTCACGTCACACCTCTCTGTTGTGGAAGCTGTGCTAAAACTGTTCAGAAGCTGTGTGTTGCTTAAGAGATGCGTTTTGGCTGCCCCTTTTCTAACATTTATATCTCTCTTACCCAGCAGGTGTAGTGTACTCAGGTCTGCATCAGTCCTCCAGTTTGCCTTCCTACCAAGCTATCAGCCCCAAACTGCAGCTGTACTACCTGTCTGGACTGAAATTAATCCAAATTTTCTGTGCGTCAGTGTGGGGGCAGAATTGCCTTTGCTCAGCAGGCTGCAAATGCACTCTTCAGTCATTCAAAGCTCTGCCTACAGCCAGCTCTAATTTTACTCTGTTTTGTTTATGCTGAAATGGCTGTGCTGATATTTTTTCCTCCCCTCTACTTAATCTACCTTTGTCTTTCTAATAACATCTTCTAATAATATCTTGCATCCTGGTTTATTTATAGCTACTGCCCTTTTGTTCAGGTATTACTACTGAAAGTGATCTAAAATAGAGTCCAATTACTGTGGAGGTGCCAGGGGTAAGTCACTTATTTGTAGGTTAAGTTTTAGGTTTCAAATACTGTTGAGGTAGATGGATTTTCTGTGTTGTTCCTGCTCCTAGTCACACTGCAGTCCGGATGGAAAGGGAATGCAGTGGAGGGGAGTAGCGTGGGTATGTGTCAGCATTTATTTCTGAAAGCTTATGATCCCAAAGGAAAAGTGACTGATAGATTATCTTTATTTGCCTGGCAGGTGGTACTTAGCATAGGGAAGTTGCATTGGACATGCTTGGTCCTTTCACACTCCAACTGAAGGTCAACAAAAAGCACAGGGAGAAATCCCTTCCAAAGATGCTTTAACATGCCATCTCGGTTTGCAAACACTGCTTGCTTACTTGTCTTTTTTTGAGACAACAAATCTCCTCATGAGATGTTACAGGAATGTGACAGAACAAAGAGGCATCCTGCAACTTGGCAAGCAGTATCTCTGGCAAAGCTCAGTGAAGGAGGTGATTCTGCAACACACTACAGCAAGCCGTGCGATGAGAGGTGTGGATACTCTGTATGCCTTAGTGCCAGGCTACCAGAGTTGGAGATGAGAGCAAGGAAGAGGTGTATCCTATGGATGGCTGAAGGACATCCCCGTGCCTACAGGTCTACTTACTAAGGTAGGAGAGGGTATTCACCTTGGTCTCACATCCTGGGAGAAGCTAGTTTCTCCTTCTCCTGACATTGTGCCCCATTTATGTTAGAGGTATAAAAAAGGGGAGCGTGAGGTCAGTAATTTCTCCTTCAGTCCCAACACAAACTCTAGTGAAACTAAAATTAAACATTTGTTTAACCTGATTTTGAGAACCTCCAGAGATGCATCTTCAACACTTAATCCAGGCGCTCAGTCTATCTTTGTCCTTCCCACTGCAATGTTTTTGGTTTTATTTTTCCTCTCCAGTACCTAGCTCCTACTACATGGCATTATTGCATATTCACAGAATCAGAATCCCAGGTTGGAAGGGACCTCAGGGATCATCTAGTCCAACCATTCTAGGAAGAGCACAGTCTAGACAAGATGGCCCAGCACCCTGTCCAGCGACTCTTAAAGGTGTCCAACGTGGCCGAGTCAACCACTTCCCTGGGGAGATTATTCCAATGGTGACTGTCCTCACTGTGAAAAATTTCCCTCTGGTGTCCAATCGGAATCTCCCCAAGAGCAACTTGTGTCCGTTCCCCCTTGTCTTCTCCATGGGACTCCGTGTAAAAAGGGAGTCTCCATCTTCTTTGTAGCTACCCCTTAAGTACTGGTACATGGTGATGAGATCCCCTCTGAGCCTCCTTTTCTCAAGGCTGAACAAACCCAGCTCTCCCAGCCTGCCCTCGTATGGCAGCTTCCCAGTCCTTCGATCATCTTGGTGGCCCTTCTCTGGACCCCTTCCAGCCTGTCCACATCCTTTTTGTGTAGAGGGGACCAGAACTGCACACAGTACTCCAGGTGTGGCCTGACAAGCGCTGAGTAGAGTGGGACGATGACTTCTTTATTTCTGCTGGTGATGCCCTTTTTGATGCAACCCAGCATCCTGTTGGCCTTACCTAGGAAGTCAGCACCTGATCGTTATGTAGGAAGCAAAATATCATCAAAGCTGAGTAAAAGAAGTCATTTTGCTTCATCTGTTGAATTTCATCATGAAACATTTGGCATGAAATTAAGATTTTTAATTTATTTTTTCTTTTTTTTCACACCGAGTATATTGTATGCAGGCTACTAGAAAAATTAGCTTACATATAAAAATACTCTTAATTATTTCATAGCAGCTTCATGTCTGCCAGGGTCAGTCAGAATGAATGAGACTACACCTTTCTATAGAGTTTTGGCTCTGGAAGTAGCAAAAAGAGCCCAGAATTCCCATGTGGGGAATCTTGGATTTTTTTTGTTAGCAAAGGTGTTTCATTCCCTCTCGAAACCAGTAACCAAAATAGTCCTTGCAGTGGGTTATACCAAAATCATTCTGTGTATGTAAATCATATAAGAAATTAAAACAAACAAACAAAAAAGAAATTAAAACAGTAGTGCTATAGATTCCTTGTAGACGTTAAAGGGAAAACTACATGGGTGAAAGCAGAGGAATAAGGAACCTGGAAGTTGGCAACACCAGGGAGGTCCCAGCACATGGAGAATACAGTGATGGGAAGGGTTTAACAGGAAATAAGAAAAGGAAAAATAGACTCCCAAACTTCAGGAATATGTTGGGCTGCCAAATCTCTAGTGAGAAGCAGCAACTGAATTCCAATTTTACTGAAGAGTTTGGACTGAGTTAGCAAGGAGCCCATCAAATAATTCCAGTGACTGTGAACAAATGTGAGGCGGGAATTAAACATCTTCAACTCAGCTTCAAGGAGAGCAGAGAGTAGAAAAAGCAGGGAGACACTTCTGTGTGGGTTTTTCTATGGCCCACCATGAGAAGTTGCAGGAAACACTGCCAGGATACAACCAGTGCTACTGCAAGAAGGGAGTGATCAGCTTGTACCAATGGCTTATCCAGGGGCCAGTTCACCAAAAGATGGGTAGCTGGTACTGGAGCTCAGGATCTGCTCTCAGGCTGACATAAAATCTGCATTCCTCCTTTTCAGTGCACTCCTCCCTGCAGGAGCCTGCACCCCCAGGGCCCTGTCTGGTCCCTGCTCTGAGTCCAACAGTGATAGAGGAGGGCTGTGTGCTCCAGTGGTGTAGAGCAGAGACAGCTGAGGATGTCTCCTCAGAGCCCTGCTTGCAACGGTGACAGCCGTCATGTGCCAACTGGGACTTTGCGTCTTTCTCTCCCCTCCCTTCCACGGTCCCTCACCAACTTCCTCTTCCCTCCAAGTTACTGCCAGTCAGATCCAGGCAAGCATTTTGTTTTAACTTACAACATGGATCCTTCTTTTCCCCATTTTTATGTTTCTCAGTGTGACAAAATGACACTTTTGACAAGCAAGCCTTCCTCTTCCCCCACCTCCCCTCGTTCTGTGGCTGTTTTCTTAGCCAATTAATCTAACATGTACCATTTAGGTTTGAGATGCTGGCGTGACTCCTGAAGCAGACAGAATGTGCTGTTGGGAACTGAGGGGTGGGGTGATGGAGAGGACCATGAGGAGGCTCCAAACTGCCTGAATTACTCATCAGGAGGGTGGCAACATGGAAGCCTGGAATATCTTCCTTCTCTCTCTCCTTCCTCACAGAGATCTCAGGCACATGGCTGTCAATACGCTATCGAGCCATCGTGTATGTGTGCGTGTGATGAGAAGAGGGACAAAATTCTGTTGAAATGTTATCAAGTAGGTATTACGGATGTGTCTAGCAGGCTTTCTGAAGATTTCTTCACATAATTAGCAGGTAGGAACAATGCAAAATACTAGCTGGAGAGGGATTGCTCTTCCCCTCTGAATACGCCTCTCTAAAAAAGATAGTCAAGTTTTCAGATCAAAATAAATAACTTGGGGGAAAAAAAGAAAAAAATCCACAAATTCAATGTTTTTTCACATCCCCTCCTTCCAGTTACATTTTTCTGTCAATTTGAAAATCTTTGTGCTAGAAATGCTGCTGAGTCACATGGAATAACATGCACAACATACTAGAAATTGCAGCCAAGTTTCAAACCCAATGATTCTACCTGAATTCTGAAGGCATTTGGTTAGTTTTCTTTGATTTTGCCTCATACCTCAGTTCCATTCAGTTTTAGCTTGTTCTTGGAAAAGCATCTTCAGCTTGCCCTCAGAACCTACTGCCCTATAAATTTTTTATTCTTAGATTGTGTTTCTGGATTTTGAGTCTTTCATATTCAGAAAGGTTAGAAATGCTCTCCCCGCTTTGTGTTAAATCTACTGGCCTAACAAAACACTACAATTCTATAGGTTGATCTATTAAGATGTATTAATCGCAATAAAATCATGGGGCTCATCACTGCAAACATGCAGGAAAAAAGCCTCTGATTTCTTAGAGCAACTTTTCCCCTGGAAAAAAAAAATTAGTATAAGAGCAGCAGTTTTGGGTCATCACCTCCCAGGTACTGGGTATAACAAGAATAGGGGAATTTTAGCAATGCTCTCTTGCATGTCACAGGTTGTTCAGTGATCCCAATCTGATCACTTCATGGAAGTTTCCCTGTAAACAATACTGCTTTCAAGGCACCTGGCAGCTGCCTGAATGCAGCCCTGTCTATGAGACTCTTAGCACTTCTGCTGCAGAGCTTCCCATTATTATTTTTTTTTCTGTTAGCTTACAATGGATTACTGAGCAAAAAGCCTGAAGGACTGTGTGTTATTGTGTAGGCAGGAGCTTTAAAAAAGCAAATGCTGGCATGTGAGAAGACTTCACAGGTTATACTACAGTGGCATCAGCCTGTTGCACTGCTAACAGTTCCTAATATCAACTCATCAAATACTGTACACGCTGTCCAGTGTTTTGAAATGACAAAGGATTTTCTGCTTGGTGTGTGAACCTTGAGAGCAATCTTGCTTCAAATGCAGTGGGAATGCCCTGGCCCCTTGCACTGGTAGAGGCAAAAGAAGCTGGGAAGCTGCTGTGTGTCCTTCTAGCTCTGAAATGAGAGGGATGCTGAGCAGGGATGTGTACAACATTTTAAGGGGGAAAACAGTGAAGAGAAAAGTGACACTTTTCTGATGGCTTCACAAAAAAACGAAGGACAAGAACTTAATATTCGCCTGTGTGGCTTACAAGAGATTTAGCTCCACCCCAAGGCAGTTTGTTTCACAAAGAAAACAATTAAAAATACTGGCCAAAATTTTGCTACAAAATCCAGCAGAAGATTTTCCTCTTCTTATCATGTGACATTGAATAAACAGAACAGAACAAAAAAAATTAAGGAAGCTGTCCCCTTCTGTATTACTTTTGACTTTTTGAAGGGGATTTAAAGCCATTTTAAATATATATATAGATATATTTAAATTAGCTTACTTTTTTTTGTGCACAACATTGAGGATCTGTCAACAGGAAGCAATGCCATGGCTTTTGCTCTCAGGGCCTTGAAATAACTGTCTGTGAGACTGTGGAAGAGCCTGGGTGGCTCTGACACTTTTTTCATTACCCACTGCAAAAGAAAATAGATGTTGTGTAAACTAGAAGCTTGTGGGCGCTAATGGCAGATTTTCACATGGGATAAACATATGTTCGGTTTGCTCAGAGCAAGAGAATTTCCCATTTCACTACAAAAGAATAAAAGCCTTATTTTAACTGATGGAAATTTCACTCTAGAATGCTCTGGTAATTACTTGCAAAATTCAGTTCTCTGCCCTTGGATGTTCAAGAGGGTGATGAGAAGAACAGCATGAAATTCTGGCTACCTCCTAATATTACTATCAATCTTGAAAATACCTGAAGCATCCAAGTTTTTTTGCCTTTTGTGGATTAAGAGTCAATGTCAAATTTGAAGATTACTGAAAAATAAGACAAGAAAAAAACTTGAAAGGATCAGTGCTGGGTTACAGAACAGACCAAGGGAAGTCTGGATGTGGATTCCATTTATTTTTGTGCTGGAACATAAAACCTAGTTCACAAATCTCAGGAGAATGACCTCCCCCACACCCCACCCTGCTTCTGTTGTTTCAAAGATATTTTGATGTTTAACCTTCAAACTGTATTATAGCAACTCTTCTCCCATAACAGCATTTTGGTTCCTGCACTTTGTGTCGACCCAAAACTGCACAAGTGAAAGGGGGAAAACAAATAGAGTGGGAAAAAAATTTCAATTCTTTGCTTACTTCTCCAAGGTTTGGTCTGTGCTGGAAATTATGGAGGAACTTTGTTCCACAGAAAGGGGTGACAGTGTCTCTCTGGGCACCTTACATATTTTCAAATCATGTCCCAGTTGTTCCCAGCATTCCCTAGCTAGTCTGCTTTAAAAAAAGATTGAGAACCCTGCACAACTTCATTGGTATTTTTGAGAACACAGTGAAACAGTTCGGAAAGCTGCATTCAGTATTTCAACCTGGGTCTGAGTCTGCTCCTGAGTAATGTGGCTCAAACCTGCAAATTATTGTTTCAGATTCTACAAGCACAGGCATACAATATGATCCAACAATATCAGTACCTCAGCCTTGACACCCTAGCCCTGTGATAAGCCTGGATCCACAAAGACCTTGCTACAAGTTTTAACGAACACTCCATAGTATGTTTTGGACCACGCTTGACTTACAAATTCACACGTGCATAAGGAGAGAGCCATTTATGCATGATATGATGCAAAACAGAACTTTTCTATTCATATGGCAGTATTCAATGCTTTTTTTACATCTGTGCAATTGGAAGCAGTGGAAAATTAGACTTGGTCATAAATAAGGTGAAAGGAAGGGTGGACTAGAGGGATTTGATACTATACCTAAAGCAGGATTTCATTTCAGAGACTGACAGCCTCAAATTCTTGTGCCAATGTTTTTCCCCTCCATAATTTTTCTTATGTGGTTTCTCACCACAGGAGTTTTGTGACACACAGCAGAAACAGTGTGACTGCCAGATTCAGCATGACACAAAACCAGCAGTGAATCAAACATCAACACGTCCTTGCGTTCCTTCTCCCTGACTTGGCGCATGGTCACAGGGAAAGGCATCTCACTTTGGCCACTGAGTGCTTTTGCTGCATTCATAATTTCTTGGCATTGATTCCACCTTCAGTTTTTCTCTCTTCCTCCATCCTCCCACAACATATCCCCTTTGAGCATAGGCAACTCTGAGTTCTGGCAACATGCCTGTCTCCTCTAGTTCTCCCATCTTGGAGCATTAGTGAATTGGAGGTACCATTGCATCTTTGGTGCTGGAAGAGGCATCAGTAATGCCAAGAACTAATTTTGGGGAAAATTTAATTGGTTTTAAAACAACAACAATAAAATCTGAAGTGCACTTTAAATATTTTCAGACAACCGTAGAGGCTTGGTAGTGATGTTGAAGCCTGGGGATAGGTAAAAGACAGAAGAGAATAGGAGTGGGACCCGAGCTGATGATAAAGCTTATGTAAGGAATTACTTGAGTTGTGAAAACAATGAAGAAGACCAAAGAAAACAAGGAGCGCCTCCTAGTTACCATTTTTACAATTTCCTTTTGGGAAGCAGTACCAACTTTTGCCATGTTGTCAGCTCATGACACACATCACCACAGACCTCCTACCATCTTTTCCCTCACAATACACATTTGCTGGTTAAACAGTGCTTTCCTTCCTGTTGGTCTAAACCTATTATTGAAGTAGTAGAGCATACTTGCAGAGCCAGTGATGAGTGAGAATGGCATTAAAATAAAGGCTACACAAAGGTAACTATGTGAACATGAGGCCCTTCAGTAATAATTCCTAAATGATAGATCAGGAAGGAGAAAGACAGCTGTGGGAATAAACTGCAAAGTAGTAAAACAAGGTTATCATAGCTGGATTGGGAAACAGCCCTAAAGGATAGCTAAGTGAAAGGGAAGAAGGTGGGATACTGTATTTGAAGGACAAATTAAGGAGGACTGGATGCAATATTACAGCTGAGCCAGTTTACATTAGCCTGGCACAGCAAGAAGTTGGGTCTTGCAATGTGATTATCGATCTCTTCCTTTCATGCTGCTCAGTGCTGAAATACCCTGAATGTAGATGGGGTCTTTTAATGGATTCCAGATATTTTAAAGAAAAGTTTTAAATGTATGGTCACTTCTGAGCCACCCACCTGACCACCCTGTGAGACCAATACCTGCAGTCATAAAAAAAAAAGAGTGAAAATAAAAAAAGAAAAGGGAAATGAAGGAAGACAGAAAGACAAATTTGTGTGCTTGGCATTTGCTTTTATTCTGACAGTACCACGTGCCCAGATCCCCAGATCCTGTTCATGAGTGATGGAAAAGAAAATGCATGATGGATTCTGTCATGGAGGGACCATCTGGGCAGGATCTGAACTCAGAGGTGTAAATGCCACATGAGAAAGGGAAATTCAAATATGATGCACTCCTGCCACTGCCAAATACAGAGAATGACTTGCAAGACAAAAGGCAGTGAAAGCTCCAGCAAAGATGTTTGTATTCCAGCATATCTAACATAGCAGAATGCTGGAAGTTGGGGAAAATTTTGGGGTGAAAATGTCTGAGCCACTAGACTGGCATAAATTCAGCTTCAAGATGCTTTTCAGTTAAAATACAAGTTTTTGAACATGTAGTTTGTTATTATCACTCCATATGGGTACTGCAATAGTCCTGAGACCCCCTGTGCACCAGGAGCTACATGGATTAATAAGGAGGCAATTCCCTTTGTTGCACATTTAAGGATGCTGAAAGGCAAAAAGTGTATCAGTATTTCAAAATGAGACAGAAGTATCTGACAGGTAAAACCCTCAGCCCCAGTCACTGACTAAATCACTAGAAAGAAAACCAGCAGCCTCTGAGCTGATCCAAAGGCTCCTCTATTTCAAAGTCATTTTGGTTACACCCTTGCTGAATCTAATATCCTCATCATTCTCTCTGTTTCTGGTGATAGAGACTCCGTTATGTTGACACACAGTTGGCATCATCATTTTTCCTTGGAAAGACTTAACAAAAACATTTGTCCTTTGCTCTCCATTTCCTGTCTATAAAGTAAAGCTAACGCTGTCTGCCCTTCTGACTTCCTCTATCATATCCATTTTCTTTTCAATTCTTCAGGGCAAAGATTCCCTACTTTTATGTCTTCTTCAGCATTAAAACATAAACTAACAGCTACTCTTGGCAGAAAATGTAGCTTAAATGAAGAAAACAGTAGTTATCCTCTCTGTTGGGAAGTGGAGCAGTAGGGATTTTGCTATTTTGTGATTTCTCAATAAAAAGGCTTGCATAATA
Source organism: Phalacrocorax carbo (assembly GCF_963921805.1). Lineage (NCBI taxonomy): Eukaryota > Metazoa > Chordata > Aves > Suliformes > Phalacrocoracidae > Phalacrocorax > Phalacrocorax carbo. Next base: position 7,849,545 of record NC_087520.1, on the reverse strand, counting down.
AATATAAGATTCCCAGGCCTTGAAGTACCAGCCACTACTCACACTCACCAGACCAGGCTGGGAACACAAAGTATTTTTGCAATCAAAGTCCTAACCTGGTGTTCTTCCTCATTTTCAAAAGCATTGTGTGTTTGCCATTGTCATGGAGAAACCAGTTTGTGATCTTGTTTCTTCGATTACACTTCTTTCTGCAAAAGTGGCTAAAATAGTTCAAAGGACAAATTTGGGGTGGCTGGGAGGGGTGTGTGGGGAGCTTGATTTCTAGTCCTTTGGGAAAGTGAATGCCTGGACATTACTTCAGTGCAGGCACTAAAAATAGCTGAATGAGTGTCTGAGCATACATGCACTGTAACATAATGAAGAATTGGCTGCCACAAGATCAATTTGGGGAATTCTATATTTTAAGACTCTAAAAAAGATTATCAGCTCTAACAAGTTACATCTTCCAAACTGGCCCCTTTCCTATATTTTCCCTGAATAGAGAATGAAAAAAAAAAAGAACCTGGAAATATGAGCAAAAGCTTTGTTTGCAGTAAGATCAGTCACACCATAAAATAAACTCATAAAAAGGAGTGACAGGAACCATAAAACTCAATTGCTTTATAGAAAATAAAGCAAAGCTGACCCAGACAAGGCAGTTATCACAGGGGGTGACATCACTGAGCACACAGGAAATGCAGAATTCTTTGCAGAAATGCTGATTTCAGTAAATATTATGATTCTCTGCAGCTTAGAGTGTTTGGAAAACTTTTAGCCTAGCTCAAAATCAGTGTCAGGGGCAGGAGAGGATAAATGAATAGGATTTTTTTTTTTTTTTCTTTTGGGTAGCAATTAAGAACCAGAGCATCAGGCTGAAACCACCTCTGAGGAGTCATATCCCAGATGAACTGGTACAAATTTTGGCTGTAAAGAATTCGGTACAACCGCAGCACAATAAAGTACCATACAACATCATCAGTTCTTGAATTTTGTTTGTCCATTAATCTACCTGGTTCAACTACAGGCCACTAACTGCACCTCTTGACCCACTGATTGGGTATCTGGTCCTAAAATCCACGGATTAGGTGTTATGTTCCTTATCCATATCACCAAAGGGTATTATTCCATCCCAATTTATTTCTTCAGCCTCAACACTTGGGTGACTTGGGATAGTAAATGTATTATTTCCAGCTTGTTGAGACTCCCAAGCTGAGTGGAAAGCTCCATGGTTGAATATCTGGCCACATTAAATCCTCTAAACCATTGCTGTAAGCTCTTTAGGGAAACTGGAACATTCATAGGTTGAATGGATCTGGACAGGGACTGAGCACTGGGACCTTTTGCACTTAAATCCCCAGTATTTGTTCATTATTCTTTCTTACCACAGAGAAATTATTTATAGGTACCATGGGGATATTTTTTAGTGCATAAGAAGTTATCTCTCTCTCTTGATAACTGCTCTGCTATTCACCCTTGATGAACATCCTCTGATGTTTCTCTTTCTATTTTGCCTGCTGTTTATTTACAAATATAGATTTGCTTCTCTCCCCCTCTGAATAACCTTCAGAGCAAAGCTTTCAGTAAGGAAGGGATAGCCTGAGGTGGCTGAGTATACAGTCTTTTCTTCTCTGCTTCTCTAGTTGGAGGGCTGCAAAGAGAAAAGAACAAACCAAAGTTCAACTCTGTTTACACAAGCTAAATCTGGTGTTATTTATCAACATATTTTCTGAAGTCATCCAGAAACCTTCTGAAGTCATGCCTACCTTTGGGATGGGGCTGCCAGAAGAATAGTAATGCTGAGAATGAAAAGAATAAGAGGCAGAACATGGAAAGGGAGAAGGTAATGACAGCAGAGGAATATAGAATGCAAAGATCTCCATCTAAGGTTTAATTATTGGTTTACAAGACAAAATTCTTTTCTCCCTGGAGACACAGAATGGCCGCTGAGATAAGCAGATACCAACAAAGATAAATCCAATAAAGGTAAGTTGTTGGGACTCAGAATTTGGTACATATTTTCCTGTAAATCACAGGTTTTTTCAAATGCTCTGACAGAGGCAGGACACCATGGAACTGTACATTTCTTGACTCAGAAATTCTGCAAGCGCATCGGAAGAGTTTGTAAGGGCAAATCACAGTGGCAACATGTTAAAGGGGATGAACAAATAATATAACTGTTGCTTTTGGTAAGAGTAGAAAACATTTGTAAATCTAAAGAATGAGAAAGGGAGGAATTAACCAAAGCCAGAGATGAATTCTCACGCTCACACACACAACCAACTCCTGGAAGAAATATCCAGAGATTACTAAGCATAAAAATGCACTCATGGATCATAATGACCCCAGGCTATAAATTTCTGGAAGCTGGGAGAGGCACTGCTGTATGCTTGTCTTGTTCTTCCACTGTTTTCTTGGCAGGTTCCCTTGCTGATGGACAGTCTGCCTGACTAGTTAGATCTTCAGCCTCAACTAATTCTTATACTATGTTATGTTCTTAACTAGGGGAAATAGAGAAGGGAATTCAGAATACAGCTAAAGGTGCCACTTACATAAGAATACTATAACAAAAATGTCATTTCTAATACTTAGTAAACTGTGAAATACATTCACACTGGAATGTGTGCCACTGTACATGCTCAACAGAGATTTCTTGCCTCAGCTCCCTGAGCTGGAATCTAACACAAATACATCTACAGTTTTACATTATACCCATTTCTAAAGAACATGTAGGTAAGCAAAAAACCCCAATATTAATGAGATTGTTCTGGGTAACCCCATTACTTTTGATAAAAGAATCTTAAATACACAGAAGGAATGAAAAATAAACTCTTTTGTTGCTGGGTATTGGAGCTGAACAAATTATTTACAATGAATAATTTATCTGACTAAATTATATGCTTTCAGCTTGCTGAAGACTAGTGTTTCCTCTAATATATATGTATTTGAATATTTGAATGTCAGGCAATTCCTCTGAGTGTACGGTATCCATGAGTTGGTGGTGAGCAGCTCTCTGACAGTAATAGGTTTCATTGGCTGAGCTCTGTACGAGGCCAACACAGCTTGGCTGAAGGAAAGAAGTCTTCCCACCCACATCCACAGGGGATTTCTTTAGGCCAGCAGGTAGGATGTGAGTGAGGAAGTGTTCTGCGTGGCACTGTGTCTATTCCGGCTGGCTGAGTCTCCAAAGCCCTTCCAGCTTGCATATGTATCATTCAGGTCCTGTGAATACCAGCTGTGACAGTCTGGGTTACTATTTGCAAAGAATCATATTTAACTGGGAAATTATGAGCTATTTTGATCCATCTGTACATTTTGACTTATTGCCAAATGAAGAATCGGGGCTGGTCAGAAATGTAAACAAAAGGTCAGGGCCAAGACCTAATACTGGCCTGTATTTGAGACAGTTTAATTAACTAGGTAATTAGCTCCAGTGATAATGTTCAGACATGGTCAAAGAACGAAACTCTGAGTCGGGACTTAGTCTGTAACTCCCGTGCACACGCTAGCCCTTTCCCAGAACATGTGGAAAGCGACAGTCTGTCCCTGAATGCAGCAGCAGAGCAATGGAGACAAAGGGCAATGCACAAGGGTTGCAGGGAGCCTGCGGGTCACGTCAGCGCACTGGGATTGTCTAGCAGCTCAGGCATTTCATGCACACATCGGCTGAGAATTTCTCACTGGGGGAAGGAAGGAAGAGTTAGTGAGGGATGTGATGAAGGACAGTGACTCAGGCTGCCATATTTGGGGTGGAGGCAGAAGCAAAGACATGAGTCACCCATCAAGCCAGTCAGGAAGGGCCAGCTTTCTATCCAGAAGATTCATTTGAGACTGGCTGATTTCCAAGAGGAAATCACATGGAGAGATACAGGAGGCAGTGTTTCTAGAAGAGAGATGTTTCAGAGCGTGTGAGATGAGAGAGAAGATTAACCAGGACCCAAGATAAATTAAGATAGAGATTATTTTGGAGAGGGAAGAGAAATGAGAAGGGTGCACAGCCCCTTTCACTCTCCCCCAGTAAAGCTAATTAAGGATTGGGAATATAAAATTCCATTTGCTGTGTTTGTAATTTCTTCTTCCCCAATAAAACTATTGAAATACCTCACATGATGGTGCTGAGGGACCTGTTTAAGTACATACTTTTATGAGCATCCAAGAGAGAGAAGCAACCTTGGAGAAAGATTTTCTGGCACACTGACTTCACACAGGGGTACAAAACACACTGCTGTCACAAGATCAAAAAGTGAGGCAGGCAGATTGCAAATGTGTTGCATGCTAAGGTGATCCATGCTGGTGGGCAATGCAGGTGCTGTGTCCCTCAGAAACAGGGCCACCAGCCTCACTGGAGCTATCACAGGAGCCATCCTGCCACAGCACAGAAGGGAGGTGCAAAGAGAAAGTTTAGAAGTATCCATGCTTATTGCTCTTTTTGTCTCTGTTAACTAGACTCTTGTTTCAATAATGCTACACTGGACTGATTTACTATAACGTTCTTTCAATGATCTTCTCCCCCTTACAGGAGTAACAAAATATGATGCTGAGGCTAAGCCTAGCTCTGGCTTTTATCTGAAGGCAAAGTAGGAGGTTCCACCAGCAACACTCCCACTATCATCAAGTTGCAGCCGGGAAAAGGTGGTGTGGTGTGATTATGTTACCATGACCTAGACCCAGGAAGAGGAGCAAATAGAAGGAAATCTGCCACAACCTTGAGAAAGTCATTTATGCTGTCTGCAACCACATTTCCTCATCTACAAAACAGCATTTATGATTTTCTCTACTTCATAAGGATATTCTGAAGGTGTAGTTCATCTGAAGACAGTGACTTGAAGAGGAGTGTGTTTTCACCCTGTCAAACGTTATGATTTGCTATAAACTGCCATTTTCAGAGTTTTAAAATCTTGCTTACAATACATTGGCTGAAAAGCTGATTAAGTATGCAGTGAAGAGTGCAATCATTTCTGTTCAGAGCATGTGTTCATTGGAACATCAGAACTATTATAGCTGCCTAAGTAATATACAGGCTTGATATATATATGGTATCATTAAGGATTTACATCTTGAGATGGTAATGGTTCAAGAGGACTTGCTTTCTGGTCTCTCCTGTCAATAACATTGCACTGAAAACATTCCTTGGTGACTTGTTTATATTTGTTAATACAGATTTTAAAAGATCCTGAAGCACTGGCCAAAGTAATTTTGTGGTTTGACATCAAGATGTTGCCTTCATTTTTTTAATATTCCAAATGGCATGATTTGCTTATCAGAACAGAGGACTACAAAAATTCTCCCTACAGACAGATTAATATTTCCTTTAATCAGGTGCTTCTGGGCTTTTTTTTATTATCTGAAACAGGCCATAATGGGAGTCACAAGTACTGCAAAGTGAACATGCCAATCATTAATGACAAGCAGCCTTTGGCAGCTGTGACTATTTGACAGGTCTATAGTATCTGCCCCAGTGCCCTGGGTCTGTAACTGGAGTCTGAGTCTAAGCAATGGAGTGGAGAGAAAAGGTTAAGATATTTCAATGTTTAAAACTACTTCTGGATCCTATCCCTAGCTGAAATGCAGTTCAGCAGATGGAAATTCAACAAGAATTGACTGATGACCCCTGCCCAGTGAGCACATATTATCAGTCTCTGACACAAGCAGATTACTTTGCAAGACATTTGCATCTGTCTCCATTCAGTTCTTGCCTTTGCTATTATGCTGGCCTGCATAGTAGATACTTTTATTTGCAGCTCTCCAAACTGAGGTGTCACAATGTGCCAACTAACAACCTTTCACCATGATGGTGCTTGTTGTATCTTCTCTCCCTTGGCTCCCTGACCTCTGCCCCATTGCAAAGGGGTGGCTGAGCTCTCTGAGACTGACCACACCACACAGATGTGGTCTCTTATCTCGAGCCTCTTGCTTCTTTCAGTGATCCCCTGGAAAGGTGCCTACTGGGACAAAATGCTTTCAAAGCAACCCGTTTCTGATTCTCTCCTAGCAGCCACCCATGAACAGGTTGTTATAACACCTTGTTGATCCCGCTCATGTAGGGCCCGAGGCTTTTTCCTGCTCTAGGAAACATCATTCAAGAGATCAATCTGCTGTGACACAGATTTTGTTCAATAATAGCTATAAAAACATGGCAGGAAGTGGGAGAAAGAAAAAGAATAGCCTGACTTGTGGTCATTTTTCTTTTGTGAAATTTCTTAATTCCACTATAAGACACACTTTACATTGAGGGTGATCTAGTTTCCACTTCAACCTTCGGCTCTCTAAACACATAGTGAACAGAGGGAGCAAGTGTTTCTTCTCTTGCTCACTCCCACCTCTCCCCACACCCTCTCACAGTATTTAAAGGGCCTAATATGGTTATACAAGGGGAAAAAAAATGGTATGTGATATGAAGCTGCAGAACCTTTCCATAAAACATATTTTATCTGAACTTTTTCCACAGCAGCAATTTGGAAGCTAAGTAACTAATGCAAATCTACAAAGCTGTTTCTCTTTTTAAAGCTCCCATCGTGCTCAACATTCATCAGCACCCTGAGCTGTTACAGGTCAGGGACTGCCAGATGAGAAACAAAACCTGCTGGCAGGGGTACAGGCTTGCCCCAAGGTGGGACATCGACAGTCAGGAAATGAATGCGTCCAGCTTTCATGGATTTCCAGGTCCTGAGGTCAATTTTAATGCTCACTGCCACACATATGTAAAGATGATTTCGAACAAGAAGCAGTTGCAAGTCAGGGTTGCTGTGTGCATTTGCATGGTTACATCTGGACAGTAACTGGCTTTTCTGGATATAAGAGTGACCCGCACAAAGCATGGCCTTCCTGTAGTACCCTCTGCTATCGCAGCTGCCCCAGACACAGAACATAAGCAGAACAGCCATAAGGACACCTTTCCAACTGTGGTTCTAGGCTGTAGAAGAAAAATGTCCACATCCCAGTCCCTATACTGGTGAAAGGTTTCCACAGAGCTGCGCTACAGCTGCCTTGACTCTTGTTGCTAAAATTAGGCACCTGCTTGTCCACAATATGCTACAGCTCACAAGTGAATTGAGGATGGGTGTGTTTGTCTCCAAATAAGGCACTAGGCTGACATTAGACAATTGACAAGACTGAGTTTTATCTGTCTACTCTGCAAACAGCAGAGGCTGTTCCACTTCAGAGAGTCTCCCACCACCAATGCAGAGCATGGAGCCAAGCTGGTTTTCTCTTCCCTGTCTCGATCTGAGCACACAGAGCTCACCCCAGCCATGGGCCGGGTGCCAGTCCAATGGTGCTAACCCTCCTCAGAGTTAAGCTTTTCAGCAGCCGGACTGCCATAGACACAGACAGAGCTACTCAGCTGTAGTTTTGTTGAGTGCAACCTGTGGCGCCATGTCTCATTACCGAGGTAGTAGGAAGAGGTTTGCTTGCTAAAAGTGATGTTGCATTAAAACGGTCTGCAGGCTGGGCACAGGGCATGGAGTCACCATTCCTTGGTGGGCCAGTTAAATCCTTGGTGGGCCAGTTAAATCCTCTGGATCAAATCCAGCAGAATGTGAACTTGCCACAAAAGCAATTGCCATCTTCTCCTCCTTGCAATTGCTGTCTTCCCCTCCATTTCTTCTGGTCATGCAAAAAGGAAGAGGAATTCTTGTGAGAAGCAGTACTAATTTAAGTGAATATACTATAACAAGCCCTTCAGTTCAGTCTGTTGATGATGCTCAAACCAGAAGAAGGACTAAAGCTCCCTGTCACAGAGCAGGATAATCTCAGCAGGCCTAACAGAATAAAAATTCATTTCTGCCAGTAAACTGAGAATGACTCAGAATAAACATGGTAAGGAGATCTTAAAATAAAGAAGTGCCATAACTTCTTGCTTCAGGATAGGGAGGAGGGGAAGATTAAATACTTTCATTAAATTAACTCTCATCCGAATGAGGCTTTTGTTTCATTTCTAAAAGAAACCTATTTCTTCGTTGTCATTTTTTTCTTGAGTGGTAAATATAATGCAGAATTCCAGAAGCCTCATTTCTAAAGAAGCAAATGTAATCAATTTCACAGAGCACTGAGACAAATCAATACGGAAGGAGTCAGAAAACCAAACAAAAGCAATGGGAGAAAAATATTACTCTATTTATATGGCCATAATACATGGGGAAAAAAGATATTTAAAATTACAGAGCGAATTTCTAAAGCAGCAAACAACGCTAGTCAGTAATAAAAAATAACATTAAACTATTTCAGCTGAAAAATACGGCAAGTCTATTATGATTATTACAACCCATGTGGTGGTCATTATTGTCTGCAGTATAGAAACATAAGCTTCTTTTTGTTTTTCATTTGTCATTAACAGAGAATAAGAGAACAGAAAAGTAGTTATTGTCCAATTAAACCTTGTGATATCGTATGACATTTCAGCTTCATGTTCATCTTCAAAGTTAGATTTTGTAGCCTGGTGACTCTTCAGAAGAGTAAGGATAACGACAAGACTTTACTGAAGACATGCAATATCTTGTCTACCTGGACTTTAGCAAAGCCTTTGACACTGTCTGCCACAGCATCCTCCTAGAGAAGCTGGTGGCTCATGCCTTGGATGGGTGTGCTCTTCACTGGGTAAAAAACTGGCTGGATGGCCAAGCCCAGAGAGTTGTGGTGAATGGAGCTAAACCCAGTTGGTGGCTGGTTACAAGCGGTGTCCCCCAGGGCTTCGTTTTGGGGCCAGTCTTGTTTAATATCTTTATCAATGATCTGGATGAGGGGATTGAGTGTGCCCTCAGTAAATTTGCAGATGACACCAAATTGGGCAGGAGTGTTGATCTACTTGAGGGTAGGAAGGCTCTGCAGAGGGATCTGGACAGGCTGAATCAATGGGCTGAGGCCAACTGTATGACGTTTAACAAGGCCAAGTGCTGGGTCCTGCCCTTCGGTCACAACAACCCCAGGCAACGCTACAGGCTTCGGGAAGAGTGGCTGGAGAGCTGCCCAGCAGAGAAAGACTTGGGGGTACTGGCTGACAGCTGGCTGAACATGAGCCAGCAGTACCCGGGTGGCCAAGAAGGACAACAGCATCCTGGCTTGTATCAGGAATCATGTGGCCAGCAGGAGCAGGGAAGTGATCCTGCCCCTGTGCCCCTGTGTTCAGTTTTGGGCCCTTCAGCACAAGAAGGACATCAAGGTACTGGAGGGTGTCCAGAGAAGGGCAACGAAGCAGGTGAAGGGTCTGGAGAACAAGTGTGATGAGGAGCAGCTGAGGGAGCTGGGGGTGTTTAGCGTGGAGAAGAGGAGGCTGAGGGGAGACCTTATTGCTTTCTACAGCTACCTGAAAGGAGGTTGTAGTGAGGTGGGTGTTGGCCTCTTCTCCCAGGTCACTAGTGATAGGATGAGAGGAAATGGCCTCAAGCTGCATCAGGGGAGGTTTAGACTCGATATTAGGAAAAAGTTCTTTACTGAAAGCGTGGTCAGGCATTGGCACAGGCTGCCCAGGGAGTTGGTAGAGTCACCATCCCTGGAGGTGTTCAAAAATGTGTAGATGTGGCACTTCAGGGCACGGTTAGGAGACCTGGGGGTGTTGGGTTGGACTTGATGATCCTAGAGGTCTTCTCCAACCTTAATGATTCTATGATTCTGTGATCTGACTTGAATGGAAGCCACAAGACAAACAGAATCAATATTAAGCTGGCTTCAGCATTTAGAACCTTGTCTCAAAGTTACATTATAAGAGAAAAAAAAAAAAAACCAGACTTGTCCATTTTTTTTTTAAGACCCCCTCCTGTCTCCACTCCAGGAAAAGTCATCTTTGCCTAGAAAGCACAAGCTGAGCAAGGCAAGTGAGAATGTACTTTTAAATATATTTTAGCAGGGTAGGAGCAGGCTCTGAGCTTATGAAGAAGCACCATTGGCTGCTCTCTCTTATTAAACCCTAACTCACTTTCCTCTTTCTATACCTTGAGTAAAATTCATAGAGAATTAGATTTCTCAGCTGAGAGTCAGGAAGCAATACAGGTGGGAAATAGAAAAAAAAAAAAACAGAACTCGGAATAGAACTCTGTTCTTTTGACAACATATTCAGTGAATCTGAATGTAAGGAAAGTAGTACATGTCCACTATTGCCAAGGAAGAAAAATTACAGTAGCTGCCTACAATGTGTGATTGCTTTTGGTGTAGGAATATCCCTTCTGAGTCATTGAAAAATAGAAAAAACAAATCACCCTTAAAAAATCCCATAAAGTTATATTTCAGCAAGGAATAGAAAGGCTGCAATTAAATTAAACCAAATGTTAATCAGAGCACCCACTTTTCTTATTTCAGTACAAGTGAGCCAGAAGTAAACATCCAGCAAAAAAAAAGTTAATATTCATCTGGAGACATATTAAATGAAAACAATCACAAAGTCAAGAAACTTAAGCCCACAGAAAGTTACATGCACGTTTTTATTCTGCCATCAACTCTGCTTTACCTTTGGGCCATTTCATATCTGCTTGAGTTATAACTGGTGTAATAAATGGGTTCTTAGGCAGCATATTTCTATGCAAATTTACATTGTCAAATTACTATTCTTATTCCAAATCCATCACAGAGGAAAAAAATAGATTGAAGGATTTTTTTAAAATCCATATGATAAAAAAAATGAGGGTTTCAATAGACTTGTCATTTGAAATATTATTTTTCACTCTCATGGAATAGAAGTGTATAAAATTTAATAGAAGTAGATCCAAAAACCTTCTAGTGAAATTACACTAAAGGACCCTGAAAAAGTAACCCAGTCTGGAGAAGTTTTATTCTACTATAAAGAAAGTAAAAGAAATGCATCCCTGTGATTGATTTTCATTGACTGCTTTTCAAAGGTGATCAAAGGTGATCAGTTTTCCCTATATACTAAAATCAAGTGAATTGAATCAGTTGTAAACCACAGCATTTTCCCTTGGAAAATTCCAACATCCATATCAAACTAAAGTTCAAGTGGGACATGTGTTTAACTGCACTTTTTAAAAGCGAGTCACGGTGACTTCAAAGGGACTGCGTAGGTGCTTAAAGTTGTACGAGCACTGAAGGGCTTCGCTGGATCAGAGCCCTGGAAAGCTGTGGAGGAGAAGCACAATGCAAGAGCTGAATATGGTAATTTTTACTGTGTTTACACCATTCTCTTACTTTTCAAAAAGAAGGAAAATTTCAATGTATTCTTTTTGCTGTTCATGTTAGTATAAAAAAGCATTTGCAACATGTGCAGCCAGTTGGCTCACTGAACTGGCTGAGGAAACCTAGCCTTATAATTTTGCCTATAGTAAATGCTGACAGAAATTTCTCTGATACTGTTCCACTGCAGCTGCCTCATTGTTCTGTTTTAACGTAATCAGCACAGTGAAGAGGAAGAAAGGAGTGTTAATTTTATATAAAATAAACTTTAATTGAGTCTTTTATACTTTAGTACTGTATAATAAATGCATATAATAGTCTCTGGAGTTAGTTCTGGTTGTGATAACATGATGTCTTCAAAACTTGTGTTGAGTACATTATGGTACCATTCAGCTTTGTGTCACTGTCTTGCAGCCTAAGCATGAATGGTTCCTGAGACCCCCTCAAACACCACTGGAGACATTGCTGAGAAATTGTATGTAATCTATAACAATAGAGGCTTTTGGGTAAGGGAGCAGCTCCTCAAAATAACCAAAAAGTTCAAGGTGGGCACTGCCAAATGAGAAGGGTGATGTAGAAGGGAAAAATCGCTTGATTGTAGTGGTACATCAGAAGCACTCGTTGCATGGAGGTGAGCCGTGGCATGACTGAGAGCAACCTTTCAAAGCCACCAATGAAGTAGCCTGTAATCAATAGTGAGGAAAGTATGGGAGATCCCACAACCCAAAACCTCACGGTTTTGTTCTCCAGGTTATGGATTATTGCAGATCCTCGTACAGGAATTAACGTCTTTCATCTCCATCTCTACTTGCCTCTTTCTCTCATTATCGGTGAGATGCATTAACATAGGGGGATTATGAAACAGATGAACTTGGTCTATGGATAGAAAATATGTAATCCCACTGAAACAGGGAAATCTCTATTCAAAGTAAGTGTACAAAGCAGTGGAGCTACTTCCTCCTCCCCCAAAACCCCTAACACTCCTGTTTTCTGTATACCAGTTTTAAGTGGATGATGCTCAGATGACTTTCAATCCTTAGATATTATTAGAAAAAGGGAATATTCTCACTGTTTAAATATTTACTTTCCTACACAACTTGTACCTGAATCACAGATGTAGCAGTAACATGGAGAAAGGTCATGTTACCTATCTCCTGTGTCCCAAGGTGAAGTATGCTAGACTTAAGGTCATGCTTAGGCTGTTCTTAAAAAATCTCTGAGGGTGGAGACTCAGAGATGATCCCCTTCAGCTTTAATTAACCTTCCAGTTAGAATTTTTTTTTAGAACTTCTCCATGTTATTTTATTCCATGATAATTTGTCCTAGCCCAAGCAATTATACAAAGCAGCTCATCCTCCTCTACCTCTTTTTTTATATCTTTTTGCATCCCCCCTTCTCTAGAGGTTGTGCAGCCCCAGTTCTTCCCATCATTCTGGTTACTAGGTCTCCAAACACTTGGCACTACTTAGTTCTCATTCCTTCTAAAACACAGAAGTCCAAGACAGGAGAAGGTATCCCAACTTCTAAATCAAACCAGAATAAAAATGCTGTGAGAATGTCACATTTTATGCTTTTATTTGCTTACTCGTAGAGGCAAGACTCATCAATGAAGGTATCGGCAGTGCAACAGCCAAAAAAAACCTGTCACTGATATTAATTTTTAGACCTGGACAAAAGGAATAATTTTTCCGATTAGTTTAATCTTTGTTTAATTAATTGAACTAATTCTTTGCAAATAGTTCTCAGTTGTTAACGTATTCCCAAGTACATTGTGGCATGTATTAATTACTTCAAATTCAATTTGTTTTGCTTGATTGACTAATGAGGTCACAGTGCTCTGTGTCTTTGTGTTTGAAAAAGGGCAAAGAACCAGCTTCTCAAAGAAATGGAAGTTTGTTTTGCCCAAACATCCTGCAATCATCAAAACTTTGTTCTTTCTAGAAATACATCTACAAACAGTCTTTTCTAGAATAATTACAGAAAACGGGCAGTGGGAAATGAAACAAAGTAGAAAATATTCTCTTGCTTTCCTTCACTACTGTACTGATAGACCCCCTTCACACCATCATCTTCTAAACCAATTCAGGATCTCACAGCACACAAACAGGTACATTTTGATGTGAAAATTATGAAGCCAAGGAGTAAAGTAGAAGAAAGCAAACAGCTGTTGCCAGTCAAGGCTGGAGAAGAGAACCGGAATTAATATGGAATTTGTAAATTTAGCAGATCTATTCTGAGAATTCTGAATGATGACTCACTCCCCGCCTCTCTAACTTCCGATACGCCTTGAAAGAAAGTTCATTTGGCTTAACCCTGGCCCTCCACCATCTTTTAGCAAAAATATCCCACAAGTGCTGCTGCTTTCCCAAAGATGAGACCCTGGACTACAGGACTATTAGGTATCATAGGCTGTTGCTTTTATCTTTCAGGACATTTTATTAATTAAACCTATACTGTAACTAGCTATGAAACTACCATGTAGTATTACTGGCTACTCACTTTATTTCTTTGATCACTCTTACATATTTAACTTTCCAAGCCCTGGAAAAACTTACCAGGAACACTCATCAGGAAAACAGGTAGGACCCATGACTGGTCCAGCTGAGCAGCCCAGTGCACCCAACTGATGTTAAGCAAGAGCAACCTTCACCAGCAGTGTTGGAGAACACCATCCCAATGTGGCAAACAGCCTAGGAAAGCAGAGAGAGATTCAAGATTTCAACACTGAGAAAAAGTGTTTCAGCTCCTGTTCTCTACCTCTTTTTTTTGCCCCATTTCTTATTTGACTTGCCCACCCTCTCCTTAGATTGATCTTTCCTTTCCTTTTGTTACCCACACATTTTTTCCAAGCATTCTTGGAGATGTCCTTTCCCTGCAAGCCCCATTCTCTGTAGCGTCTCTCCCTCTTCAATAGGTGCATTTTTTAACCATTTCCTCTTCCTTTCTCTCTAACCCTTTTTTATCCTTTTGCCTTCTCTCAATGTATTTCTCTGCACTGTAACCTGCCACTTTCTGCTTGAAAAGGAAACCATAAATCAACAGCATGCACTGTGGTTGTGCTGTCTTTTTCATTATATTTAAATTCTGCCTTCATAACAATCAATTAAAACCTCCTCTATCTCAGTGGGAAGGGAGAAAAAGTGCAAGCATTTTCTTCACATACTGTTTGAGGGCAGGGGCACCCACAAATGTCCTGTGCCTGTACACAGCCAGACACACAAAATCTTGGCACTTGAAAATACAGGTGGGGTGTCAAAATTTATGCTGTCATATCTCTTGAGGTTTTGGTCTCCTTTCACTGTCAAGGGAGCAGCAGAAAGGAAAACTAAGCTTTTGCTGTTTCCATTTCACATTTTATGTTCCTCAGAGAGTCAATTTTTCCTCCAGAACATTGTGTCAGATGACAGAAATTATAATTTGTCACACAGCAATATTGATTTAAATTATTCCACAAAACTACTAAAAGGTCAGGCTCTGAACATATCACTCATCTCCTCATCGGTAGACACATTTGGCTACAACAGTGCCAGATATAGCTTCTATTTTGCCCAGGGAATGGATATCCTCCCTGTACGGGCCCACAGTCCTGCTACAGCTGGACTCTACAGCAGCAGCTCAGCAATGGAGACCATGGACCTGGGTACCAGATGTGGGGTGGACAGGAGCCATCGCTGACCATCGGCTGAACAGCAGCCCCATCCTACTCCTCACAGCATGTCCCTGACTATTATACAAAATATACTCCAGGTAGTGTTGAATCAACTACCAGTCATAAAACAGCAAATGTGACTGAGAAAGTCAGCGCCTGTGATGGCAGTAAGGAATGAATAAATTTACATTCATAATGCATTATACCACCAGTGAAGACATCTCCCCTATTTTTAGCAAATGAAGGATCCTACAATAGCTAGGGTCTTAGCAGAGACTCTTTAGTTAAGTGCCAAAACTAGGTGGGACTGGTAATCTTGACCCTTGTCTTTACAACAGGATAAATGTGAGTCAGAGTGTTAGCAAATGGCCAGACTTGATCCATGGGAGAAAATGTTTGCCTTTTCAGGAGAATCGAGTTTTTTAAAAACTCATGCTCTTACGTTTCAATTTCCCATGACAGAAGTCTCTACGATCCTGAAGTCCAGGTGCATCTTACATAATTATTTAGTACATCTTATTAGAAAGGCATCCAGTTGTTGTTTGGTGCTCAGGCTAAATTCTAGTTGGTCCTTTGATGGCAAATGAGAGGCATAAATCAATGGCAATTGATCAGTAATTATACAAAATTACAGTATGCTTTTGTGGTGTTTTTAAAAGAAAGTGTCATTTTGCTACTCAGCCTGACTAATTTCTGGCTCACATTGAATCACTGTGCCATTTTTGCAGCTCATTAAAGCCACGCTCACAGATCTCTCACCACTTCGCTTTGTTTTTAGTAAAGAAAAGGGGGAGAAATTATGCCTTCTCCAGGCTTCTGCAGTACCTTCCGAGTTACCTTGAGGTGGCATGACTTTGTTAGAATAGAGCCATCCCTGCTGGTTGAGCTTTTAAGAACACAGCTCAAATCCCACCACCACAAGTGAAGCAAGGTCTCTTACCCAGCCTCTCAGATTGCCATGCTGAGGTAAGGCTTGGGGAAAGGCACAAATGTTTTAAAGCATCATTAGGCTGTTCAGTCCCTGTCTTATTTCGTATAGAGCAACCAGACCCAAGGAGTTTGGACTAGAACACAAACACACAGACATACACAAATCCGTGCACTCCCAAAATGTTCCTGCAGCACAAATATATCTCAATAGGTTTTGTTTGTTTGGTTGGTTGGTTTTTGTCAAACAGTTCATGCTGACATAAGGATTACTTAAAACATATCTATGCTCCTTTCCACTTTGAAAAAAATCCGCTTTGGCCTGAATTTTTTCTATTTGTTTCTACTCTGTTTCCATATCCTGAGAAATTTTACTGAAGAAATAGAAAAAATAACTGAAAACACCAAACCCAACAAAACAGTGTTATCTCTTCTGGAATATCAGCTCAACATGCAAAGCAATGAGCGGATCCATTTCTGTGTAGACCTGAAGTTTTCCATGGCCTCCCTTATGCCAGCTCTGTGCATAGCTGTAAATTATTATCAGCAAAAGCGGGTATTACAATAACCATTAGGCAGCATTTTCCGATCATGCAGTCTTGCTCCATTAAGGCCAGGGTTAGACAGCAGGACAGCAATGCGTCTGAACAGTGTTAGCATCACCAGTTGACTTCATGGTACGATTCTGCTCTACTAAAGGCAGTCAAAAAGCTGGCTGGAATTACCTGGCTTTCTGGGCACTTCTAATAACCACGCTGATATCATCCAAGCCCAAGACCTTAGGCTACTTTAAGTGTTCAGCACTATTCTACTGCTGTGATCACTGAGTCACAAATGAATTTTGGGAAAAATCAGCAGTGCTAATTGCAGTGGAGGTAAGGGGTGGAAGCAGTTTGTCTTTTGCTCTTCTGCACTTAGAGTGTATAATCTGTTTAATCATTCCCATGTTTCCATGATTCATTATCATGCTTATGGGAACTGGTTTAGGTTGGGTTCCTGGGGTAATGGCACCCTCTGTTCGCATAACAAGAGCAAGTGGCTCCTCTAGAAAGCTGTCTTGGTTTAAGCCCAGCCAGCAATGAAGCACCACAGAACCACTGGCTCGCTCCTGCCTGGTCAGATGGGGGAGACAATCAGAAGGGTAGAAGTGAGAAAACTCATGGGCTGAGGTAAAGCGAAAGTTAGGCGCACAAGTGAAGCAAAACAAGGAATTCCTTCCCTCCTTCCCATGGGCAGGCAGGTGTTCAGCCACCTCCAGGAAAGCAGGGCTCCATCACACATAACCATTACTTGGGAGGACAAATGCCGTCACTCCAAACATCCCCACTTTCCTTCTTCTTCCCCCAGCTCTTTATGCTGAGCATGACATCATATGGTGTGGGACATCCCTTGGGTCAGTTGGGGTCAGCTCTCCTGGCTGTGCCCCCTCCCAGCTTCTTGTGCACCCAGAAAAGCATGGGGAGCTGAATAGTCCTTGACTAGTGTAAGCACTGCTTAGCAACAAGTAAAACATCAGTGTGTTATCAACTTTATTCTCATCCTAAATCCAAAACACAGCTCTGTACCAGCTACTAGGAAGAAAATTGACTCTATCCCAGGCAAAACCAGGACAAAAGCTCAGAGAGAGAAGGCGAAGAGAGAGTGCCTTGGGATTCCTGGAATCCAAATCAAAAGTCTTTGTCACAGAAATCCAAGGAAAATATTTCAGCGAGGACACATTGTTTTGCTTCCTCCTTTGTTTCAGAAGAGTCTAACATTTCTTTTTCAGAATGAAGTTTTAAAATTGAGTTAACATTTGGATGTACAAACCTGTTTTATTTTCTCAAATACCAAATGCCCAACTTTAGGTAAGATCATTGGCATTTTTCTAAGCAGGATCATCAGGTCCCCAAACGGATTTAGGATCTTAACTTCAGTTAATCTGCTTGACAACTTTGAAATCAGTCTGCCATCTGGTACCCAAATATATCCAGAGAATAAAAACCCCTTTGGCTGTGAGTAAAGAGAAAAACAATAAGTCTGTAACCTTCCCCTTCCCTCCTTCTGCCATGAATGAATGCAGAATCTTTTGTTATTGTCCTATTGTAATAGCGTTGGACCAGAAACAGCAGGAGTCATATGTCACATTAAAAGATAACAGAAATCTAGCAGAAGGAAATGAAAGCCTTTTATTTTTATTATTAATTTAATGAGAAAATTCAATAATCATGACTTTTTTTCCTGCTGTTTTTTGTGTTTCCTATCAACTTATTAAAGGAAAGACATGTTGGGCTATCTTCCAGGTTTTGCACAATTCCAAGCATGCTAGTGATTATCAACAACCTCTAACTTTAGGCAATTTAGCATCTGATTTGAATGGCCAGTCTAGCTAGGATCCCTTCAGACTTTAATGGGAACAAATCATATTCCTTCAGATGACAATTCACTGAAAACATCTAATCTTCCTGTCTTTAGTTCTCTCAGACAATGATTTTCTCTGCTAACTGGTTTTCAAGACTAGGCTCCGATGCCTTCCCAAAAGTTCCCCCTCTGACACTAGAACTGTTCTTACACAGTTCATTGGGAAAGAACCATGCAACATCAGAGACATGCAGTAAAAATACTCCCACTGCCCACATTACCCTGATTTCCAGAACACAAAGTCAAATATAAACCAGCACTTCTGAAGTAACATTGTGGGTGCTGTCCCCAAGATATTCTTCTATCAGTAAAGGCACATGATCATAAATTAAACAAAGTACTCGCCATGGCAACCATAATGAACAACATCCCTTCAAATGCTGCCAAAATGTCAACGTGTCAAATTTAATATTGCAATATGTTATCTGTTAATTAAAGAGCAAGGGCTAGTTTCAAAGGGGAACTACTAAGGTTTTAAAAATATGCCACAGATAATGCATTCCATGCATTGCTAATTACGGAGGCATCTTTTAAAACAAGCCAGAATTAATTATGTATCAGATCCACCCCCAGTATAAGGGAATAATTGAATTTCTTACAAAATTTCGGCACAATAAGAGGCATTGTATGTATTGCACATTCTGTGCTATATCACACACTGTGGTGGAAATGGGCTTCCATGCTGCAGTTGACTCAATGGGAAGGCTGATGCCAATTAACACTGTTAATACATGTTAGTTTAAGATTTCCCTTTTCCAACTAATTGATATCTGAATAACTCAGAATAGGTTTTCTAAAGTGTTGATTAAACAGCTAAAATTTCCTCACAAGTTTTGTATTTTATATAAGGCCACAATCACAAAATATGTAGCTCATGTAATTTCAAAATCATTATAGAATAATTGGATTATCAGTTACATGCTAATTAAACTTCAGCTGAATGCTCTTTCTGCAATCAACTGACATCAGATAGATGCACGGTACCCATCTCATTATGTTTAAATGGAATAGCTACAGCATTTAAAATATAGCATGGCAGCCAGTGTAAAAGTATGTCTATTCTGTTACGTGGACAGCACCTGCAGCTCTTATAGCTGTAACAGAGGGAAAAATCCAGCAAAGTACCCAGAGCAACGAGACATTAGTGCAGGCTACAAAACGGTTCCCAAAGTCTGGATTAACACAGGTATTTCGCCTGCACTGTGCTCTGTTCTTCCATCATCATATTGTCACTGAGAGCAAACTTGACTGGGTTAATCCACAATCCGCCAAAGCTCACAGTGGCCCAAGAAGATAATTTACATTCACTGGCAGATTGTACATACATCAGAATATGGGGCAATCTACTTTTGGAGACCTACTATACTAGCTGCTTGTCTGCATGCTGCTCCTGCCATGCAATAGTTAAGAACTCAGAATTTCCACAGGAAAGAATCATCTGTGAAGAAAAGGAACAAAGGAGGAAGCACTGATGCTTCCTAAATTTGGATACGCTTTCCTCACCTGGTGACGTATTTTGATAGTATAAGGACAGGAAGAGTTGGTGACATCGCATGATGGGGAAAAAAAAGGACTTATGTACACTATGAGAGTCACTGGCTTTTGACCAGGACTAACATGATTGGATAAAGGAGTTTTTGGGACACAAGATGATGGCAACTGTAAATGTTCCTAGTAATTAATAAGAAGGAGATAAAAAGTATGAGAAAACATCAGCTGCTTTAATAACTTTTTCAAGCTTTTACCTGTTAGCACTTCTTTTCTCCAGGACTGTGCTTAGTATCACTTCCCTCTGCTGGATTTGGGTTTGGTGGCTGGAATCAAGAAAAATTCAAAGCAATCCTCTTTCAGGGAAAGGGAAGGGAAAAGAAAAAGGAATGTAAGCAAGTTTCTCTTTTGGTGCTTTCAGGGAGTCGAGTCTTTACTCCTCTCTCTTGAAGGAGAGAAAACCTGACGAGTTGCATGGAAGGTTTGCCCAAATACAAACTGTGGGATTTGATCCTAAAGCTTATCAAATGGGCTGGAGTAGAGCTCCGCTGTGTCCCAGATGCACAGCTGTGAGCAACGCTGCTGCTCCCCCCAGCCCACGGATCAGTCGAAACCTAATCTGGGAACATCGCAGCAGCACGCAGCATGCACCTAGAGCACGTCCTCTGTTCCTCGCTGCAGGAGCCAGTGCCAAAATAAGCAGATAAAAACCTAGAGAAACATACAAATTTCTAACCCACAGGGACCAAGGCAGTGCCCAGAGGGGTTCTCTTTGGGTGGGAGGTGGGGGCTGTGGTGTTTAGCTTTTAAAGAACACAGATTTCTACAAATAAATACCCTGTAGATACTGATTTCCCAAGCTGATATTCCTGTAGTGCTAATTTACAAGCATTTTCTGACTTCAGAGTTGAAAGCCAAGCTTGAGTTTGATTTTTTTTAAAGAAAGCCTGAGAATTAGTAGGAAGATCTAGAAAAGATGTCAATTACTAATGTGATGCTTTTAAAATACAATTAAACACAAGCACGTATTTGCACTCACAAGTGCAAATTACTCAAAAGTAATCTTAAAATAATTAATCTGTTCAAGAGAAAGATCATTTCCATGACCTATGTGAATAAAATCCTCTTAAAAAATAGTAACTACCTTAAAAAAAAAAAAAAAGAATTCTAGAGCATGCCTGCAGTTACCATCAACTTCCAGCACAAGGAAGATAATTATTTGCCTGAAAGCCAAAAAGCTAAAGACTTTATGTTTCTTATTAATGCCATAAGACTAATTGTTGATGTTGAGCCTTACAGTGCTGTAGCAATGATTACCCTACCTCATTTTGGGTTTAAAAATTTCTCTGGACTTTTTGCCTCCAGAACAGCATATCTAAACAAATCCTCTAAATTCAGCAAGGGTCCTGGGTGGTGGCATCTCTTTGAAAGATATCACAAGTGTGCAGACTCTGCCTGGAAAAGCTACTGGTTATGTTCTGGTGCTGCTTTGCCTCTCTGTGACCTTTGGATGTTGGTGGCTTGGGCAGTCCCCACCCCCAGCTGCAATTCTTCATCTTCAAGCATACAGAGAAGGTCACGGAAAAGTCTGCTCCCACCCCCCCCCTTTCCTCGCAGCACCAGTTACAGAACCAAGGCTATGAAAATTAAGGGAGCCCCTCAGTTTTAAATTGCATCACACTTCTTAAAATTAACATTCACCTCCCTGCCATATACATCACCGCAGTAGGAACTCCTTTCCATTTGTTTATACGTTTAGGTGGAAAACAGGATTACAGCTGACATATACCTTATTATATGATTACTTCTGCTTTGATTGGCAAATCTGCAAAGAGCTACAAAACCAGATAGAATCTTATATCACTATTATCATACTTTTATTTTTTAGTTTCTAAATTATTCCCTTACTGGCATACTGATTTTATTTGTGTATTGAATTTGTTTTAATTATCCGTTGTTTTAATCTTGCAGGAGCTACAACCTTTTAAGTCACTATTTCATTGAGAAGCTCCAAGAATGTCATCTGCTTACACGCACCGTGTGCAGTAAGATGTATTGCTGCTATTATTGCCATTATTAAGGGAGTATGTTATGGTGTGAATGTCATTTGTTGTGTCTTATGGGAACAAAAAAGCAAAATTAAACCAAATGTTTTCCCTTTCTGGCACTTTTCCCTTTCACTGTTTCTTTTCAGATAATTTTTCATTCTTCTTCAATAATCTATTGTTTTTATTTGGAAGAGGAGAAGATGACATCCCCGGTAACACTGTCATCTTGGACCATTTCTTCAGGAAGAATGTGATTCTCTTTAAGCCAGCTGGGACCTGGCTAAGTGGGAACTGGCAAATAGTTTAGTTTTGAGCTGTATAAGTCAGGATTGCCTTGGCCTTTTCTATGTGTGTGGCATACTTACTTCCTCGTGCAACCCTTTGCACTTTTGTATTTGACAATTAAGCCCAACTACAACTCTCTTTAGCAAACCCCAAAAGAGAAGGTTGACTGACATTTTTCCTGAGAAAACTTAATTTTCAATTGTCAGACAACAAATGGGACAGAAATTCTCTGCTACATTTCAGCTTTTGCATAAAGTTTTAGCTCAGGCTGCCCACCACTTTCAGAAGTTAAAACCAGGTAAAATATATTGTTGCAGTCAAACTAAAATAGACTTTAGAAGCATTTCATTGAGGCATTTAGAACCATTTCATTTCATTTCCTTTCTTTCTTCCTGATGACCGTTTTGCAGCTTTCCATGACTAACAGGATCCAACACAAATCTACATCTTAAATACCTCGCTGCTTTATACAACGGCATGCGGTTTCAACTCTTATTTAATAAATTGTCCTTTCTAATATGAATTGCCCTGCATTATCCTAGCTTCATTTTCACTTGCTACTGTGCTGCTCAGAAATCTGGTTTTGCTAGAATTTTCTAGCATGAATGAGTTTATAGGTTTCTAGCATGAATTTGGGATGAATTTAGGTAATTATGAGTTGTCCAGCTTTTTAAGGCAGCCCAAATGGCCACAAACAACAGCATGGATTCTCTTTCCAGCCTAGAATGGCTATTCCTCTGTATTCCTACTGATGTGCTTCCTACAACAATTTCAAGTTACTTTCTTTATCCTTCCCCTTTCCCCACCAAGTATAATTTTTACTGCTACGCAGTGTATAAAACTGACAAAATTGTCACAGGATTTAAATTAAAGGTTGTTGCCAACGTTTCACCTTCAAATGAATGTAGCTTTTAATAAATTATAACAAATCTAGGAGAGGTACCATCGTGATTCACTCTGGAACATCTTGAGTGCTGGGGTATGCCAACAGAAATAATTAACTTCAACAAGGCTCTCTTAAGGTGCAGCATGCACGATTAAAGGAGTTGCAGTTTTGAACAAATGGCTCAGCATGCTGGTGTCAAACGGAAGCGTTCTCCCTCCTCCACCAGCTTGGCAGCCATTGGACTTCATTATGAGGAGCAAAACATAAAAGCGTGCAGACAGGTGCACAGCAGCATTAAGAACTCCATAATAAGGCAGAGCAACAGCTTAGCTTTGCTGTCAACAGAACAGACGGAAAAAGACCATCCAGAGCCATGAAAATTATTCGGGGTGAGCATTAGTTAAAAGTAATGATATTAATAAATTTAATGAAAATACAAGCAATTCACAGTATGAGCACTGCCTCCAAAAATAAGGGAATTGCCAAAATATATAAAGTGATTTGTGTCTGTTGTCTCACAAAAGCCTGTGGGGATGTTTAAAAGGAAACTGTGTCTTGAATTGGCAAAGCAACAACTCTGTTTCCCAGCTTAAAGCAAAAATTAAGAATTTGGTTATTGATATCTAATGCTTAAAGACCCTGACTAAATATGTATTCAGAGGCTTAATTCCCACTGAAATCAAATTACTGAAGTTCATCTCAAAGTGTCTCCTTAACTTACAGTTTTGGAAGTGCAAAAAACCCTCTGGACATGTATGGACAGACACTTAAAACTGTCACAAATTGCTTAGAAAAAATGTTCGGCACTAACTGAAATTAGGCTTGTTCTTATAAATGGGATTCATCAGAGGGCTTAACAGTATCACAGTTCAAGAGTTAAGGAAAAGGGACATGGAAGTATTTAGGATGTGTATGAATGACTAAGGCAAGCTCCCCAGTGTCTGGAGGAGCAGGAGCCAAAGTGGCCTGAAGGACCCTGACAATACTCTGTGGGAGGGAGCCACGCCATAAGTGCACAAGCTGCACATACAAGGCAGGATAGGAGAACCTTCCCCCAAATCATCCATCCCAGAACAAGTCAAAACATCCATTATTTGTATACCAGTCCTTGTGTGATGCAGGAGACCTCTGCAGAGAGCCCAGAAAGTGATATTAGAAAAGAAACATTCCTCTCCAGTAACAGCTATGTACACTGAAGTCACACCTGGATATTACAGGAATAGGGTGGGATCAGGGTGCTGTCGTGTTGGGCAGTTGGCAAACAAACTTAAAGCTATCTCCACCAGGGCACACATGTACCACTAACTGGACTGGACACATTTGTACAAAAAAGTCCTTCCTTTCAACCTGTTCAGGTGAGTACATAACCAAAATATTTCTCTAAGGTTAGTGGGACACCATAAAGCCAACAATCAGCAGTTTTTCAGCTGAAATTAGGCAACTGATCATGAAGGGCACAGGGGCAAAGACCAAACCGGGACACCTTCTGCTGCCCAGGGGAACATGAGTAATAAGATACTAATGATGTTAAGTGCCATGTTTATTTTCCCATTGCAAAGTGACACTTGCCCATGAAGAATTGCCTTTCTTTAAATAAAGCACCTTTCAAACAAGTTCATTACAAAACCATCTGATCGTTCCTGACAGTCAAGCTGGTGTGTGAGACAATGTCAAATTACTCATCATGAATAAATTACCAGATGAATATAGTCTCCCTTTTCTCTCTCTATCTCTCTGTTTTTGTTTTTTTTTTCATCATTTGCTTATGTGCTAAATGTAACTCCAGTGAATTTGCCAATTCTCATTGACTAAGTAACCAGGTATATTACTGGAGTATTTTGAGGATGTGGGTGGAATGAGGGCCTCAGCAAAGGACTGTATAAAAACTATGAGCAGTGAATGTTAACAAATCCCCAGCTCCACTAAACCTATAAACTAAACTTCCAAGACAAAAAAAGCCATGCCAGGAAGTGAACTGTAAGAAGATGAGCAATACTTTCGGTTGAGTCAGTGACTAAATCAAAACTAGATTCAGGTGTTCTGGAAGTTGCTAGACTAATACTATGGGCTAGGAGGAAAATAGGGGTGGTAAAAATGGGAGGCGAGTAAAGAACACATGGATGACTTATGCTAGTGTTTGAGGATCAGTGGCAAATAGAAAATAAGGTTGCAGCTAGATTATACTCTGATTTTCACCCACCATATTTTTTGCAAATTCCAATGAGGTGTTGCTCACAGGGAGTATGAAATTCTTCTGGTGCATCCTTTTTACTGAAATGCTTTAAATAGGAGATGAAGAAAGGTGACAAGTGTGCAAGTAGTGAATAACAAAGGAATAGCTGTGAAAATTATGTTCAGTATGCCAATCTTCAGTATTCACAGAAATGCTGTAGCAAGAAAGATGTGAACAGCAGCAAATAAAAAAAGTAAAAATAATAATTAAATAATGGTTGCACGCATGCCCCAAAGCTGGCTTTCAAGCACTTTTCACTATATCCTATTCACAGCTTTTAGCTCTTTGGCTCTGAGTTTTTCTGTTTCTATTTGTTTTCCTTAAATGAGCAATTAGTCAAATCTGAGTTAATGAAGATTCCTTAGTCATCCAAGGTCTGTAGAACTTTGCCAGGAGTCAGCATCTTTGCAACCTTTGAGACTGAGGGAGTCTGGCACGACAGGCTTTGCTGACTGGCTTCTCCCATCATCTGAAAACCCATTTATCAGCTCATTTCAGGCATCTTTTGAAATGCAGGAGAGATGAAGAGGGAGGACATTGTCCTGTCAGGGTAGTTCATATCAGTTCCTTTAGACTAAAGATTGAGGGACTTAATCATCTCTATTTGAGAGGACAGTGAATATCATACATCTCAAATCAATAATGATCGGTGGGGATAGATTAAGAGTATGTCTGAGAAAGGACAGTTGCTCTCTATATGGCAATCTGGAATTGGGGTTAAGTCCACAGGGAATTATCACACATCTGGGATAAAAATTGAAAGTGATAATAGGAGTCTGATGGCCTGGAACACTTTCAAGGGAAAAAAAAATCAAACAAACCCTTTTTCCTCCTATAAGCTCCAACTGCAGATGGACTGG
The DNA here is from genome assembly GCF_963921805.1 of Phalacrocorax carbo. NCBI lineage: Eukaryota > Metazoa > Chordata > Aves > Suliformes > Phalacrocoracidae > Phalacrocorax > Phalacrocorax carbo. Next base: position 7,823,678 of record NC_087520.1, on the reverse strand, counting down.
GAGATGCTGGCAAGGGCACTTTTGAAGTGAAAAGGCAAATGTGGTGTCCTGTTCACAACAGCTATTTGCAGTCTTCAGCATGGGAAGGAACCTCCCAGGGAAAGAAGGAAACCCACACCTATTAAACTCCACAGATGTGCAGCAATCAGTTGGTCAGCAGAACTTCACTTCAACGATAGAATTGTTATAAAAACAGCACAGAAGCATCTTTTGACACACAGTCTCAAGTAAAGCAAAGGCTTAAGTCTGTCTTGATATCCAAGCTAAAGTTAGCATTAAACATCTCAATTACTATTTTAATTCGTATTTTAAATACCCAAACCTTTCTTGGAGGAAAATGGAGAATGAAAAAATGCCTCCAAACTCTACAGGTCTGTCTTCTTTCAGATGCTAGCAACATGAAGCAGTTGACAATTCTGTTGGCAAATGTGACTGAGCAATTAGTCCCCAGAACTGAACGCATGGACCTCTACATAAGAATTAAGAACTAAACTCTCAGACAGAAGGCTATAGCAGATTCCTATTTTTAGTGCATTATTCATGGAGATGTACAACCAAGACACGTGGATTATAGGATTACATGCTCGCATCCTTTCTCCTGGGGAGACAGAGTCTGAACTAAAGTAGATGTAATGTGCCACCTCCTCCTTTCCATTCCACTCTTCAGTCTCTCCATGTCTCCATCTGTTTCAAGGCCACATATTAAGTCACCTTTTGTAGTGCTTTCTCTTGCATAAATCCTTTCACTTCACAAGCTGAAATGTATCTTAAGAAATCAATTAGCTCAAGCAAATTAACCATGTGGCCTTAACACCTACCTTATGTATTTACACCTACCTTCTCCATTTGTCCCCTAAATTCTCATGAGGCCAGTGTCTCTTTCCTGCTGTGCGATCACTGATCTCCTGAAACAATTTTAGAAATACTGTATTACAGGCCAGGATGATGCAGAATGTAGCTGGGGACTCAAATCCTTTTCAATTCTGTGAGAAGGAGAACCTTTCTACTTTGGAGGCCAAAACAGATCTGTGGTCTATCACCAGTGTCTGGTAGTTCAAATACCTCCATCACACAGGGTGGCAGTTAACCTGTTTGGGGAGCAGATTCCAGAACAGTACCAAGTACTAAATGAACAAGGAAATAATTTTACTTTCTAATTTCTAGGATATTTTCCTCCACATCAAGGAAAAGCTAAGTAGTTTTGTGTTCTTTGTCCTTCGGCTAGCAAACTTGTACAAGAATAAAGTTGCACTTTCCTCCTGATTTCTCCTTTTTGATGTACAGTGTTACAGCATCTCCCTTCTAGGATTCTCTCTCCCTGACTGGGATCATCAGTGATAGACACTATCTAAAGTTTTATCAAGGAATAGAAAGAAAATAAGCATAAACATCCAGCTTTGTACTCTGAACAGTGCATTTTCCATCTCTCATCTTTTAAAGTCATCTGAGCCTAAGATTTTAGCAAGGTCTTACCTCCTACCAACACACCCTTTTCAATTATTTTGCAAAATAAAATCTGTACACCTCTCAATTTGCAGCAACAAACATACCCATTTCTAGGTTCAGATACCTAAAAGATATTTACCTAACACTGTCAAATAACGTCAAATATTAGGAGCTACTATTCTCACAGCAGCTAATTTTTTGGTTATCCATCATCCTTATGGACTACGCCATCCACAAATTGATCCTGGAGGGTAAACCCAATTTAATCTGATTTCATACACAAGTAGATATCTGCTGAAGAGCAATATAGTTCCTAAATCCACTGGCTTTAGTTGTATACAAGAAGTGACTCTTTTCAGGGTGTTTTTTGGCAAGTCTTTGCTGTGTGAGCCATTTCTGGAAACCCAGAGCATTTCTTATAGAAGCTGCTCTCTAAAAACTGCAAGGGCCAAGGGATGATGAGGTACCACAGGCATTGTAGGGGACCTTTGGGAAACACAAATAAAGCCTTTCTTCAGTCACCAGACACATGTATAACCATAAAACTGAGAAAACATTTCAAAATGTTACCCCATCAACAGGGAACGCAGTGTTAGAAGAGTTCTTTCACAAGTCTGCTCCTTCAGATTCACTGGTTTTGACTTTTATTTATTTCTTTGTTTGTTATCCTGTCGCAGCTGGATACAAGCCTTGTAGTTAAAGCATTCTCTGGGGCAGCAGTACCAAAAATAATTAACTGAGCAAAGCTGCTCTCCAGTGGGGAGGAGATGGATAGCGACGTGTTCTGCTCATCTGCTAAGCGCCCTCTGAGGCTGGGATAACAGCAGCAGGACTAAACTGGCCTATTCTCCAGTGGCAGGTATTTGCAGAGCTTTTGAGAGGTTTGGGAAATGAAATGTGTTTTCTGAGTGCTCACAATGAAATCATACAAAGAAAGACTGTTATTATACTGTCATCCTATATCACACCAGGTTTGGAAATGGAGCACTTCTCTTGTGCCTCCAGAACAACAATATTTTCTGATGCTTCTTATATTTTAAAATGTCCTCCCTAATCATAGCTTCACATAAGAAGTAAACCTCAAAAATTCATATATAGTGCAATTTAAAAGTGTCAAGCCAATGGTGCCCAAAATTCTGATATAAGCAGACTGTAGAGCTAATGAATAGCTCTACCCTCTCATCAAGCCACAGCAAACGTGGCTGTCAGGCAACTGAAATGCAAGTGAACATGTTCTTGTTTTTCTCCCATCTCACAGGACACTCCAGCCTACCCTCCCCCCAAAAACCTCCAAATATGTAAGGGGGAACACGAAGCAGGCTCCCATATGCCAGACTAAAAGAAGTGAGGGGAGCCAGCAGCAGATCCAAGTGTAGTTAGTCTGCTAGGTCCAATCTGGGCTACAGGATTGGGACCTCTCTGCTAAAAAAAAAAAGTACCTGCAGCACCTGGAAGAAAAGATGATTTGAAAAAGAAATCTTTTCTTTTTCCAGGACCTAGTCCCAGATATCCTGGTTTTATTTGATCTATCCAAATAAGGGTATTGCTGATATACCATGAAATGCAGATGAATGATAGAGGTTTGTTCATAATTCCTGATGAGGGTGAGTTACTTCCTGGCATTAAGTGATATTACACTAAACCATAAAATCTTTAGCCCCTATTTTCTCAGTATATTACCTTTGATTATTTCATTTTCACTTCTGAATCACAAACCTAAAGGAATTATCATCCCAGCACAGTCTTACCTCTAATCCAGCGTCCCATTTCTAGCAGCAGCAAGAAACAGAGGAAGATGCAAAATCTCAGCCACAAGCTCTTCTGAGCTTTTCCTCCAGAGATTTCCACTGAGCCCTCAAAGCTATGAAGGGGTCTGCCTGAAGCCTAGTAATTTATAATCCTACCTACATACTGCTTTTATTATTATTACATCTTGAATATTTTTATTTGTATATCTTTGCTGTTCATGTCAAAAGTTCTTAAGTTCTTCCTTGGTTTTGAGATTTGGGTTTAGGAGTTTTGAATATCAAAAGGCTCAGAAATTTAAAGACACTTCTGGCAACCTTGGCAGGCCCAGTAAAATTGAGAAAGAAAATTAGAGTGTTATACTTCCTTTTTCCTTTCCCTCCTCTTTACTGGGGAAGGAAGAAAGAGAACAAAGGATAAAGATTTCTTGTGGTTGGAGCTTCCTTTGAGGTAGCCAATTCACACATTTGCAGGAAAATTTAAAATCTTACTTTAAACAGTGTGCTACAGCAACCCTTTGCCTTCCTCCTTTTCCCTCAAATAGGAAATCTGGAAATACAAACACAGAAAATGCTTAGTGAAACTTTCAAAAGGTAGAAGGGGTGATGATGCTGTTTGAAGTCTCAGTGGAAAGCACTCCTGCCTTTGCTGGGCAGATAAAGCTTTTAAAATGCCTGTATTAGCATGGCAGCTAGAGCCTCGTATGGAAAACAAACATTTTTTTCATGAGCATATCTCCTTCTTGCACAGAGAGGAAATAAAATAGAGGGGCACTAAGCCACCGGAGAGTGCAAGACAGTTAATGAAGAATGTCCTAGGGAGAAAGCGTGCACAAACTTATCACTGAAATGATTGAATATCTGTAACATTCCTTACTTCCAGCTTCTGTAACAGCTAAACGTGCCAGAATCCCAAATGTGCATATCCTCACCACACCCTGGAAATTGCTATTGACACCTGACAAGTGAGAAACCCAAGTCCACATATGCTGAAGCTTGGATTTTTCAAAAGGGTAAAATCCAACAGAGAACTGAAGGCAGTCCCTCGAATCCTAAGCATATTTTTTTCTCCTGTACCAGTCAGTAGTTTTGTGAGCTCTGATTTATTCCTATTAGAAAAACAAAACACAGCAAAAGAAACCCCAAACCAACCATTCATCTCATATTGATCCAAATTCTTTCACTTAACTCATAATTTCATTCCTTCAGAGAAAATGCATTTCTGTCCAGGCTACAGCTACAATGCTCCAAGAGATGTATACTAGACATATATTCTAAAAGTTGTCATATGCCTCCGCCTCTTCTATTTAGAGAAAATGGAAAAAACCAAAAAAGCTAATGGAAGAGGAGCTGAATATTTCAGAAATTTGTATTCTGCTTCTGCAAACCAAGGGAATTCAACAATTCAGCTAAAAATGGGTAGTCATTTGGTTTTGGTGTTCTTCATCTGCAAATCTCCGGAATATTTTGAGCTTTAATCATATCACTAAAAGGAGGCATTTTCTGCATTGTGATTCACTGGATCACAAGGGCGTCATCTACACTTGGACAAAGGCTTTTCATGATGGAAGCCTCTAACCAGTTTCATCACCTAAAATATGCACATGCTCTTAGGTGAGCGGAGCAAAACACACTATTACAGTCACCAAGATTTCAAGGTAGGTTATCAGTTAATCACCATACATGTTATTTTACTTCCTACATTATGTCAGGAAAGTGTAATAGAAAGGTGTTAACAACGTATGGGGCTGTATTAATAAACTTGAAGTCTGGGGGGAGGCAGAGCCTCCGGCACCATTAATGGAATTTTAAAAGCAGCCTATGAAGTATGTGTCTTCAGAGCGCTAAAGATGATCAAGATTAACAACTTTCTATGCTGGAATATTCCTTGTTTGTTGGTTTGGTTTGGGTTTTTGGGTTGTTTGTTTGTTTGTTTTAAATTGCTGAAATGCCTGAGTAATTTCTTCACTGAATTTTCAATTTCATTGATCTCTCAAATATATACATATCCATATGTATTGTCCATATCCATATCCATGTCCATATACATATGATATATAAATATCATATGTACTGAATCATGATAGATTCAGTATGCAAAAGAAAAAGAAGGGAAAATTAGAATTCAAATTTATTAACTCCTGAAACAAAGTACTGTATAAAGAGTTATAGGTTCCAAAAAGATAAGCAAAAACCCACTATGGAATCCTCCAAGCCCTGGTGGAGTCTTTGAAAAATAAAGATAAAAAGATACAGACAAGAATAGTCCCATTCTTTGGATTATGTTAACTAAATCATGATTCCCTGTTTGAATCTGATAATTTTCTTGAAATGGAACATTAATTTCACTAATGAAATAATAGAAACTGAAACTGAAACAATATCACAGTTAATGACATTTTCTCCTGACCACACAGGTACATTTCCTTATTTTCTTTTCTTTTCATTCCTATAAAGAGCACAAGCTTTCTGCAAAGTAAATCAAATCTGCCAGTTCCTTTGGGTGATTGGGAAGGGGAGGTACGACTATCCTGATGGTACTGTATTCAATATTCAATCCAAAATTTACTCGACGAGGATTTCCAGTGCTCCTTGCTTATATGAACTACTCTAAGGAAAAGGAATTTAGGGTGAGCAAGTTGATTTTATTGGAGTCTTTTCCAGTGCATTATACTGTAATAGAATGCTCATTCATTTACAGAGAAACACGTTGCCTGGGCTCAAAGGGGGTCATGCTTCCAATAATTAAATTGTGTACAGAAGGCAGTTACTTAAATTCCACACTGTTAATTTTATGCAAACAGAACCCTATTGATTTCCTGCACTTTCCAAGCCTTCGGATGAAGTTACACACATCCCATCAAGAATATGAAACAGATTTTTCCATTAACTGGAATTCTAAAGAATGGTGCATGATGTTTGAGCCTATGGTATGCCCAAGTATTAGAAGAAGCAAGGAGAAAATAGGAATGGGGCAGTTACTGCAAATCTTATGCTTCCAGCCACAGTTTATTTGGTAATCTACTTGGGAATTCACCCTGGCATATTTCTCTTTACTCAGTCTATGCAATTCCCCCATAGTGTTCAGCCAGGGCAATGCAAAACTCAATGCAAGAAAACCAGATTGCTGTGCCTCCCCCTGCAGAGCTCAGCAGTGACAGCTCCTGGATGATTAGGATGGAGCTTGTTTGCACAGTCCACTCAAGTCAAAGGAAATATTTCAATTATTTGAAGTGGGTTGTAGATTGGAGTTATAATTTAAGTTCCCCTTCTCAGTTTTATTGCAACATGAATGCTGACCCATTGCAGCAGTCATCAGCGGTGCACTTACTAATTGCAATTATTTAAAACCATTGAAATGCATCACCCCATGGAAGTAATTTATCTTCTTTTTTAGGGCATCATTTATTTGTAAAGCATTCATGGTGGGCCCCTGTGTTGCAAGCATCACAAATTAGTTCTGTTTTTCATAAGGCCGTCATCTGACAGCTTTTCAAAACGGAAAATAATAATCTAAGGTTAGAAGAACCAATGTAATTATCTCTGTCCTTTCCCCAAACTCAAACAAATGTGAACAGTAAAGAATACTGAAATAAATTTTTCAAAACACATCATTTCCTTCTAAGAAAAGCACAAGGTATTTGTTCAGTTATACACAAATTTCATGAGAGGTTACACATGCTTCACAACAGATTACATTTGCAGCTAGAGCTGCAATGCAACAAATTTGTTAAATCAGATTTCAGGCATTTCAAATGGAAAACCTTGAGAGACAGTCCAACGTCTGGAGCAATTCAGAAATGATACCATTTCTTTCTAAAGGAGAAGATGGGGCCTATGCCATATATACACACACAAATCTGACTGAAAAAGTCTCTTAAATCACATGCTCTTTTATGGGTGTATTTAAGAATAGACAGTTCATCTGCCATGAAATAACCTGCCAGCTGAGTTGGGTGGGACATGTCGTCAGGATCAAGTAAAAGTTATTCTTTTACCAATCTCAAGTTAAAACACAGGAAGCAGAGTTTTCTTTGGGCCTTTTTCTTTTTGTTGTTGTTGTTTTTAAGGCCAGCTATAAAAAGCCCAGTATTGTCTCCCTGGAATATCTGATGATCTAGCAAGGACTGTTTGTGCAATCCTATGTTTGACTCTGTCTTTGAAAAAAAGTTATGTGTTCTTCCATGTGGGCTGATTAGAGTGATACGATTATACTTCAAATCCAATCTGTATGATCAACGTCAGCAAAAAGACTTGTTTAACTTATCAAAATCTGTTTAGGCTACCCAGAAGTGACTTGACTACAATGCATAAATATCGTCAGAGGGAGAAGATATCAAGTGTTAAATGACTATTCAATATATCATCAAGGCACAGTCACAACCACTAGATGAAAGATAAAGCCTGATTCATTCAAATTAAAGTAAGGTACTAATTATTTAATGACAATAAGGACAACTGCTGGCATAAGCTGGCTAGGGAGTTTGTAGCGGTCACTTTTGTAGATATTAATAAGGACTGACTGGACAAATATCCAGCAGCACTTGTTTAGAAGGAGCTGTTTCTGCCTTGGGGCAGGAAGGTGGGTTTGTGTTACCTTCCTGTCATCCCTTCCAGCCCTCCTTTCTGTTACGAAATCAGCAGAGAGGCTGTAGGACTCCCAGTAAGGGTAATGGCCAGCAGTATGCAAAAGCTCAGAGCAGCATGCCTGCTGTCCTCGAAATCCACTAGATTGGAAAACAGGAATAAAATCAGTGCTATCCCCTTTGAACTGTATAGCTAGCAGGATTTAATAAATAACTGGAAAGATATTTTAAAAATAGGAGAAGCGTCCTGAACACTGCAAGATGTTTTTAGATAGTGGCAACAGCAAGACAAGGCTGGAGAACTGTGCCTTTGGATTTCTTCTCTTGCTGGGCCTGGGGGAGCATCTCTAGAAAGCTGAATTTCAGGAATTGAGCTTGAACTTACAGCTCCTGCTCATTTCTATGAACAAAAATCAGGATGATGAATGGGAAGTAGCTACTCTCACTTTGACAAGCCCTGCTCAAAGTATACCCTGCTGTAGTGAAAATGCTGGAACCAGTGTTCAGTTTCCATGCAAAACTTGCATCTTCTGCCCAAGGAGAGCAGACTGTAAGGATGCTATTGCTCATGACCTCTGTGAAGGGTACCTGGCTTCTATGTAAAATGGCAATTCGGACATAAAGGAAAGTTTCTGTAGTCCCAAATATACATTCTACCTTCTCAACTGCTTATGACCAGAGAATAATACCACAGGTGACTGCACTCCTCCACTATCCCTCTTGACCTCCATTTGACATGCCCAGCTACTTACAGATTCTTTCACACCAGTCACTATAAACCCATCCTGTTGGGAAAATGAGGAATAAATCATGCAGCTTCATCTCTTCCCATTCAAATGCTCATTTGCATTATTTATAGATAATGAGATATCTGAAACTTCTTTCCTCCTCTCATTGTGCATGCCATCCTGTCAAAATTGGTGCTGCTCTAGCTAGTGCTCTTCATTTATTGCACTGGAACTGAAGACCAACATTTCTCCTTTTAGTTTGCATTCTCTATGGTGAAGACTTGACTATGGAAAATGAAAGAATCGATAGTTGTAACCTTAAGATGGGATTAATTTAATCTGTACTTAATATACTGAGAAATCTTTTGCAATGCTGGGAGTGATATTACTGATGCTGATGAGACATTGGACAAAAGCACATCTCAGAATGCTCTGTCTGCTCCAGTGTGTTGGGGCTGCAAGCTCTGCTGTGCATTGCAAGCTCTTGCCTAAAAGAAGAAAAAAAAAAAAAGAAAAGAAAAAAATCCTGTGCTCTGAAAACCCACAGAACAGCATTGCAAGCATTACTGTAAAAGGGTAAAATAGAGAAAAAAAGAAAAAAAAAGGCTGCTGATATTTTAGATACTGGAACAGATTTTCTCAGCACAAGGTATATGCAGAGTTCTGGGCTCCACTGAAAATCTAGTTTGTGTTTGTCCATGTTTACTGGAATCTCATTGTTCAGTTAAGCACCTGCTTTACTCCTTTAAATCTCAGGTCACTTTTTTGATATAGAGAAGCAGTATCTAATTAGATCTACAGAAAGTAGAATTACAGCAAGGTACACAGGCTTCGAAGTTCAAGGCAGAGTCAGGAGTTGAACCAAGGTGTGTCACAACTGAGCTCAAGACCAGTCACTAGTCCCACCTTCACACCTTTGAGGGCTAACAAATTTTGAAATCTTTAAAACATCTGACTCCAGTGGAAGAAGTGGAATTTAAAGTCCAAGCACAAACTTTCAAAACCAAAAAGCCACACAAAATCCCAGAAGTGACATGTGATGTTATTTAGAAAGTCTCTTACTTCAAAGAAAAAAGACAAAGAGAAAATATGGCTGGTCGAATATAGCAAACCTGGAAATCTAGATTGAAAACACAAGGTTGTGTGTGATCCACAGCTTGTGGGCAGTCTGTTCAGATTCAGTCATGTGGCAGTGGGCAGCTTGCCTGAATAGCACCTGATACCTCCAGTTTTAATGCTCACTCCCCCCTCCCAGGTTCTTAATAGCAACAGTTTTCATCTCTCTCATAATGTGCCACTCTCTCATCTTATGCTAGGTGTTTCAAGTCTTACCTAGCTTCCAGCAACAATATACCACTAATAATAGTGAGAGGTGGGCAAAACTCCTTTCTAGTGTCATTACTCATGCATAACAATTTAAACAGTGCTTTCAAGAACGGCATGTGTCAGTGAAAACTCAAGTCACAGGAGTACCAGCCAAGAGGAAGCTGAACCAGGATGCTCAGGTGCAGAACTAAATTAACTTTAAAAAGGCTGAGCAAGTATTTTAGGGAATAGTTTTATGAATTTACCCAGACTTTACAAAGACTGTCAAGATTTTCAAAAGTAGAATTTAGTTTGAAAATCAGGAAATTAAATACCAGCCCTGCCTAAAGTGTTCTCCTAAAGCCCCTTTTCCAATAGCTTCCTCCAGGCTTCTCACTTGTCTCCCAATAGCTGCAGAAAACATTCTGTATAAAAAGTGCATAAATAGACAGAATCCATGACTTGCAGAGATTAGGAATCACTTTTTTAAAGCCTTGCAACCCTACACATTCATTGCAAAGTATATGAAAAAAAAAACATTCCTTGCAATGACTCTGCTGCTGCTCATGAAAAACATCTTTCCTGATCACTGACATGGCAGATATGCAGCTGACATCTGCTCAGCAGTTTAAGATTGCTTTGCTGACACATAAAATTGAGTTTCACTGTGAAATCAAGATTATATCATTGGCTATTATAATAAGTTGTTAAAGCCCATGGTAATACTTTTCCGTCTTTTTCAATCAAGTGGTTATCTTTTTGCTGTCCTCTCTCCCTCCCAGTCACTAGTTGTGAGTTTATCGTCTCAACAGGACACTCATAGAAAAGTATTTTTGTTGTGTTTTTAAACTGCTGTTGCTTTCAATAAAACTAATTAACATCTTGCAGTAAACCAGTTCCCTGGGTCTCCTTAGATTTCAAATGAAGCTGACCTATGCACAACAGGATCCTCACTTTAGGTTGAGCTTGCTCGTTATTGTCTTCTATAAATGAGGCTACTGGGTGGTGCTGTTCATTCTACCTCCCAGAAGGTGCTGCAAGGGATAAAAGTGGAATTGGGACAACTATTTGATTTAAGAGTGCCCCATACCAGTGTTTCTTTTTCCCATTCAGCAACAATTAAAAGCTGAAAAAAAAAAAGCAATAGAGAGGCTTAGAGGTCTGGGACATTCCCGCTCAAAAATTGGGCTGAACTAGAGAGGCACTGGTGAGCAGCATGAAGTCCCCCAACATCCCCCTACCCCGGGCACACACATGCCTTGAGGATGATGGGTTTTACCCTCAACTCCATAGTGTCATGGGCCAACATGCTTTCATAGATTAGAGAAGCACCTGAGAGGAGAGTTCTTAAATTACACCTACTCAAGGCTGTACGTAGCCCATCATTATCAAAACTCAGATGAAAGAGAACAAATTAAGCTGCCTGTCAGTTAATACAATCAGAGTTCAAACATCTTTAGGCCTCCTAAAAGAGAAGAGAAGTTGAAGAGGCAAGATTTCTCATACTTAATTGTTCTTCAGCATAGACAATACAGTCAGATTCCCGAGTAAAGAAACCACCCACACACAGCATTTCCAAAGATGCTAATCTTCTGCCTCTACAGATAACCCAGGTTACTTGAGAAATTAATGAGACATTATTAACAACAGAAACACCCAAAGCATTTTCAGGTAAGGCAGGAGTGTGAAGACCCCTCAAGCTTCAGCAAGAGGGTGACTGGATGGGCTTCTGCAATGCAGAGTGACGATCAGAGCCAGGGCAACAGTATACCTGAGGAAGACTAACAACTTACCTTTTCTGTAAGATATTTTTTTCCAGAGAAAGCTTTTTGTAAGTTTAACACTTGGGAGCTGTTCAGAAGAGGGCCAGAGAACATTTCTGAATAACTTAAAAAGTAAAGGAAAAAAAATTAAAAAAAAGAGAGGCCCTAGAGAAATAACTCACTAGCTCCTCTAAGCACTATCTGTTCACTCCTTGCTTGCCTTTGTGCCACTCCCTCTATTTGGGCCAAAAGCTGTTCATAGCCAGATTTCTTGTTGCTACAGACTGTCCAGCTCAAAGAAGACCCCTAACAAAAGATCCCATCTATAAATTCTCACCTGATGAAAACGAATAACCATCTTTCTAACCTAAATACCAGTAGCAGCACTTCTTTCTCCTGAGCATTCCCCATACAATCCCTATTAAATTAAACCAGAAAAATGCTCACTCATTCCTTTTTAAAGTAGGAGATTACCCATAATCCCCTCCCTAGGAATTCAAATTTTCTTCCCTTAGAAAAGGGCTCAGCCAAGTCATATCTAAAAAGAGACCACTTAGAAACCTGCCATGCAGGATTAAAAAGTAAATGAAAGTAAACTCCTAGTAAAAATGTCTCTAATTTCCCCAGTGATGAAAACAAGGCCTGCAAAAAGATAGGAACCCAGTTACTAAACTACATTTCCCAAGAGGCCACAGGCCTCAGATCAAATTTCATACTTGATTTCCTGCTGTAAAAGGCTTTGTGGCCAGCCAAAGTTTTTTACAGATGAGTTGGGGAAGTAGTGATGTCATTTTGTAGATTGCTATTATTACTTAGGTGAGTGAAAGACAGGAGTTTCTAAAAAGTTGCCTTTTTTTTTTTTTTTGAAGGGGCTTATAATCTTATTTTTAGTATTCTTGCCTTCTCTGGAGTTCATAATTTAGCCTTTTATTTTAAAAGTTTTTTATTTTTATGTGCAAGAAGGTAACTTTAAGTTAAATCTTTATGTTAACATGACTACAATTTTCTGTTGTTCAGTCTTTAGTAGTATAAGGTATGACTTGTACTGAGGTTCACAGTTGTGCTCTGGTATAAGAGAGTCAAGCAGCAAAACTTGCAGTCCAGGAAGAAAAATCTCCAAGCTATTTACAAAAGAGTCCATGTGCCTCTCTTGCTTCAGGCTGCTGATCAAATTATGGTCTGGGTTAGCTAAGGATTCAGAGGTTCATGTATTTGTCAGAGTCTACTCATAATTATATTTAGCATCTGCATTTGAAAAACCCTAGAAGATTCATTAAATACTCTAATAGAAGGAGAAAGAAAACTCAAGTTAAACAGAAAGGCTTTTAATTAACATCAGAGTATTATCTTTTCCATAAGGTATGTGTAACAAGCTTGTTTGGTTTTAAAGTTCTAGTGATGTTTTGATTGTCTGCTCTATCTATTGTGGTTTTTTTCTGGAGAGTGAAGATGGGGATTTCTTTCTGAATAATAGCTAGATTCTCTGCATTTGAATTTAGAAGGAAAAAAAAGTCATTTAAAGTCTTTGGGACTAGGCTTATGTTCTCAAAGACACTTCGGTGCTCACAGAATCAAATATTAATACTCTGAGCTTTTAGGCCCTAAATACTGAAGCAGATGATATCTTGAAATCACACTACTTAGCTTCCAAGCCTGAAGTGTGGAAGACTCTTTTTGTATCATAGAGAGATTTACTATTACAACTGATAAAGAAATGCAGGCACACAATTACAGTTAGTTTTCACCAAAGGCTTCATAACAGCAATCTACCTCCTATGTTCCTTATTGTTTAACAAGGCACCTGCTGGGAGTTTTTATGTGTGGAGGTTAGGTATATTTAGAAGTATAGTCTGATTTAAATACAGGTTGTTGTGATGTGATCTACTGAATTATAAATGCAGAACTCTGATATAAAAACATAGCTCCTCATAAAGAACTAATATCTAGGTTTTAATTTAACTATTAAGCACTTTGAAATATACACACTTAATTAAAACATCAGGGAAACCTCTTGTAGACTGCAAACAAGGATCCTCTGCATTTTTTCCCCAAATGCCCCTTCCTGCCTTTGAAACTTATTTCTCCACATAACAAAGCAAGCATTTTAGTGCTGCTGGCTTTACTGATCCAAAGGGAACTAATGGCCAGGATGTTTTACTCTTCCTCTGCAAGGGTGGAGGATGCTGCTGCTTCTACCCTCGTCGCTCCTTTAGCTTTGAAGAAACGGGGGAGCAGAGGGGGACTTTCAGATGTGACAGCCACCTCTGCTGCTGGCAGGCCCTGCTGTGCCCTGAAGGAGCAGGCCTGCGGAGGGGGATGTGCTCACGTGAGCCGGAGCAGTGCATGGGCATATGCTGTCAGAAGTGAACGCTAATTGCCCTGGCATCGATAGTCCAATAAAGCTGATTGGTTTTTAATTTCTCAGCACTGGGAGTCCAGCTGCGTGCTGCACAAATTGAGCAACATTATCCAGGTATTGCTCAGGCTGTTCAGCGATGCTGGTGCCTCTGCTGTGCAGGGAGTTTGCCACTGGTGCTGCCCAGGTTGCTCCTTTCTACATCATTACCTCCCTGCCAGCACCTGGCTGTCCCAGCATGCTGGTGATTTCTCAGGAGTTGTTGGTGGCTATTTTTCCTGAGAGTTGGGCTTTTGTGGAGAACAGCACAGCAAACTGGGCTTCATTTCTTCTTTCCTGCCTCTTTGGGGCTTTGCTCATCCCTTCAGTTTATAATGTTTCCAGCCAAGTGTTTCTTGCAGGAGTTGATGGATAAAGAAAATGTTATATGGGAAACCAAGGGGGGAAAGGCAACTACGGGGGAGACTAGCCATTGCTTACTGTTCCTGTTATAGTAAGAGCAGGGAGATATTCAGGAGGTGGAGCTCAAAACACACAGCCAGTAGTAAGAGAGGATGGCAAACTGCAGTGTTGCCTTTCAGTGAGACAAATAATACAGGCAAATTGTCCTTTCCATCTCTCTTCCGCCTAGTTTGTTAAAACTTTGCAGGTGGGCAGAACAGAACATCCTGCCTGCACAGCACCTTGAGCTGCGTTAACGCGATGCAAATCATTTTACATAAGGTTGACAGAGAAATAGAGATGCATGTCTACAATTAACACCTACTTGGAGGTTAGTTGAATTCTAAGTTACGACAAACTCTACTTACTCTTAGCTCAGTTAACTGTGAAGAAAGAGTTATAGAGTCACTTTAAGGCATTTAGAAATGTTTCCAGGAAACTGAAGTCACCTTTTCTGCTGCACATTGAAACCTCGATGGGTGTTGCAGAAAATAAAACACCACTTATTAAGCGTGGGTTTTCTTTCTTTCTCCTTTCGTCCATTCTGCTGGCTAAGCAGCTCATGTCATTTACATTTCTCAGTTGGAGAAATATGAATTAACATTATTTGTGGTGTTTGAACAGAGTTTAAAACCCAGGATCAATTGTAGGAGTGGGTAGCTGGATATACAGTTAGCAGAAAGGGGCTGGAGCTGGCATGACAGGGTAGGACTGCTGGCTGAGCAGGTCTGGCTCTGCCCGTTCTGGGTGTTTTACTAACTTGTCTAAATCATGAATATGGATTTTACCTTTTCTTGAGATGCAGTTCTGCTCAGTGAACTTGTATCTCGTAAATTTGTCAGGTGTTTTAAATTAGTGATCTTCACCTTTTGTTGATTTAACTTACAGACTACAGAAAGCTTCCTAAAGAAGGCATGGACTGCTGTATTTTGACTTGAGGCCCAATGAAAAATAGATATGTTCCTGATGATTTACTGCTTGCATACCCTCAGAATTTGGGCAGGGGTTTCAAAAAGTCACCAGAATATAGGTAAAAACACAGTTCCTAATATTGTAGGAGAGAGATTTAGAGTACTTGGCATTCTGTAGGCATCAGCAACTACAAAACCATGTAAGAAAGGCGGGTTCTCATGAACCTGTTTTAGTAATTTCCAGGTGACCACTTCAGTTTTCCAATAACTACCTACATCTCTAAGTCTTTTAAAATTCCAAGTCTAAATTCTAGAAAGCTTTGTCTAAATTTCTTAATCTCTTGGTCTTCTCATGCCTGTGGAGGTGACAAATATGTCAACACAGCTTTTGTTCAGACTTATCGCGTATGGCTATGAGATAATCCTTCTGAGAAGCTACAATAGTTGCAGCTCTTCTGTGCATTTTTAATATTGTTATGACTTCACTTTTAGAGCATTTCTATGATAATCTTTCTAGATGTAGGGCTGAGGAAGACAAAGGAAAAAAAACCATAGAATAATGCAAGTTGAAAGGCATCCTGGGAGGTCTCTAGTCCAACCTCCTTTTTCCAAACAGGATCAGCTGTGGGGACAGATGAGGTTCCTCAGGGTTTTACCCAGCTGCATCTTTAAGCCCCCAAAGATGAAGGCTATACAAACTTTACTCTGGGCAACCTGTTCCATGCCTTGATGATGCTTAAAGTGAAGGGGGGTTTCTTTCCATTCAGTATGAAGAAATTTTATTTCCACATATGTCCATTGTCTCTTAGCCTTTCTCCAGTTGTGGGAGACCTCCCCAGTCTCCATGACCTTTCAAAAATGCTAATGGCTGATTGGGGGATTCTTGCAGCACAGCAAGGCAAGGCTGGAGCACAGGCGTGGTCTGCACACCAGCAAATGTCATGCAGGCTGCGTGGTGCTGGAGAGAACATGCCCTGTGCTTCCCCTGCCCTTCCTGGGACGCCCCTTGCAGGGCAGCACCCAAGCATGAAGGCACTGCCCTGTACCCCAGAGAAGCTCACAGGGCAGCTGCACCTTGGCAGAGCCACCGCAGGCATTGCTGCAGGAACAGAGGTCCTGCCCTGAGTGCCACCTCTCCATGGCTTTCCTCACTGCCCAGAGAAGGTGCCCCACTTTGTGGGTTTTGAGGACCAGTAAGTGACATTTCCCCTAGAAGCAGGTTGCATTTCATGGGAAGTTGGAGATTTACCATGATAATCAGAAAGGAAGTTTTGCTGAGGAAAAACCCATGCTAAATGCATGTGTGATGTTGTGTATCTTAAGTGAAAAGTCAAATGCTTTCCGGGAACGGAGCAGATTTTCTGACCCGTTGCAATCTGTGCGCTGCAAACTGAATTGCCTGAGCATCGCAGGAACATTTGAAACCTCTGTGTGAATGGCAGTGAGGTGAGGCTATGGCAGCTGTAAAAAGTCTGTTTTGGCATTTGGCCATCTCCCAAACATAAATAGGGAAGTAACTCATCCATCTCCAGGGTCAGGAAAGTCTGTGCTGGTTAGCCTCAGCTTAAACCCTGTGAGTTTAATTTGGCTTTGTAGCCAAATACAACCAGGCTGAGGTCAGCCAAGGCATTGGCCGGTTATGCAGGCAGGCTGTCTTTTATTTTTTTTTAACTCACTGGCATCCATCTGCAATGACAGATGCCATGGAGTGCACCTGCCTGATATTTCACCACTGATAATATAGCTGGAGATAGCTCAGTGAGCCTCTTCGTCATGAATTTCCATTTTCTTTTATAGTCTTAAATATTCTCACTACCTTTTTATTGGGAATCATATTGATTTTTGTTCCTATTCTGGTGGGTTTTGAACACTGCCATTTTTAAAGGGGTTATTATTTTTCCCCTTTACTAAGTTCAGCTCCTTAGTCCTTAGCAAAGAAAGTATAACTGAATTAATAAGTTAAAAATGGTTTTCTACCTTGGCATTCACATGACTTGGGAAAGTGGCAAACTACAGATACCTTTGGGTTTTGTATGCGTGAACCTGCATCAGAATCAACCACTTTCCTGTACTTGAATATTTTTTTTCCTATTGCTTACTCAGAAAAAGACATTTAAACATTTCAAATCAGTAAATATTGTAAAGCAGGTAGCTACCTGTGCGGAGGTTCTCCCTGCTTTTCATATTTTTGTGTTTGGGCATTACTTGGAAAGGGCATTCTTCTCTTCTTACAGAGACTATTAAATTGGGATATAACTTCTCTTTGCCGCTACTGAACTCCCATTCCTAACCATATTAATTTTGGTTACATCCTTCTGTTCACCAAATATTTTTCCTCTATCATGATGTCATCACCAACTTCGGTCCATCTGACAAACTTTTCTTCAGAGAAGCTGAGAAATAAGATTACATGGGCTTGACTCAGTTTAGCAAGCAGCAGCAGATTTGCATTTGCTTTGCCCTGGTGTGTTGGCTTTCCATGCTCAGAGGTATAGCCACTCCTTGTGCAAACCACCCCCTGCTTTCATTCACAGCCTGAGATAAACAGATGTTTGGCAAGATGCTTAGCATATGACATGATTATTCTGCTCAGATTCTTGGTCCTTCTTTATACTGCGTGGTGTGTTTTGGTTTGGTTATTTATTTTTTTTTTGGTTGTGTTATGAAGAGAACAACTTCAGCATCCCATTGAGTTTCTCATATTCAGGCTGACAGCTTATACACAACAATAGGGTAGTGAACAATGGTCCATCAGAGCTATCAAGAGCAGGAAGCGATTTAAGACATATTGGGTAATGAAGAGCAAATGTACTCTCGTTACCGCAACTACATGGAAGCTGCTCTAAAATTTATGACAAATCTTCTGCAACAGTCCAGCTGCAAAAGAAATACCTTGTGGAAGAGCAGAAAGCAAAAGCTTTCATTCACCACCGGTGTCTATCTGATGGCCTTTTTCATTTTTTCAGATAATTTAATATAGTCCACATGCCAAGGTCAATGGTACACTTCTTCTCTGAGGTATCTACACTAGAATCATTATGTTTGCGTGAGTAAGCGTTGGTCTCTGACACACCAAATACCAAGAACACAGAATTTTTTCTTAGATCCCTATAATAGATATACATAGTATTTCAGTAAGTGTAAAGGGTATCTGCAGAGTGAACAGTGTTTCTGGTTCAAAGATCCTTGAGTTGTGCCTTCCCTTCTTCCTTTGGCTTTGCATGAGGCCTTCTATACTGAGTAGATCTGTAATTTATTAAAGATAACACACTATTAGTGTTTAGGGGCAGAGAAAGACCACATTGATCAGGTCTGTAGGCTAAATCAATGTTATGCAGGCTTGAAGAACAGTAAGTCTCATTATTCTAATTATGCAGCTAAAGTGATGGGGTGTTTAAAAGTGTGATGGATAAGTCAGAAAGCAAACCAAGGAGCAGCATCCCTTTAGTTAGTGAAAGGACTGAAAAAAGGAAATAGAGATGAGAACATGCAGATCGGAAGATATCAGATAAAATAGTGTAGTAACAGTTGGGGCTTATATACATACCTAGAATAGATAATTAACTAATTCAGAAACATTTGATAGCTAAATGATAGACTAATCAACAGGAAAATGCATGATCTGACATTTGAGAAACTGATTATATGTGTACGAAAGGACTGATGACTTATGTTATTTGGACCTAGTTGCTGGATGCCTTATGTTTTGAACTAACTCACTAATGCGTAACTGAACTCATTACTCACTGAACTAATTAACCTGAGTGGTGAATTTGGACTTGAACTGTGGCTGTTTGTGGGAACAGACCTAGAGAAACAAGGACCGGTGGCTGAGATGCCGTGGAATACTTTGCATTACTATCGGCTAATGGATAAAGAGCTAGCTGTGGAAAAACGAGGAGTGAGGCATGGTGCTTGTAGTAAAGGCTAGGAGAAATGAGCCTTCCTGTGGAAGGAGCAGCTGCAAAGCAAATTTGACCTAATCTTCAGTTGTTCTGCTGTGTGCCTTACTAGTAAAGGAAAAGAGAGTCATGCTTGGAGCACATCTGGGAAATATATGTTTACTTGGCAGCCACAGTGGTATAACGGTTGAGGACTATGAAGATGCAGTTATTTCACTTAAAGAATTCATAAGGCTGCTAGAATATCACACACTGTATTTTTCTGGGGGCTGGGGACAGGAAAAGAATCTATATAATCTTCTATTACAGTTTCTGATAGAAAGGTGTCTCTTTCAGCACAGACACAGGGAAAAAAACACTCTTTGGTTTTTGTTAACAAGCCAATAACATCCTTTTCTACTCCAAACCTTTCTGGTTTGAGGGAACAATGTTTTCTAGAATTAATGTAACTATGCTGGTTTGAAAAGTGCACTATAAGCCGCAATAGCTTTCCCACTGGATTCTGTTTTGTATCTCTTCTATTGTATTTTAATGTTTCTCTGAAATGAGAAAGCTGTATCTTTTCCTTGTTTCAGTGGACAAATAAGTATATTGAGTCAAGTCACTAAATACAATGTATTTACAGCAACCATTATTAGCAAATGAGATTAAATGTGCCGTGATCCTTCAATTCTTGGTTTAATCAACTACTTCAAATATTTTTCAAAAAGTAGGAATAGATCTCAGTTATGTAACTACTGTATTCTTACCTAGAATTTTAAGGAAAATATCTTTTAATTCAAATAGACGTAGAAAAAAAATAAGAATATTGTTCAGACCTTCTGTACAAGCTCACCCTTGTTGTTCCTTGCTGTCACTTCTGTATGGTTCATACATTTTAAGTAGTAGAATAAGAATGTAAATCTCTGGATATGTGCTTTATTAGTATAGCCAAATAAATAAATGAATTGCCCTAAAAACTGAAAGTGCCCCTTGAGATTCACTGAGGCATTCACAACCTAAGCCTGACAGGTAATGATTTAGCCGTACCATCTGTAACTTTTATTTGAAAAACAAGGACAATTAAAAATAGGGTGAGGCGTTTTGGTCATGAATTATTCTGATCAGGAATGTAACTAGATTTTTATTCCAATGCCTAAATGAAATATCTCCCTGTATATCCAGTGAGTTTCATTACAGCTTCAGTTTTATTACCTCACTTTGAGAGATTTAGTCCTTTTCTTGGAAATGCATTACTCTTCAGAAAGTACAAATAAAAAAGAAATACAATAATAATTGGGGGTGGAGGGGTATAACAGGAGAGAAGGAACCAACTGTTATATTTAAGATTACTAAACCTTTATGTTATTAACTTGCTGAGATGGTCTTAGCATTGTAGCAGCCTTTTTGAAAACTCAGGAAGGGCAAAGCTTAGAGGCTACAGGTGTGCCTCATCTTTGTGCCATGGTACCCCCTTCCCACCTCGTCAGCATTACTGGTGCAGGGGTCACTGTGATGGGAGGGTCCAGGTGACCCACAAGAAAAGATGCTGCCTGGGACTGTGAGGAGACAGACTCTCAGCACCACCAGAGGAGCTGCAGGAACAGCTTTGGCCTTGTGCACTGGAGGAGGTCCGGGCCCTGTTGGAGAAGGTTGCTGGAGCAGCTTTGTTTGGCTGGACTGGGCAGAGAAAGTGTCAGCATGGAGCAGGTAGCCTTTCCTCTCAACTGCACCCAAGAACCATGCACAATTCCACATCCCATCCTGGACACGTGGTAGAGAATTTTTCTGGTACCAGAAGAAAAGAGATGCACTGAATTCCTTCTCCTTCCCACCCCAAGACCCAGTGCCTAACCTCAGGGATTCACCTCCATGCTTTGAAGCCCCTTGGGATGAAGACCAACATTTCCCGGGACAAAGGAAAAGAAGCAGAGCTGCATCAGGCCAAGATCCTTCTAGTTACAGTTCAGCAGTAAGCATAGAACAAGCAATTCCTCTCTTATCCTCGTGTTGCTGCCAATGAACTGAGCCCCCACGGCTGAAGCAGGGAAGAGAGCGCTGGCACTGAGGCCCCAGGAAGGGGCGGGGGGGGGGGGGAGGCTTTGATACAGCCCTAGTGTATTGGAGATGGAAGTGTGCTGCCTAAGAAGAGAAATCTTGCTGCAGCTGAGTATTAGTAGGTCCAGCATGTTTCTTTCCCATGAAAGCCACCTTCCAAAAAACTTAAGCATAATTTTTGATTCTTTGGGTAACCTGGAAAATGTTGCTTTTCACTCTTCTTTCCCTTTCTCCCTCCTATTTTCATCTGTGTCTGGACATTTATAAATCCAGGCTATTTTGTGCATGAAGGGTAAAGATTAATGCTTCACAATAGGTTTATCATTTTAACAGTGCTGTTGAAGGCTGAAGCATGTTACCCACCGTTTTAAAAAATTGCATCATAGATATTTTCTGTCTGAAAATGAATTTGCTCCTTTGAAATGTGGATAGAAATAAAATTAGTGTGTTGGTAGATAAAGGTTTTTTTTAACCTCCTTTATTGAATTTGTGCAGGATGACGGCTTAAAATGTAACTCAAAAAAAAAAAAGGAAAAAAGAAAAGAGAAAACAGAAAAAAGAAAACAAGCTAAGGATTGAGATGTAAAGACGATAACAACAGAGAACAGTGAAGAATTCTTGCAATGAAACCTGGCAGTAGAATTTAGATGCAAAAGACACAGGGTCAGACTTTAAAAATTACTGGCGCCCAACTGCCATGTGTGTTTTGCTTTTGGGAATCTAACAGTTGACACGGAAAATGATGTGGAAAAATAAAACTGATCCTTCTGCACTCTAGTGGTATAACTTGTATGATGGACCCCTCTGAGGACAAAAAAGAAAGGGGGGTGTATTCCAAATATGAACTAATAAAAAAAACCTTTTTCCTATTACTACCTATAGAAAGTTATAGGAATGGAACAGTTTATAACAGCTTACATACATGGGAAATATTTGATTGGAATAGAGAGTTCAGCTTCAGGGACAATAGATT